>NC_047088.1:152260592-152563622 GCF_902459505.1 Geotrypetes seraphini | reverse complement strand
ACCATTCCATTGTCTGAAACATGAAGGACCATTCCACTCTATCAAAAGCTTTTTCAGCATCTAATGAAATAGAGAATGCTGGGTCATTGATGGATTTTGTCAAATATAACATGTGATGTGCCAATCTAGTATTATGAGACGAATGTCTTTGAGCAACAAAACCTGTTTGATGCATATCAATAATGAAAGGGAGAGCTTTAGCCAATCTTAATGCTATTGCCTTAGTTAAAATTTTTCCATCCACATTTATTAAAGAAATAGGTCTATAGTTTGATACCAAAGTAGGATCTTTATTTGGCTTAGGTAAAACTATAGTTATTGATTCAGCCATAGTACCTGTAATGCAACCTTTATTTAGTTGTTTCTGATATAATTTTAATAAATAGGGCATTATGATGTTTTGGAATGATTTATAAAACTCTACTGTATAACCATCTCCACCTGGAGCGGATCCAACTCTGAGGGACTTCAATGCTGTACCTAACTCTTTTAAGGATATTGGTTCTTCTAAACTTCGTTTTATATGTTCAGGAATCTTTGGTCCATTTATTAACTTTAAAAATTCTATACCATCTTTTTCCTTTTCTGAATAGGGTTCGGAAGAATACAAATCTTTATAGAATTTTAAAAATTGTTTTATTATGGGATTAGTTTGAGATAACATTTCTTTATTTTCATTTTGAATTGCAATTATTTTTGTTTTTTTCCTTTTTGCTTTGAGATAATTTGCAAGCAATCTTCCCGCCTTATTCGAATTTCCATAATACAGAGCTTGTTGTACAAATAAATCTTTTCTAATGATTTTTGAAGAAATTTCATTATATTTACCTTTAGCTTTTAACAATTCTTGTTGTGTCAAATAATCCCATTTTTCAATTAATTTTGATTCTAGAGACTTTATTAATTTTTCTAATTCTATAAATTGTTGTTTTTCTTTTTTTATTTTCATTGCTGAATAAGAAATAATTTGTCCTCTAGTATATGCTTTAAACGCATCCCATAAAGTCTCTATGGAAATTTCTTCTGTATCATTAATTTGAAAATATTCTTCTATTTTTTTTATAAGATTTGTACAAAAGTCATTATCTGCAAGCAATGTATTATTCAATTTCCATATATGTCTGTTTATATTTTGATCTATTATTTTAATTTCAATCCACACTCCACCATGATCAGATAATACAATTGGATCAATGACAGCCTGTGTGACTTGATGTACTAATTGATTAGAAACAAAAATATAATCTATTCTAGAAAAAGAATTATGGACTTGTGAACAAAACGAAAATTCCCGACCATCAAAATGAAGTATACGCCAAATATCCTTTAAATCACAAGATTGCACCAAATTGTCAAGACCTAATGATTTTATAAATCTTCTCGGGCTTTTATCTATCAATGGATCCATCACAGCATTGAAATCTCCTGCCACTATTAAATTTGAAGTAGCCAGTGGAAGAATCAACTGTTGCAGAGTTTTAAAAAATTCATTTTGATTTGAATTAGGGGCATATATATTGAAAAGCGTCATGGTGGTATTTCCCATGTCCATTTCTATATATATCCATCTTCCTAAAGGATCAGCTGCCTTAAACTTAAATGAAGCGGAACATTTTTTATTTATTAATATTGCAACTCCAGCTTTTTTTCCTATTGCTGCAGAAAAGTAACATTGCTTGACCCAATCACCTTTTAGCTTTATGGATTCATTATTTGATAAATGGGTCTCTTGTATGCAGCATATATCAGCGTTTTGCCTTTTCAAAAATAATAATGCCTTTTTTCTTTTAATCGGGTGATTTAGACCATTAACATTTAAAGAGATTATTTTAAGATCCATTTAATTTTAATGTAATATGTATTATAACAATCCCATCTGCAATGTTTTTTATGAACTTCATTTTCCCATAAATAAGATAGTTTGAGGAATTATCTATTTTACCCCTACCCTTAAAATGTAATACCCTCCCATTCCCTCCCTTCCCACCCCATTTGTATACGATCACTTGGAAACACAACATAGATCAGGTTTAACATTACTCCATTACAAGCTAAAAAATAAATTATAGTTTTATACTTATTACTCCATGCTTATAACATAGTATAATATATCCTTATACTAATATTTGTTATATTTATTTTCTCTTTTATTCATTTTCAGAAATATATATATATATATCTATTTTTTTTTCCCCTTATAATTCTTACCTTTCTTTATTTTACAAAAAATTACTCTAAAACAGAATAGAGCAAAGAAATGATTCTAATCTACAGGATTTTAACAGAGTTTCATATAATTCAATCAAGCCTGACTAAAAGCTTAGTTCCTAAGAACTTAAAGGCGTTACTAAAAACTTAAAAGCCTAGAAAGTGTTTATTAAATAATTATTATTAATCTGGATTCCTAAAATTGCAATATATTAATTGTCAGGTTAGTCAAAGTATCTATTAACCCATTTTTAAGTAAATAAATAAATTCAGTTTAAGTATATAGTGAAAGTCATTGGTAAATAAATATCCAATAAAATGCAATATCTTTCTTTCAAAATTATATGTGTAAAGTATGAGAAGGATGAGAATAAAATAGATGAGAAAAAGATATAGAAGAAATACAACATTTGAAGACAATTTTTTTTTTTAAAGTACTTCTATAATAAACTTAACGTTCTTCACTATCTTTGTCAGGGAACATGCCAAGAATGCATAACAGTTAGCTCAGTGTATCAGCTGGGAATGGTTACAAGCTTGTTTGCACATATGGCAAACATAAAGGAAGGGCTCAGCTGTTCTCCTCCAACTGGGTGGGAATTAACTTTCTGCTTCTTTTACTAATATAATTGTAGTCATTATATTCCACATCTTAGCTTCTGGGTCTTCCGGGATATTCATAGGAGCAGGGCAGATTCAGTTTGTAATTTACTCATGTGTTGGTAGCCTTCTATTCAGGATTTTTTTTTAATGAGACACTTCCCAATCGACCACAAGTTTTCACGCAGGTTGCACTACTGTTTGTACTTCCTGTTGACACGCAGATCCCTTCTTCTACTCAGCAACTCAGCAAACATAGTATCTCTAGTGTTCCACCTTTCTCCATTTCTCTCCGTGAGCATATAATCCATGCTGCAAGAGGATATCTTTCAAAAATCTCCTCCATCTCGTCCCTTCAGCTGCATATCTATTGAATTCTCCAGGTAGATCAATGTTCTTTTTTTTTTTTTTTTTTCCCCTCCACAACATTCTGTTACTGACATGTTTGCATTCTTTTCAAGTTGTTCCATTTTCCTGTTATTTGCTTTTTTTAAAAAATTTCTAGCATTCTAAACTGTTTTTACAGTTTTTTAATGTTTAGATTATTTTGTATATAATAAATCAAAGTGAAAAGTTATTAATGTCTTCTTGTTATATTAAATACTTTAAAATATTCCCAAAGTTTCTTTTTAAGATGTCATTGGTTGTTCAAATGTTTCAAGGTATTCTGCTAGTTTTTTAGAATCATTAAAATTTTGTGTTTTATTTCCTAATGTTACCTTCATCACCGCTGGGTAGAGTAATCCATATCTTGCTCCTAGTGCTCGTAGTTGAGGTCTTAAATCAAGGAGTTGTTTTCTTTTTTGAGCAGTTTCTCTAGCAAAGTCTGGCACAATATGTATCCGTGCATCTTGACATCTTAGGTTTTTATTTGCTTTAGCTAGCTGGCATATTTCAACTACATGTTGATATCTTAGTAGTTTAAAAATAAAAGTTCTTGGACCTTTTTGTGTGGTTGTTTTCTGTCCCGGTATTCTGTGTGCCCTCTCTATTTCAAGAGGCACCTTGGATTTTATAGGCAGTATCTTTGGGAGGAATTGTTCTAAGAAATTGATAGGATCATTTTTTTCCACTCCTTCCGGCATCCCAATAATTCTTAAATTATTTCTTTTTTCTCTATTCACACAGTCTTCCAGATCTTTCTTTAATATTTCCATTTCCTTCCAGGCTTGTTTGTTTTGTATAACCTCAGTATGTACTTCCTCTGCTCTTTCCTCTAAGTGTGTCATTTTGTTGTCAATTAGATCAACTCTTTTTGTTAATATAGCAACATCATCTATTGCTTTTTGTAGTTGTTTTTTGATCTCCAGTACTATATCCTTTATCTGTTTTATTTCTGCCATCATATCTTGATCTTCTGCAGGCAGTGGTACTCTTGATGGTGTCCCTGGTTCTGGCTTTGATCTTTTGTTACTGCTGGTTCCTGATCCTCCGGTTCCTGCATCGTTTTTATTTTGTTTGTTTGATGACATTTTCTTCTTATCAATCTTTTTTCCAAATAAAATTGAATTGTTGGAGTTTTAAATTTGAAATAGTAGCTTGTTTAGCCTGGAGCACAGCTCTTAACCGACCATTTCCTTGTGTGTCCAAGTTCTAGAATCTACATTGCTGGTAACAGTTGTATTGATGCCAGGTAAGAACTGGATTATGAAAATGTTCTTTAAAAATAGAACTAAAGAGTTCCTGGGTCAGAAAGTACAAATTTTTCCAGATGTTACCAAAGAGACTCAAAAACGAAGAAAGCAGTTTCTGTTATTAAAATCTGGAGTAACTTCAGTGGGAGGAAAATTTTTCCTTAGACTTCCTTGTAAATGTATTGTTCATTATGGTTCAGATAAATATGTTTTCTTTGATCCGACACACCTAACTAAATTTGTGGTATTGAAACGTCTTGAGAAAGGTGAAAAAATGGAAGTAACAACAGAAACTCATGATTAAGCTCCCCGCGATGTCATCCACTTAGATTTTCTTAAGTTTAAGATTATTATTATGATCTTTTCGATTTTTCTCACTCTATTGAAGTCTTGGATCCAATAATTGTGGACTAGAGATTGTTTTTATAAGAAGAAGATGTTAAGATGTTTAATATTTTCTATACTGTATTGTAATTTATTTTCTTTCTTTTTATTTGTCTTAATACAATCTTACTGTACAAGATGTTTATGCTTGGGAATATTGTATAAAATTATAAAAAAAAATAAAAATAAAAAATGAATCCTGTGTAACATATAATAAGGTGGAATAAACAACCACCTACCTGGGTGCAACCTGCACTAACAGTGTTGGTGTTCTTAAAGCTATCCCATGGGCTCTTCAAAGAAGTGGACTCCTCTATCTATAAGAGCATAATAGAAACATAGAAACAGACGGCAGATAAGGGCCAAGGCCCATCCAATCTGCCCACCTTAATGACCCTCCCCTACCTTTACCCTGTGAATAGATCCCACGTGTCGATCCCATTTGGCCTTAAAATCAGGCACGCTGCTGGCCTCAATCACCTGAAGGGGAAGACCATTCCAGCGATCAACCACCCTTTCAGTGAAAAAGAATTTCCTGGTGTCACAGCGCAGTTTCCCGCCTCTGATTTTCCACGGATGCCCTCTTGTTGCCGTGGGACCCTTGAAAAAGAAGATATCCTCCTCCGCCACAATGCGGCCCATGAGATACTTGAGCGTCTCGATCATGTCTCCCCTCTCTCTGCGCTCCTCGAGCGAGTATAGCTGTAATTTATCTAACCGTTCTTCATACGGGAGATCCTTGAGTCCCGAGACCATTCTCTGGACAGACTCCAGTCTCAGCACATCCAATGGTCCATCAAGCCCAGTAGCCCGTTTTCACGGTGGCCAATCCAAGTCCCTAGTACCTGGCCAAAACCCAGGGAGTAGCAACATTCCATGCTACCGAATCAGGGCAACCAGTGGCCTTCTCAATAACAGACTATGGACTTTTCCTCCAGCTATGCTATCTGCTCTTACCACGACCTCTGGCAATACGTTCCAGAGCTTAACTATTCTCTGAGCCTGGAAACCAGAATAGTTTGTTGCTTCAGACTGCTGTCCTCCATCCTACCAGCTGGACTGAGACCTCAAACCCCACTGGAATTCGCACGCATAGACCGGGGGAGGAAAGGCAGTTAGCATCCAATCCTGGTGAAAAACCACCATGGGGCCACTCAGACTTTGCTCAAGCTCTCTGCAGACAAAACCTGGAGTGAGCCTCGTTTCTAAGAAAATGGTTCCTGAACTCTCAGACTGTTAGTGCAGATTGGCCAAGCAGATGCCATGCAAAGCAGACTGCCTCTTGGCTACAGTCTTCTGCCCTCAAGAGTCTGTGTTCTCTAGCAGCCAGAGATGTCCCGAGACCAGGATCCTCTGCAGCCAAAGAAAAATAACAGATCATTTCAGATCTCTCCTGTGAAAAACCTCAACAGTCTTGAAAGACGTGTTCATAAAAAAAAAAAAAAAAATCTTCAGAAATTCCTTCTTTATTTGGGACAGAGGAAATAAAAGAGGGGACAAAACAACTCTAGTGGGAAACCAATTAATATGGTAGGGGAGGGACCAGATATCCCCAAGGAAAAGATGCTCTGAATTCATCTTTATAAAGCTCATCTGGATGACCAGCTCTCTAAATGGGCCCTAAAGTCACCTCACCAGCCCAGTCCTTAGGTATACATAGTGCTTGTAACCACCTACTGGAGACAGAGAATATGGCTGCATGGTGCCTTTCATAAGGCAGAGCTCACAGCTCATTGGTCTCTGTTGCCATCTGCTGGCTGACAGATATATTCGTTTGAATTGGACTGGTCACGACAAACAGGAAACACAAATATACACACTTGCACTAAAGTTTTCATATAACTTTACCCAGGTATAATTTACCTAAACATTTACCTCAAGTGCTGCTGTACAAAGATATTCTGGTAACACTATTACTATTCACTAGGCCACTTAATATGGATACCAAAGTTAAAATACCATTTAACTCTGTGGTGTGCCGATTCTTCTCAGTACTCCACAGGACATTCCACCAATGTATGTAGGGGTTAATTTTAAGTCAACTGGAACATGCAGAACAAGTCTTTTACATATTCAAATATGCAATTATCAAATAGTTATTTTTAATGCAATACATTCAGGGTATTCCTGATGTGAATAGGTGCACGGGGGGAGGGGGAGGATTGGTACCTATGTACATTTCATAAAATAGGGGCATATGTGCTGATCCTTACTAGCCTTGGAGTCGGTATAATTGTGTGGGATGTTTCAGATAGTCTATGTTCCAAAAGCAACAAAAGCCTTTCCAATCTAGGTGTCCCAATACAAAACTGCCCTCAAAACATAAATACATCAAGAAGATAAAAAGTATGACCTCAGGGAAGGAGATATTTCAAACAGGTGACTATGAAAAACAAATGGCTAATTTTTTTAAAGGACAAAATGTAAGAAATAAACATGACAAGTTTTTTAAAATTATTATGATTTTAAAAAAAAATTAAAGAGATATGGGGCCATTGACAAATTTTTGTAATGAATAGATACAATTTTTACATTATAAATATAATATAAATGAAGGGATGGGAGGGAGGGAGGGAATTTTGAACGTTAATCAATTGTTTGGGTCAATATAAAGAATATTTCATGGTTTATATTTAATTGCATATATTATGGGGGGGGTGTTGGGAGGGCAGGGGCTAAATATTATGTATTATGATTAATATGATAGAAATTCAAGTGATGTATTTAAATTCAATTGCCAACTTATTGATACACTTGTTGTAAGATGTAAAAATGAATAAAAAATGTAAAAAAATGATGATGATTTAATTAAAATGACTTTCCTCAGTGTAATAGCAAAGTGATGTAAAATAATACAAGGTAGTAATGCTGCTCTAAATTTGACAAACTTGAACTGCAGTATTTCATACCTTTCCATTCAGTGTCCAGTCATCTGAAAACTCTCCCTCGTAAATCGTATCATCTTCAGAAAGCAAAGTCCCTGTGCCCTGATAGATAAATGTGCCATAATGAGGACAAATGCAAACCTAGATCATTCACTAGGTATTAAATAAAAAGATCCCTTTTGCCATGGAAGGGAAGGAAGAGTGAGCCATTTCTCAGATAAACTAGATAATGATTTTAGGATAATACTTGTATGAGCAAAGTAAGGTATACAGTGTGATGGGATATATTGCAATGGAATGGATTAAAAAAAAAAAAAAAAAAAAAAAGACCATAAGATTATTATTAGAACGGTAGAGTATCTGGTTTTTACCATCATTTTGTTGACGCTGAAGGCTCCTTCATAGTAGAGTCCAAACTGAGTAACTACTACACCATTCCCTTGTCGCATGTCTTCTAGCCACATTCCCATATACTTCTCTCCCCTAAATAAAAGCAAGACAAATAAACTTGGACAATTGTTATTTCAACAATAGTTGCTGACACTGTCTAGTTCTAAAACAGTCACTGAAGACAGTCTATGACATTACTCTCATTCTTGACTGAATACCTTATAAAAGCCTTGAGAATACCAGCATACCATTGATAGCGTTGGCCTATGGTGGCATTGCCACTGCCAGTTCAAGAAATTTGAACCAGCCACGGGTGCACCAGCAATCTTATCGCAATACCAGCCATGGTTGGGTCTTTTGGTTCAGGTTACCAAGCCTGCAGTCTTGGTTTCTTTGTCGAGATTTCAAAGCCTTGAGCGGTTCCTAAACCGACGATTGGGCAGCTTAACCTAGGTTCCCAAACCTAAAATGGGTATTAGAGAATGACACAGGGACAAATTTTTCCCCATTCCCATGGGAACTCATTTTCCCATCCCAGCAAGTTCTTTTCCTGTCCCTGCCCCATTCCTGCAAGCTCTGTCCTCATCTACACAAGTCTCAAACACTTTAAAATCATAAGTGTTCGAGGTTTGTGCGGTTAAGGCTGAGCTTACAGGAATGGGGCAGGGACAGCAACAAAACTTGTGGGGACAGGACGGAGAAATTGAGTTCCTGCGGGGATGGGGAAAAATTTGTCCCCTTGTCATTCTCTAATGGGTATCTTCTATTGGTTCCCAAGCTGAAGTTCTGACTGTCTTTATTCCTTCATTGCATGTTATTATGTATGTAGGTAAATGTTGAAAGATATGCTATAAGTCTACATTGGCTTGTTTAAACTCTGATCCTTATTTTTTGGCATTATTTGCTGGTGTTGAAAAACAAAACCATCTTTTTCATAGTGTTTGAAACATGCTTTAATAGAGGTGGTTTGAAAATTTTTCTAGGTGACTTTTTTGTAAAAGCTAGTTAAATATATCTTTTTGACATTTTTTGAAAAATCATAAAATTTAAAGTGAAATTGTAAAGTAATGAGATTAGCTTACAAGTTGAAATTGTATATTTAAGAACAGTCATGCATATAAATAGACAAAATTTTACAGGGCCACAGAAGGCTAAACTTTGAAATTTTTTTAGTGTGTCCATTTTTTGAGGCTTTTTATATACGTCAGATTCAAAAAATAAAAATCTACATTAGTTCCATTGAACAGATCGTAAAAAGTTGCATAAGATCGCTAAGTTTCATTTGTTTTGCTTTTATAATCAAGGAAATATTTTGTAAAAATTTTGCAGGAATACTGTACATAGTCACAGTATGGTATCAAATAAAAAGCTATATCTCCACAAATATTCCACTGGCAAATCTTAAACTTTACCAAAGGTAGTTCAAGTCATATAAGATTCAGCATACAAAGTTTCATCAAATTCCCTGATGGTAAGGTGGAACACTTTTCTAAAATTAGACCACAACATGGAATGATCCAACAGGGAGAACTGAAGCATTCAGAACTTTTCCTACGAACAGTCAACTAAACTAAACTTTAAGTTTATATACCTTAAGTTTAACTACTCTCTCATCTTCAGGAATTAACTCACCGATAAATAAATATATATATATATATATATGCATATATACATACACTGCAAAAGGTACTATGCGGTTTACAAAATTAATACAGTTGAGATCTAGACTAAAAGGCCCAGATTCTGCAAAGTGCACCCAATTTTAGGCAGCTGTAGGCGACCTACAGCTGTCTATTCAGTTAATTGGGATGCATGTTTAAAAAAAAAAAAAATGCTCCCCAGGCAGGCCGCCTATATTGAAGGCGCCTCCGGGAGCCTAGGGAGGCCCACAAGACCACCTAAGCTTGCCTAAGGCTAGGCAGTAGCCTTAGGTGAACCTAGGCAGCCCTACGCGTCTCCCTAGTAGAGCGGGAGATGCTTACAATCTAGGCCAGCAAAATGCTGGCCTACATTATAAGTATAGCAGCCGCCTGTCCCCCCCCCCCCACTCCACGACGATCGTCGGCAGGAGGGTGCCCCTGACACCTCCTGATCGCCGGCAGGAAAGTGCTCAAACCCTCCTGTAGGAGGACGCCCCTCCTCTGGACCCCCGTGCGCTAACACCCCCTAACCGCCCCCCCCCCCCCCACTAACCTTTAATTGTTGGCCAGCCATGTCTTGCTACCGTCCATCCAGCAGGCCTGCCTTGTCGAATTGAGGCAGGCCCACCCCTTTCCAGCCTGATTGGCCCCTAGAGCCTGGGACAATCAGGGCTTAGGCTTATCGGGGATGTGCTGGAAAGGGACGGGCCCACCTCATTTCGACAATGCGGGCCTGCCGGATGGACATTAGCAAGACCTGGCCAGCCGGCAAATGATTAAAGGTTAGTAGGGGGGGGGAGGTTAGGGGGGTTAGCGTGGGGGGGCGTCCTCTGTCAGGAGGGGTTGGGCACCCTCCTGCGGGCGATTGTGCGGTTGGGTGGCCTTCCGGCAGGAGGGGTTGGGCACCCTCCTGCCAGCGATCGGGAGGCATCAGGGGGCATCTTCTGGCAGGAGGGGTTGGGCACCCTCCTGCTGGCGATCGGGAGGCGTCAGTGGGCATCTTCTGGCAGGAGAAGTTGAGCATCCTCCTGCCAGCGACTGTCTGGGGGGGGGACAGGACGGGACACAGGCAGCTGCTATATCTATCGCAGGGAGATCCCTTGCCGTGATTAAGTGTAGCGGCCGCGTCTACTCTAACCCAATTATGTAACTCGCGTCTGTAACATGGACGTCAGTTACAGAATTGGGGTTAGTGTAAGCCCAATCTGTATAGGACACTCCTCCCGGGCGTTCTATACAGAATCCTGGCCAAGTGCCTAAGAGAAAACAACATTTGTATAATAAAGATAAAATAGAAAGGAGGAATGATCAGAAACATCAATTACCTACCTTGTGATGTCATCAAAGACACCATAGCCAGTCTTCTTATCCAGAACCCACCGACCAATAAACATGCTGGGTGATGATGACGTGAGCTTGCCACTGCGCAGAAGACCATGACCATGGCGCATGTTATCTTGAAAACAGCCCTCATATACCTCACCACTAGCATAGCTGCATGTGAAGAGAAAACCAAAACAGTCAATCAGAATATACAGATTTGTACAGGATACTTCTTACCCTGTCTTCAGAATCTGGAAAAATGATAACCAGAATCTGAATTTGCACAAATTTCTGTGTTCAAGAGACCAACATCCTGTTATATTTGTAATTCTAGTTTATTATTGTATGGTTTTGTATTTGTAATTAAGAATCACAAATACATAGTATTATGCTGGTCTTTCTTATAAATGCCCTAACAATTTTCTATCTGGACTTTAACTGTTATCCTTATGCCTATTATATAATTACCAACCAACGCTGTGCAATCTGGCTATACATCCCAAAAGCAGCTACATGTATTTTTCAAAAGGAATATGTGAAGTATGTTATATTATTTTTTTGGATAAAAGGAGTATATAAATCCAAAAATATTACACCATAAGCAGCTAATTGAGCAATGTACCTTCATAAGGAAGCCTAACTTAGAAAACACCAACTTATGGGCATAAGTATGCCAGAGGACAGTAAGCCTGAAAGATCCAGGTTTATCTGAAAATTGAGATTAATAAAGAAAAAACAAATGGATAAACAAGCCAGTACAGAATAGACTGAATTCTAGCACTGAACCAATTAAGTGAGGTACAACACAGTATCTGAGTGTTCTTTGTATATCCTGTTTAAGGATTTCAGGGTTAAAATAGTTCCTCTGGCCTTTTCACAAGTGGACAAGTTGAACTTATTTCCCTTTATGCTAACACACAATCGTGCATTACCTATAGATGCCTTGCCCATACATCTTGCCCTCCTTCCAGTGTCCCAGGTAATTATCATCCTTGTCTAAGGCTTTGTTTGGTACTCTGTATTCACCAAATCTGTAAACACGGAGACATAATAGCAGCAAGAGGTTTACACACACAACACACATTAGTAAGGAAATGCACAGTTCCAAGGAAAAAAAGTGACATAACATCACATTTCATCAGCCGAAGGACTAATTGATATCATTCTTATATCTTTGGATCTTTCTGCAGCCTCTGATTTTGTTATCTATTCTTCTCCAGCACATTAATGATTGCACAGTACCAATCCTGCTCTTAAATGCTCTCAATCTTATTTGACTGATAAATCTTTTCAGGTTCACTTCTACTTCTACCTTACTTCTATTATGACTCTTCTTATTTAATATTTTTTTAGTCCCTTTAATGCTTCTTATTCAATCACGTTTGCAGATTATATCTAATTGCTTCTCCAATCAACTCATCTAGCACTACTTTTATTCTGGATGTTTCTCTCATCTTGACAAAATAGCTACCCGGCTAGATGCTAATGGTCTGAAATTTAATCTTGAATTTAAATTTAATGTGAATATATGATCATCTCAATAGATAATGCCTCCCCCTCTCCAGTACCTGTACCTCTGTGATAATAATCCCTTTGAGGGGGGTCTTCAAAAATTCTAGGGGTGATCCTGGACAGTCACTTAAGTTTTCCCTTCAAATCTCCATGATAGTCAAGACATCCTTTTTTAGATCTACATTTAATATTCATTATCCATCCTTTGACTGAAAAGCTATATGTCTTTTGCCAGTAGCTGTAAAAGATGACAGTGCCCTGCAAGCAGCAGCAGGATGTCCATGTAGCACCCAGAAAGAAGGCAAAACTGCAAGCGCAGTGCCATGAAGGATGGCATGAAGTTGACACTATGCCTTGCAAGAAGGTAACAATGCTAATACGGCACGAAGCAGACACAGTGCCATGCCAGTGTCCCCCAATGCTGAAGCCATGCCATTGACAGGCCACATAAAGAGAAGCAATTCCCCGCACACTGCTGCTGACGCTATAGTACTTGCAATTAGTTGTCGAGGGGGACGCATCTCTATGGGAGCTACTGCAAAAGCAAACAATGCACTAGAGAAATGGCCACAGATGCCAAAGCTGTGCTCCAGAAGTGGATGCTGATAGTTTGGGCATGAAGGCAGCTGTAGTTATTATAGCAACATAATGCTCCCAGGAGCTGTTGCTGTGGCATGTAGATGGCAGTTGCCATAGCAATCACCACTAAGGATGATCCATTCAACCCACTGTGTCTCTACAGCTTGCTGCAGGTGCAGGAGTTATGGCAAGCAGCAGGCTGGTATCGCTGAAGCTGATGCATTTAGCTGACTGCTGATGAAGAAGAACTACGAATCTGGGTTTAGGAGACACTACCCCAAGCTGCTGGCCATTGCCAAAGTTGTGCCACATGGCAGGCATTAGTTGCTGTCATATATAATAGTAAGCTGGCCATTCCAGACAGTAGTGCTGCCGAAGACATGAATTAATGAGGCAGTGCTATATGAAAAGGTGGAACTGGAGAAGCATGTCGTACCGATGACCAATGGTGCTGAAGTTGTGCTGGCTAATAGCTGGAGCCACAGACGTTTTGCTATGTCTGAAGCAGGTTTCCAGCAACTGTGTGAAGCTCCAAGCTGGTGCTGCTTACAGTGCACCAGGGAGCTGATGTTACCAAAACTGCACCTTATAAGGAACTGGCATTGTCGAATGGAACCCTGAGGGAGCTGGTGTTTCCAAATCTGAGCCCCATAGACAGCTGGTGCCACTGTAGCACGAAAATAGTGCTGCTGTAGCTTTAAGTAGCACACACGAAAATATAAAGGATGGCAACACTATACCAATGCTAGCTCACTTGAACATAGTTGCAATCACATAAATCACAGCTTAATATTATTTGATATAGTAGCTGTTACTTATGTTTTGAGGCTTTTTTTCCTCTATCTTTGTTTTGACATAGCAGTGTTTCCCCTGAATCACAATGTATTTAGGTGATTACAACTAAGTTTGAGTGAGCTGCTTGTAGCTTTGCTATGCCAGAAGTTGGTACGTCATGTCTGCCAGGTAGGGAGTAGGATTCATAGAGGCCATGCCATACAGAGAACTAATGTCACCAAAGCTATACTATGCAGGGAGCTGGTGTCACAGCTTATTCAGAGGTACCATGCAGGGAACTGGTGACAGACACCGAGTGAGCTATACCACACTAGTGGCATATACGCTGTGCCTGTTGAGCCCCGAAGGGAGTTGTCATCATAGGAGCAGAGCCATGCAGGAGCTAATGCTGTAGATTTTGAGCCACATAGGGTGTTGATGCTGCAAAAGTTACCCTATACCAGAAGCTGGAATCACCAAACCGAGTCATATGGTAGTCAGTGTTGCTGCAGCCAAGCCTTGTAAAAGCTAAATCTTTGAACCTGTGCCCTATATGAAGCTGATGCTCATATATCAGAGTCATGCTGGAAGCTGGAACAACTACACTGCATTATGAGGAAGGCAAAAGCTACCAGGCTAACATATTCCCAGCCGGTGTCCATGACAAAAGTTGTAACCTACGGTGGACCACCGATGACACAGCAGCAAGGCAGATGTCTCCACTGAGTGATGCCAGTAGCAGTCTGGCGTGGCTACCACGACATAGCACCCCAAAGTAGTCAAGCTGCCCGCAGAGCTACCCTTGAGGAACAACTCACCACAACTGAATATCTCTGAAGCTAATATGAAGCTAATTCTGAGAAAAAGACTGCTGCATTTAAGTTATAGCTGCAGGAAACAAAGTTTCCCCTCAGTTGTTTGAATGAAGCATATTCCAGAAGATGATCTCCCACACCAAATTACTTTTCTATTTTATTTTCCCTGACTGATAAAGAAAACCAAGCATGGACTGAAAGGAGAACTATATGTCAGGAAGTGATGGCTGAGTTGAAGTAATAAGAGACTGCTGACTGCTTATGCACACACTTCTGAGTTCTCTAAATACACAAAGCCAAACTTTATAGAGTTTGATTTGTGAACCACCAATCATAGTCATCAAGCACTAAGTATGCCACACGGACAACCAGAGAGCTATGAAGCCCCTTCTTTGTCTTCAAACAAGCAGATGTCGAGAAGTGGCACTGCTACAAGCCACCTCGATAATTGCAGGCATTGACGTCTAGCTTACTGCCCTGAAGGAAAACAAATTAGCACCCCCATTTTTCTGAAGCAGGATTTGCTATCTTTTAGCAACTGCCATTATGGTACACCCAAAAATTGCAGTCTAGTGGTGATGGCAGTGTTGACCTCAATTAACCAGTTGATCAAGACTCAAAATTAAAAATTGTGAGGAAAAAATAAGGGTGCTGTGATGAGGAATACCAAGTCCCAAAAAATAGTTGGATGGAATTTCACTTCCCCCCCAAAAACAAAAGCTGCTAGCTGGCATTTGGAGGAGACCAAATCTCTGTTGATATTGGCCAAAGGAAAAACTCCATCAATACTGTATGCGAGCGCAAAATACAATGCCTTCAGGAGAAGAGATTCCCACCATTCTCCCGACCATAAAGCACAATGAGTCAAAGAAAACCCACCTCAGAGTAAGACAGAAACAGTTATTACTTACCCCATGTCAGACAACTAAGTCTTACTCAAAGAACTGACACTTATTCTACACGTACTTTACTCGCAGAAAGATCCTTGTACATCCAATATCAGCTGCACTAAGAAGAAAAAGAGGGGAAAGGGATCTGGCTCCACCAAGTGTCACCCAGCTCCAAATACACCATTAAGTTTCATGGCCATGTTTGGATGCACCTGAACCGAAAGTGAGCGAAACAAAATTTTCTCTTCCCCCCTATCCAAGTGGGTCTCAAGCAGCAATTCACACATCCTGTGGGAAAGAGGAACCTGAACTATAGCAATGTGATACTGGGTTCTGTGTTAGGAGTCATTGCCCAGGAAAAGGATCTAGGTGTCATTGTTGAGGATACGTTGAAACCCTCAGCTCAATGTGCGGTGGCTACTAAGAAAGCAAACAGAATTTTAGGAATTATCAGGAAAGGAAAGGAAAACAAAGATGAAAATGTTATAATGCCCTTGTATTGCTATCTGGTACTGTGTGCAGTTCTGGTCACCATATCACAAAAAAGATATAGCAGAATTAGGAAAGGTACAGAGAAGGGCAACAAAAATGATGAAAGGGATGGGACGACTTCCCTATGAAGAAAGGCTAAAGCAGCTAGGGCTTTTCAGCTTGGAGAAGAGATGACTTGGTGTGATATAATAGAGGTCTATAAAATAATGAGTGGAGTGGAAAGTATAGATGTGAATTGCTTGTTACTCTTTCCAGAAATACTAGGGGACATGTGATGAAGCTGCTAAGTAGTAGATTTAAAACAAACTGGAGAAAATATTTCTTCATACATGTAATTAAGCTCTGGAATTTGTTGCCGGAGAATGTGGTGAAATCAGTTAGCTTAGCGGGGTTTAAAAAATAATTTCCTAAAAGAGAAGTCCATAGGCTATTATTGAGATGGCTTGGGAAAATTCACTGCTTATTCCTAGGATAAGCAGCATAAAATCTGTTTTACTACTTGGGATCTAGTTAGGTACTTGGGACCTAGGTTGGCCACTGTTGGAAACAAGATACTGGGCTTGATGGACTTTTGGCCTGTCCCAGTATGGCAATTCTTATGTTCTGATTACACCAATCTCAGGGCCTTCCCCTTGATGCATGTCCACCTATGCAGAAGCAAGAAACTGCATCAGAGAGAAGGCTCCGAGGCAGGCACAAGCAGCATGTACGAAATTACTTCTCATTCCTGGTTAACTCCAGAAGTGAAAGTTTTAAAAGGTACCCTGGGGGGATGCTGAATGGTTGTGGAAAATGTCAGATTGTTGATATAATAAAAAATGGAAAGATGCTGGAGTTTTCACAATTGCAACATAAATTTGATCTTAAAAAAACACAATATTTTATTTTTTTTTTCCATTATTTTTTATTTTCTTATTTTTCATAAAGTGTACATAATAATAAATTATAATTGATAAATGCATATTATCACTTTTATATCTAATACATTATATTTCTGAATTTGATTTTCCCCCTCACCCTCCCCCCTCCCTTTCATTACTTTAATATAATATTTTAATTTTCAAATTTTTATAAAAAATATACAACATATTAGAATACAATTGATATATATTCAGTAACTTTTTCCTATCTAATACAATATAATCTAAACAATTTTTGTCCCATTTCCCTCCCCTTACCCTTTTATTACCTTTTATTCATACGTTACATTTTGTATAATATATTATAACATACTTTGTATAAATTGATTTTTCTTATCCCCCCTTTATGTGTGTCACAAAAAAAAAATCTTTAAAAGAAGAAAAGAAGAAGAAAACATCATATTATTTATTCATTACAGTATTTTGTCAATGGCCCCCATATTTTTATAAATTTATTATATGTCCCCTTTTGTATTGCTATTGTTCTTTCCATTTTAAAAATATGGCATATTGTATTCCACCAAAATGTGTAATTTAGGTTGTTGTAATTTTTCCAATTGTTAGTTATATGTTGAATGGCAACCCCTGTCATAATTAATAGAAGCTTATTATTTTCTGGTGAAATTTGACTTTTTTTTCTCATCATTGTTCCAAATAAAATTGTATCATATGATATTGCAATATGATTTTCCATTAATTTATTAATTTGTGGCCAAATTGAATTCCAAAAAATTTTAATATAAGGACAATGATATAATAAATGATCTAATGTCCCTGGTTCTAGATTACAGTGCCAGCATCTATTAGACTTAGAACTGTCTAATTTTTGCAAACGAGTAGGGGTCCAAAAAGCTCTATGTAATAAAAAGAACCATGTTTGTCTCATAGACGCTGACACTGTACATCCCATTCTCCAAGACCAAATTAGTGGCCATTGAGATGCATTAATTTGATGTCCAATCTCAATGCTCCAAATGTCTCTTAGACCATTTTTTGGTTTTTTATTTAGATATCCAGATATTAATTTATACCACAATGCGGCTTGATGTCCTAGGAAGTCTGCTTTAAAGCATAAGAACTTTAAACTATATTGATTGTTTAATGATTTCCATTCAGGGAACCCAACCTGAATGGCCTGCTTCAATTGCAACCATTTAAAACTTTGTGTTTTATTAAGTCCAAATCTATGTTGAAATTGTGAAAAATCCAGCAGTTTACCTTCTGAAATAACATCGTCTAGAGATCTAATGCCTGCAATAATCCAGTTCTTCCAAAGGATTTGAGTTCCGCCAATTTTGATCTTGGAGTTTATCCATATGGATTGATTAGTTGATTTGTATATTGGGATGGGTGTTAATTTATCAATAAATCTCAATGTTTTCCAAGTATCCATTATTATTTTATTTTCTTTGTATCTTTTAGGTATATTAATACTTGGTAGATGAACTAAATTTAGGGGAAACATAAGGCGCCATTCCAAATATAACCAATCTGGTGCATTATCTATAAGTTCTGGGAGGATCCAATACATACCCTGACGTAGAATATAGGCTTGATGGTACCTATAGAAATTTGGAAAATTTACCCCTCCCTCCTTAATTGATTTTTGTAAGGTTACTAAAGCTATTCTAGGTGTTTTACCAAGCCAAAGAAATTTTGTTAAAATTCTATTAAGCTTTTTATAAAAGGACCCCTGAAAATAAATAGGTATCATACTCATTTGGTAGCAAACTACAGGTAATATCATCATTTTAATAGTTTGAACTCTTCCCCACCAAGAAATATGTAATGGGTTCCATTGCTCACATAACTCCGTTACTTTTTTTAATACATATTTTTCATTTTCTTTTATAGTATCTTCAATTGTTTTTTTAACTTGAATGCCTAGATATTTAAATCCTTCTTCTTTCCATATGAATGGAAAAGTATCAAATAATCCTTTTACACAGTAAACATTCAAGGGTATAATTTCAGATTTATTCCAATTAATTTTATAACCTGAAAATTTGCCAAACTTATCAATTAATTCCAATAAAGAAGATAAGGTAGACTCTGGGTTTCTCAAATAAAGCAAAATATCATCCGCATAAGCCGAAATTTTATATTCCATATCTGAATATGGAATACCTTGTATCTCCCTCGTTTGCTGTATTGCTAACAATAAGGGTTCTAATACAACATCAAATAGCAAAGGAGATAACGGACAGCCTTGTCTAACTCCCCTCTGCAATTGAAAACCATCAGATATCTTATTATTAATATTTAGTCTTGCCATTGGGAAGCTATACAAAGTTTTTACCATTTGTATAAATCCAGAACCTATACCAAACCATTCTAAAGCTTGATACATAAAATTCCATTCTACTCTATCAAATGCTTTTTCAGCATCTAATGAAACTGTAAAAGCCGGTTCATCCATTTTTTTTGATAAGTTTAGCATGTGAAATAATAGTCTAGAGTTATTGGAGGAATGTCTTTTAGCAACGAAACCCGTTTGATGCATATCTATAATATGTGGGAGAGCTTTGGCTAATCTCAAAGCCAAAATTTTCGCCAAAAGTTTATTATCAACATTTATCAAAGATATAGGCCTGTAGTTCGAAACCAAAGTAGGATCTTTATTTGGCTTAGGCAAAACAATTATTATTGATTCAGCCATAGTACCTTTTATATTACCTTTTATAAGTTGTGTCTGATATAATTTTAATAAATGTGTGGAGAGGATATTTTGAAATGTTTTATAAAATTCTACTGTGTAACCATCACCACCTGGAGCGGATCCAACTCTAAGAGATCTCAATGCTGTTTCTAATTCTTTTAATGATATAGGTTCTTCTAAACTTCGTTTTATATGATCAGGAATTTTAGGTCCATTAATTAAATCTAAAAATTTTTTTCCATCTTTTTGTTTCTCCAAATAAGGTTCGGAAGAATATAGATCCTTATAAAAATTTAAAAATTGTTTTAATATTATATTTGTTTGATTTGTTATTATACCATTATCATCTTTTATTCCATTAATATTAGTTCTCCTTTTTTTTGCCTTAAGATAATTTGCTAATAATTTTCCCGCCTTATTAGAATTTCCATAATACACTGTTTGCTTGGTAAACAAATCTTTTCTTATCATTTTTGAAGTTAATTCATTATATTTACCTTTTACTTTCAAAAGAGCTTGCAAAACTTCATATTCCCATTTACTTATCAATTTAGCTTCTAATATTTTTATTTCTTTTTCTAATTCTATATATTGTTTTTTAATTTGTTTCCTAATAAAAGCTGAATATGATATAATATTACCCCTCATAGTTACTTTAAATGCATCCCATACATTCTCTATAGATGTATCTTCCACTAAATTTGTTTGAAAAAATTCATTAATTTGTGTTTTAAAATTTTCCAAAAATTTGTCATCCACAAGCAATGCATTATCAAATCTCCAAAGAGGTCTATTATTTTCTAATTGATCTAATTGTATTTCTATCCATATTCCCGCATGATCCGAAATGATAATAGGATCAATGGAGGCTTTAATCACCTGTTGCACTTTATTTGTTGAAACAAAAATATAATCTATTCTTGAAAATGATTTATGAACTTGTGAACAAAATGAATATTCCTGATCATTAAAATGAAGAATACGCCATATATCCTTCAAATCGCATGATCTAACTAAATTATCTAGACCTAAAGATTTAATATTTTTACCTGGTTTTTTATCCAATAATGGATCCATTACAGCATTAAAATCTCCAGCCACCACTAAATTAGAGGCAGCCAGTGGTAATAACATGTTTTGTAGCTTTTTGAAAAATTCTGATTGATTCGAATTAGGGGCATATATATTAAATAACGTCAGGGTATCATTTCCCATACCTATATCGATATGTATCCATCTTCCATGTGGATCTGAACTTTTTACCTTTATATTGGCCATACATTTTTTATTTATAAGAATTGCAACCCCTGCTTTTTTATCCACTGCTGGAGCAAAAAAACATTCCTTTATCCATCCACCTGATAATTTCTGTGATTCCTTCATATTAAGATGGGTCTCTTGCAGACAGTAAATATCTGCATTTTGCTTTTTTAAAAATGTTAATATTTTTTTCCTTTTAATTACGTGATTCAGGCCATTGACATTAATAGAATATATTTTAAAAGACATTATATATTTTAATACTTTTCATTATCTTATTCTTCCTCTCCTCTTTCATATTTAATATCCAAAAAATTTTCTTCACGACACACATATTTAACCCTAATGTATCTCCCTTAATTATTCTAATAAATATTCTCCTTGTCCCTCCCTTTCCCACCCAATACATTGGCTGCTTAAGGATACACATTGGAACTGTAATCCTAACATTCTCCCCATTCCAGGCAATCAATATTCAATGTTTAAACAAATTTCCCTTCTATCTATCTATATTGATCTTTTATATCTTTAATCATTTTCCATAACATTTTATTAATGTATCATTATTCATTTAACAATATGTTAATATTTCGATATGTTATATTTTCTAATTTTTCATGGTTTTGCAATTGAAGCAATCCATTCAGGTAGGGTTCCCTGAATGGAAAAATCTTACTAATTATCACAGTTTGGAATTCCTGTGTCGGGTCCCTTGATTGGTAATTGGTAAAAGGGTTTGCATATTATTTTTTGCATATCATTTTTTGTCATTAATAAAATTGGCCTACGTCTTGTACATATCTGCAGTTTTGTTTTGTTTATTTTTCCTATTTTTATTCATTTATATTCACTGTTATATAATATACACTCATTTTAGTCACCTTTATTAATTCAAATCTAATTCTGTGTATAAGTCTTTTATGTATGATTTTTAATATTTTTAATATGCTTGTGGCATTTTTAATTTTATCTTATGATATGTGTTAATTCTTTTAATTTGCAACTTGTATAATATCTCATATGCCTATGATCATTTTGCTCTTTTATTTTCCTCTATAGCTACCTTTATACAGTATTTCTGTGATTTTTTTGTTTTCTCCCTCTACTTTTACCATGGTATGTATATTATTTTCCATAATATATTGATTCTTTTTCTATTTCCTTTTCTTTTTTCACATTGTAGTTTTCTTTCACGGGTCTTTTCTTTTGTGTGTTCATCTTTGCCTTTTTTTATATATGATAATATATATTAAAAAATATATTTTTTTAGTTTAATTAATGTCACTTAATTTGCATGTTTTGTATTTTATGTTTGTTCTTTGCATTCTATTTCTTTCTTTCTTTCTGGATGTGCGGCACCTTTTATGAAATCTGGTTAATATACCATTTTCTGTAATACCCTTCGATTGTTTTTAATTAATATTTTAATTTATTATATGTATAATTGTATTATTATTATTTTTTAAATATTATTAAATCTTATGTTACCCATTATTAATAATTAATTCTATGTTATATTTGTACCAATTAGGACCCCTGACGAAGGTGTGTCCGAAACACGGACCGTGTCGGGTCCCTTGATTGGTAATTGGTAAAAGGGTTTGCATATTATTTTTTGCATATCATTTTTTGTCATTAATAAAATTGGCCTACGTCTTGTACATATCTGCAGTTTTGTTTTGTTTGCTTCCAGATTAATTCAACAGGTCATGAAGCTGCACAGTGGTATAAATTAATATCCGGTTATATAAATAAAAAACCAAAAAATGGTCTTAAGAGACATTTGGAGCATTGAGATAAAGCACCAAATTAGTGCATCTCAATGGCCACGACTTTGGTCTTGGAGGCTAAAATGTACGGTATCAGCATCTATGAGACAAACTTGGTTTTTTCTTTTACATAGAGCTTTCTGGACCCCTGTTCGATTACAAAAAATAGATAGCTCTAGGTCAAATAGATGCTGGCATTGTCATGTTGAAATTGGGACATTAGATCATCTTTTATTCTATTGTCCATTCATCTTAACATTCTGGAATGTTAGAAAATCCGGTAGCCTTGACATATGATACCATATTATTTGGAACAACTATGAGAGCAAGAAGTCAAATATCATCAAGTAATAACAAACTTCTTTTTATTTTAACTGGAATAGCAATACAACAAATCACATTCAATTGGAAAAAACATGACAGATTAAATTATACATTCTGGTGGAATTCTGTATGTCATATATACAAAATGGAGCTCACTATAGCAACACAAAAAGGACATATAGATAAATTTCAAAAAATATGGAGACCATTAACTGAATATTGTAAAGAATGATTAATTTTCCCATGTATAGAATTTGATTAGAAGAAAAAGGGATCATATCTCTAAATATTATATAATATATTAATACTTGATTTATAATATGAAATATGGAAAGAATAGCATTTAAAAATTTTATTCATGTATTACTGAATAGAAGGGAGGGGGGAGGGGAATGGATATTATTATATTAACTAAGAATTATATAAATTTAGTTTTCTGAAATATTAGTATGAATTTATATTGTTGATGTAACATATGAAAATGAATAAAGATTTCTCATTCAGTATTGATAGGGAGGGAGGGAGGGAGGGGAAATTATTATATTCAATAATAATTATATTAATTTAAATTTCTTACATAATATTATAACTTTATAAAATATTGATTTTCTAAAGAAATTTTAAATTTGATATTAATCTGTAAGTTAATCAAGTGTGATTATTCAAGTTTATAATGAATTTATTTAAAACACTTGTTGTAACATAAGAAAATGAATAAAGATTTATAAAACAAAAGATTGTTGTTTTGGGGAGGGATGCTGGTCAAGTAGTATGACTCATTAGCTGGTGTCTTGGGGACCCCTGACATCCACAGCAAGGGTACTTAGCTTTTGGGTGAGCCCAGAGTCACCTGTGGCTACATCACTGGAACAATTAGACGCACAGCCCATCAGTCTTGAAAGTTTCTTCTGCAATTCTTCAGTCTGCTTCTGATCTAAACTTAACAACTATTTATTGTTTGCAACTTTGATCTCGTTACTTATTTCTTTTTCCAGATTGTTTAAAAACACTGGTCCTAAAATAGATCCCTGAAACACTCCGCTATTCTTGTTTTCATTTAGAAAATTGACCATTTAGTTCTTCTGTGGGGGTTTTTTTTTGTTTTTGTTTTTTAAAATCAACCCACAATAAGATATCGCCTTCTATCTTTTTAATTTCCTCAGAACCTTCTCATTAGGGACTTTATCAAATGTCTTCTGAAAATCCAGACACACTATAGCAACTGATTCACCCCTACCCAGAAGTTTATAAATTACTTCAAAAAACTGAACCGATCGGTAAGACAAGACTTCTTTTTGCTAAATTTATAATGGTTATGTATGACTTGTTAAACTACATTTATCAATTTGTTCAGTAATTTTGTTTTTTAGAATGGTACCATAAACTAGTACATTTTTAGCTTTTATTTTCCAGAGGAGAAAAGATATTACCCTCCCATTCAGACCCGAGATACAGTAAATATTAAAGCAGTACAACTCAAGTAGTGGAAAAATATAGAATCATGTGGTGGTACCAACTCAAGCCCTCTCTTTTTGATCACTTGTTAATCTTTTCAAGTAGGCCAATTTATAACTGCAATAAAAATCTTCAGGAATACTGTAATGCTAGGTATGGGAGAGGGGTATAAAATAGCTCCCTTAATTCTTTCTTAATTTAACCACTAAAGTCTTTAATGGTCTTACCCATCTTCCAGGCCATTACGGAACATTCCAGAGTACATTCTCCCATCAGGCCATCTAAGTACTCCTCTGAAAAACACCACACAAAAAAGCAAGCTTCACTGTAGATAAATCTGGATCTTTACATAATACCAAAATGACAAATTTTATAGTGTAAGCAGCCTTACAATTCAAAATCAGGAATCTGCTGTTTAAGAGGATGTCACAATATATGTTGATTTTTGTTGTTGTGATTTTGCAGAAACAGCATACAAAAGCTCAGCTTCAGAGATTATTTATTCAGTTCTCCAAAAATGGAATTCCAATATTAAAAAAGGTGGTATCTTATTTTCCTTGTTTTATTTCTGTTTATTACATTATACTTTGTGTAACAGTAAAAGTGCTTAAGTGCTGAACCTGGTATGTCTGGCTTTCTACTGTAAATGCTTGAATATAAATAGACCTTTTTTTGGACCAAATATGCATCAAAAATTAAATCTCAGTTTATATTTGATACCTCCCTCCCACTCCATAGGGGTCTGGCATTCTTACCATTCCCACCTCTCCCATGGGGTTTCGTTGATGCTGCCCATCTGCCCCCTCACACTGGCACAGCTCCCATTTGTTTGTTTCCTTCCTCCCCCCAAACAGACAACCCCCTCTCCCAGACCCACTGGTAGCCCCCCCCCCACGCTTACCATACCATCCTGGTCTAATGGTGCATTGGGTAGGAGCAATCCCATTTACTTCTTTCCATGCCATCTCTGTAGTAAAAAAGGGCTACCGTGACTTCCAGTGACAGTCTGAAGAGATGGCTTCATGACCTCCAGAAGCAATTTTGGGATTACAGCTGGCAAGAGCAGGACTTGCTCCTGCTGGCTCCAATTCCAAAATGGTTGCTGCTACCTCCAGTGCCAGCCATTTTTACTATGGACACATCATGGGCAGGAGCAAAATTTTTTTTTTTGTGGGGGGGGGGGGGAGGAGAATTGCCCCTGCTCCAATATGCTGTTAGACCAGCAGGATGAATTGGTAGATTTGAGGAGGGTGGGGGCCCTATTGATGTGTCTGAGAAGGGAGTTCATCTATTTTGAGAGAGAGATGAAGTTTGCTGTGCCTGTTCAAAGGTGGGGGGGGGAGTGGCGGAGAAGGGAAAGAAGGGGGAGAATGTCAGGCACTACAGTGGAGAGAGGAAAGGATGGCAAGGCAGGAATGCTGGAATATAAACCTTCACTATATATTCAAGCTAACATTTTTCCCATAAAAAAGGAAGGGGGAACATTATCTCTATTAATACAGTATTCGTATGGGTTTATATGTAAGTATATATAGTAACCATAATCCCAATGAAAGTACAGCTAGTGAAGAGCCAGAGTAGTTCGCTTCCCCCCCCACACACACACACTTTGTTTCTATGAAAAAAATACTTAGTACTTCAGCTCAATCTGAAAAGTTTTTCAGAATGGGTGATTGAATGCCATCCTTTCAGCCCCTCACCCCTTAAATTTTTCTTTTACAATTAAGCACTTCTAAAATATCAAAATCTACTGTAATCACTAGCCAAATAGACATCTTTCTCAACAAATATAAAGCTCAATTATCTAGGTCTCTTACTTGCCATGAGGTTTACCAGCAAGCCATCGGCCCTCATACACAGCATTCTTCAGTCGAGGGTCCTTGTAAAATGTGTATTTGGCAGTACGTGACATGGGAGGCTCTTGTCGAATACTTCCACTTCCAAAATGGACTGGATCAGAGACTCCCCTCAAAGCTTGATCTACAGCCTGACTTATAGCTTTCAGCCACTTGGCCTGAAAGAAAAAAGATAACAGATTTCAATTCCTTAAAAAAATAAAATAATAAAAATAATAAAAAAAAAGTTACCCTGTTGCTGCCCCATCCTTTCAGATTTAGTTGGCTAGTCTTTTCTGCTTAGTGATTTTCAGTCCTCTTCCTTTCCACTGTAAATTTGAGAATAATTCTAGGCAGCCTGATGACAAAGCACATACATACACATTCCCAATCCCAATCCCACTGTTTTATAAGGGCAGGGAGAGGGACAGAGGTCATTTCCATGCCCACACACCTGCCTACCTTCTCCTGTGGTGCTGATGAAATAAGTGTGAACTGTTCTTCCGGCATTGTGAGCTTCAAACCATTCCTAGCAGAGGAAACCAGAATACACCCTATCAGGAAAACTCCCTCCAGAATTTCTTAAGTAATCTTATTTTTGCCCCAGTGGATATCAATTAAATTTCTCGATGGGCCAGTTTATTATATATGAGGCCACAGTAAAGAGCTGCTCTTGGCTGTTCCAGGAAAACAGACATCACTACAACATAAGACAGAACAATGCAGCTCTACTCCCATCCTCTTAACTGCAGCGTGTGGTAATATGCTTATGGAGATGCCAAGTTACCCAGTTCCAGGCTGGAGACTTTTTAGCCTGTCCTAGCTTTGAATTTACTGTACATCCCAAAGCTGCATGGGATTTGTAGTGCCTAATCTGCCCACTAAAATCAGGGCTGAAGTTCACTAGGATGGGGTGATTAGATTTCAGGATCGTCACAAAACCTCCAGCCTGGAACTGGGCAACCTGGCATCTTTGTGCATATAATGTGGAATATTCATGAAGCTCATGACAGTGCTTTGAGCTCCTTAACACCCTTGGGGGGGGGGGGAAGCTAATTTTGCAGTAGTCTTGAGCTGAACAGCAATTACTGTTTCCTGTAAGTTGCTCATATGCATGGTTGTGCACATCTCCACACAGACCTGAACCCACCTGGAAAGCAGAAGCAGCAATGGGAACCCAAGCTACTAGTGCTTCCTATCTCTATCAGCAAAAAAACCAAACATGAAATGGAACTTCCCATATATTCATTTCATACACAGAGGGGCCCATGCAGAAAGTCTTGCAGTAGAGTCTACACGCTACCATGAAAATACTAGAAAAAAAAAATACCGTGGCATGCTATAGTCAGTGAGCATGCAAATTTCTGCCATATTTAAAATTGCAAACTTATTTTCAAAAATGCAAGGTACAGGGTGAAGTGTAACAAACAAAATGGAAACCAGAAAGGGGATTGGATATAGTAAAGCAAACTGGCTTCAATAGAAGAAGAAAGGAGTGATTGAGATGTGACCCAATTAGGCTTGAAAAACTGCTCAGAAATATGAAACTCTGAAGGGAAGGCTGTTAAACCTCTCTTGGAGAAGAGTTCACCTTTCAGTCATTGCAAACTTAACAAGTTTATGGGCACACTCAAAAACTCCAAAGATGTTTGAAAATACGAGGTTTCAAAGTCTTTCTGTTTTATGCAATAAATGTCTTCATTTGGTAAAAATTAAAACTGCCACCACTGAGTTACTTAGTTCTGTTTGTTGTCTTGGGGGTCCCAACGTGGCCCCGTTTCGAATCCTGCTTCAGGAGACCCGATGTAAATGAAAATCAGAGAGTAACAGATGTGGACATGTGTAAATCTACAGTTCTTCATTGGCTAAATACTTTTACTGGTCGTGATGTTCAGTTGTATCACGGCTCTGGAGACTGACATGTAACAAACTCAAATTGCCATCACGACCAGTAAAAGTATTTAGCCAATGAAGAACTGTAGATTTACACATGTCCACATCTGTTACTCTCTGATTTTCATTTACATCGGGTCTCCTGAAGCAGGATTCGAAACGGGGCCACGTTGGGACCCCCAAGACAACAAACAGAACTAAGTAACTCAGTGGTGGCAGTTTTAATTTTTACCAAATGAAGACATTTATTGCATAAAACAGAAAGACTTTGAAACCTCGTATTTTCAAACATCTTTGGAGTTTTTGAGTGTGCCCATAAGCTTGTTAAGTTTGCAGTGACTGGAAGGTGAACTCTTCTCCAAGAGAGGTTTAACAGCCTTCCCTTCAGAGTTTCATATTTCTGAGCAGTTTTTCAAGCCTAATTGGGTCACATCTCAATCACTCCTTTCTTCTTCTATTGAAGCCAGTTTGCTTTACTATATATTTAAAATTGCGGCAGTAATCTACAGCTCATTATTAAATGTTACCGTTCCTGTCTGTGCCTGAGTAGTGACCGGCTCAATCAGACAGGAAGAACAACATTGAAGAAACCCCCACACCACAAACTGCAGTCCCTAGACCCACCTTTCTGCATGGCCCCTATCCGTGGTAGTCTAGTAGACTTTCTCCTTCTCCCTGACAAATTTGACAAACCAAATTCTAATCCCTTCCTCCCATTCCCTAACAGTAAAACATAAAAATACCTAGTGGTCTAGTGCCATACTTCTCAACCCAATCCTTCAGGCACACCTAGTTCCATCAAGTTTTCAGGATATCCACAATGAAAGTACACGAGATAGATTTACATACCAAGTAGGCAGTACATTCAGATCTATCTCAGGTATATTCATTGTGGACATCCTAAAAACTTGATGGACTAGATGTGTCACAAGGAATGGATTTAGAAGCACTGTCTGTAAGAACTCCTCCATCTCCAACATCAATACACTAAAATTCCTGGTTGTCTTCCCCCAACTGACCTACCTGCTGCTAAATGTATAAGAAACTTCCCTGAATGTTTGTACCCCTAACCCCTCCTGAAATGCCCGTTCATTTCTGCCTCTGGTGCCATCAACTTCAAAATGACTGATGGGGACAATCTACCATATAAAGGAATTTCTGTTCAGGTACTGGGGTGTGGTGTGGTAGGTAAGGCCTTTGAAAAGGGGTCGGGACACTAAGGAGATTTTATACTTGGATATGGGTGTGTTGGTTGGCAGGAGGAAGACCCCATTAGACCATCAAGAATTTTGGTGTGTTAATGTTGGCAGCTGAGGGGGGTGGATAGTGGGGGCCCACTAGATCAGTAATTCTCATCTAAGTAACGGAGTACCCTCATGCCAGTCAGGTTTTCAGAATATCCACAATGAATATGCATGAAAGAAATTTGCATATAATGGAGGAAGTGTATGCAAATCAAGTTTATGCATATTCACTGTGGATATCCTGAAAACCTGACTGGCAAGGGGGTATTCCTGGACTCCAGGAGTTGAGAAACACTGCATCAAGGGTTTCTAATGTTTTAATATTGGGGGACAGGGTCTTATGATCTGATTGGATTGGATTGGGTAGACGGAGAAAGACTACTAGATACCAGAGGATAGGGCCTGGTGCAAAAAGCAATCTGGAGAAGGGTGGTTAGGATGGAGTGAGAGAGTGGGTGCTGCTAGACTCCTATGCTTCCCCAGACCTGGCAAAAAGTTTCGTGCACACAATACATGAGAAAAGCAGCTTTTTTTATTTATTTATTTTTTTTAACTGTATGGCTGTAGGATAGTTAATTACCATTTTTAATTTGGTCTGTGGTAAGGGTTTCCACATGAGTTAACACTGGCAAGGTCTTCGGGTGATGGTTCATTACCGAATTCATGAAGTCAACCAGACCCTTGCCAAACAACAACTGCCCCTGAAAAGGTAGCCTTGCCAAAGTTGCCTTGCAGAAGGAATCATCAGCCCACTGCCGAACCCAGAGCATTTGACGGGCTGAAATAGAATACACTGACACCTTTGGCAGCACCTTCAAAAGGTCATAGAAGCCATCCACCATGTAATCCATCCCAGCCAACAAAAGCTGAGGAAACGGTATTCGTAGCTGAGTTCGACAGGCGTGCGCCACAAAGGACCTATCCAGATGCCAGGAAAGGTCGCAGATTGCGAGCAAATGCTGCAGAGCCAGGGAGAAGAAGTTGAAGATATGAGAGGAGCGGGCTGGGTATCCACGCTCAACTCCTGTAAAGATGAAGCAATTAGATCCGGTAGCGCCTCAAACTTAAACCAGCGCCTGACCATCAGATCATCTCTAGGATCCAGAGCCCCAAAGGGATTCGTGGATCCAGCACTCAAGTCCAAATTCCCAAATCCAGAAAATGCAGCACTGTCCATAAAGGATCAGGGAGGTCCGGAAAGCCGCTGGAACCTCTGAAAAAGACAGAAGGCGCAGGTGGAGGTGCAGAGCTGCCACTCAGTTGCTGAGATACGTAGCAGGGGGGAACAGAAAAGCACCCAGCAGCTGGACCCCTGGAGTAATTGGACCAGCAAAATTTCATAAATTCTGAGATGGTATCTGGACCCTAGGGCATAGAGTCACCCTTAGATGACATACTTGTATCTCTTAGGCTGCAGAGAGTCCGTCTCGTGGCAGACAGACAAAGCCGCAGAACCAAGCATTGTCATATGACACTATTTTATTTGGCATGACTATGAGAGCTAAATGTCAAATATCTGCTAATAATAACAAGCTTTTGTTGATATTAACAGGAGTTGCCATCCAACAAATAACACATAATTGGAAGGACTGTAGAAGACTGAATTATTGTTTTTGGTGGTCTTCAGTTTGTCATGTGTATAAAATGGAAAGAGCATTGGCTGTTCAAAAAGGTTATTATAATAAATTTAAGGATGTGTGGGGACCATTATTAAATTATAGTAATGAATGTTACACTTTTCCCAATCTTAATACACATGTGGATTTGGGGGGAGGGGATTTCTTGTTTTTCCATTAAGAATATATAGATGATTGTCGTAAGATATTATTTTCATGTGGTATATATTAGTTGTATATGAATTTGGGAGGGAGGTGGGGGTTAAATCTTGGTGTATGATATTGAAAATTTTTCAAGTGATGTTGTATTATATTTGGTTGACATTTACTGTACACTTGATGTAAGTTTAAAAATGAATAAAGAAAAGAAAAAAATAAATACCTTTAGGACAAAAAAAAAAAAAAAGAAAGAACCAAGCCTCAAAAACAAATGTGGCTGCCCCAACGGGCTAAGCGTGCAATCACCTGCTTCTGTGAAAGAGAGGCTGAACCAGTAGTTATCACTACCCCCCCTCCCCAACCTTGTCATGTGGTGCAAAAATGCTCTAATGATGGAAATTTTGCACAGATTTGGTATGAATTCATACTAGGAGACCCATTCCAGAAGTTTCCTGGTAAAAGTTATAATTTTAAAGAAGCAGGGAAAAGTTGAAAAAAAGATCGTTAAAAATCCAAGATGGCCACCAGACCCGAATTCGCGCTAAAAACAGCACTTCCCAAAATTAAAAAAATTACAAAAATAGCATTTCAGGTGGGGAACACAGAAGAACACTAGGAAACCTTCAAAACCCTCAAAATTAACGTTTTAAAGATCGTTGTTGGAGCTGTCTGCTCCTCTGTACTCACAGATACCACACACAGAGCTGCTGCACCTGCTTCCAGCCTTTACAATGGCCGGTTCAGAATTCACTGCTGCACTAATAGAAATGTATCCTTCAAGCTGATCTTCGGGCTACCAGTCAAAATCCACTGTCTGCCTATGCCTCCACCCCTGCAGACCACCAGATGTGCTTCTAAATAGGCAGAGGCACGAAAACGCAGCCAGACGCTGTGGAACACCGCTGAGCTCCCTAAGCGCACTACACAGTTTGTGATCGACACCCCCCGGCTTAACGATGAGTGAGACTAGGTCAGGGACAGCCCTGAGCACCAAGGAAGGCTAAGCAGACTGGCTAGCAGGTACCCCGAAGGCCTGTCAGCAAGTCTGTGAATTCTCAAGCAGGCGTATAAGCGCCGGGCCCACAAGACTTCACTTCCGACATCAATTCTAACGTCGGGGAGGAAGTTCCAGGCCAGCCAGGCAGCGATTGGCTGACCCAGAACTTCCTCTCCGACGTCAGAATTGACGTCAGAGGTGAAGTTTTCTAAGTCTGGTGCTTGTATGCGCCAGACCTGGCTTGGGGAAGCAGCAGGGAGAAAAAGATTGTGAAGGCAACACAATCGACTCGCGTTGCCTTTGCGATCTACTGGTCAATCGCGATCGACCATTTGGGCACCCCTGGCCTAGACAAACAAATTATGAATTTTCATATGTAGAGTAACATTAGATACACAGAGTCAAGTTTAGTGTGCGGCTTAGTGGTTAGAGCTACAGCCTCAGCACCCTGAGGTTGTGGGTTCAAACCCATGATACTCCTTGTGACCCTGGGAAAATCACTTTATCCCCCATTGCCCCAGATACATTAGATAGAGTGTGAATCCACTGGAGTAGACAGGGAAAAATGCTTGAGTACCTGAATAAATCCACGTAAATCCATTTCAAATGCGAAAATACCCACGAAAGGGACGAAACTAAGTCGAATTAAAATAATAAAATGGGGAAGAGCTCGAAATACTACAAAAAAATGCAAACAGTAGAGCACAGCATACAAAGCAGATAATTTTTCAAGTTTGCATATTTGTTGATTGTGTTAATTCCTGTTCTCTTGCTGACTCCTTAATAAAAATGATATTTTTTTAAAAAATGGGGAGAGCAGAATCAACACAGCTGCAGTCATGCTTGTAGAGGAAAAGAATGCTAGAGGGCGCTGAACTAGCCTGTGAAGTACACTAGAGGCAGAGTGAAAAACCTGAAATGGATTTCTTCTGCAACTCATGTGAGTAAGGGAAAATAACCTATAGTCTAGAACAGGGGTGCCCACACTTTCTTGGCTTGCGAGTTACTTTTAAAATGACCAAATCAAAATGATCTACCAACAATAAAATTTAAAAAAACACAAAGCACACTACACTGAGAAAATGTTAATTATCATTTATATTCGGGGGGTTTTCAAAGAGGTCAGGGCAGATGACTTTAAAATATGCAATGTCACCTTAGTACCCACTATACAAAAAATAGACAAATATACCCCTCTCTTTTACTAAACCACAATAGCGGTTTTTAGCACAGGGAACTGTTTGGTGATTTCATGAGTCTCTGATTGCACTTCCTTCTTCTGACTCTAAATTCAATATTTCTTACTTTCTGCCTCCTGCATGCTTCCTCTCCCTCCAGACCTCATTCCATTCCCCAACCAACATCTCTCCCTGCCCCCTCCACGAGTCCAACTTTTTCTTTCTCTCTCCCTGCACCCTCCCCTTTCTTTCTTTTTTTTTTTTTATTTTAATAAGTTTTATTGAATTTTCACAATGGTAAATACACCAGATAACCAAATCCCCACCTCAAAACAAACAGTACTCCCATGTCCCTTTCTTTCTTTATCTTTCCCTACCCCCCTTTCTTTCTTTCTTTCTCTCTCCTTGTCCCCCTCCCAAAATCACCACCGCTGATTTCTCCCTGCTTCCTCGACGCCAGTCCAGGCACATACAAGCGCTGGGCCCAAAGCCTTCTTCCCCCCCCCCCCCAACATCAATTCTGACACTGGATAGGAAGTTCTGGGCCAGCCAGGCAGTGATTGGCTGGCCTGGAACTTCCTCTCCGACGTCAGAATTGACGTCGGGGGGGGGGGGCGGGGGAGGGAGGAGGCTGTGGGCCCGGCACTTGTACGCGCCTGGCCTGGTGTCGGGGAAGCAGGGAGAACAGAATGCAAAGGCAATGCGAGTCAATCGCAGAGCCCGAAATGGGCTCTGTGATTGACTCGCGTTGCCTTTGTGATCTATTGGTCGATCGCGATCAACCTTTTGGGCACCCCTGCTCTAGAATGTCTCACCTATTGCACTGAAATATCCATTAGCAGTATATACAGCAACAAAACAAAGCAGTGCGAGTCAATCAGAATGCTTTCTTGGTAAAAAAAAAAATGATAATAAAATATATATCTGAATAACTTATAATGCAATACATCAGAGCTAGTGATTTGTAATCAGAGTCTGAGTATCTGCTCTGCATGTTTTGAGTCTGTACGGGGCAGCTAAGGATGCATAAGGCAGTCTGTGGGAGATAAGTTTTAGAAGTGAAGGCAGTCTGCAGGGTGATAGGGCAATTGGGGGGAGGGGGGAGTTTTGAGGAGTAGGGATGTTTTCAAGGTGGAGGGGCAGTTGCAAAGCAGTAGTTTTGGGGGTAGGAGCAGTTAGGGAAAAGAGAACAAAGCAAAGAAGCTTGAAAGGGGCAATTTCCTAAATCATGTGTTTAATAAAATAGTCAATTTTGATGCTATAGAAACTGGAAATCCTTCTCCCGTAGAATTGCATTAGGCCATTTTTAGGGGGCTTATTTTTCTGGAATCCACAATCTGATCTGGGCTATTCTTGGATTTATGTCTTTTTACCATTTTCCTCCCACATATCAAATTTCAGCCTATTCCATTCCATTTTAAAATAATTATTTTACTCCCTGACATTCCCATTTCCACCCCTTTTTTGGTACTTTTTAAATTTCCACTGGGTTGGAAAGAATAAAAATCTCATACATAGAGCTTTCTTCAGTAAACACCATGAGAGCAGCACAATCCTCTGTAAACTGCAATGTAGAAAATTGCAGAGGTTGCTCACTGCTATACCACACTTAAAATAAAATAAAATAAAATAAAATCTTGCTTTATGACTACTTTAGTTGTCTACATGTGTAGCCCTATAGACAGCATGATCCAAGAAAGACTACCTACTGAAAACCACTAACAGATAAACTGAGGTCAAATATCACATCGCCTCTTGCATCTCCCACATAAGACTAAATCAAACCATTTGGCTGATGTGGAAGAACACAAACAATGGAATCTTCTGACTACTAGTAGCATGGATTGCATTCTATTTTACAAAGTACTTACACACCACCAACTTCTTCAGAGAGCGGCTCCACCCACAACGTGGAAAGGGGAAAGATGTGGTGTGTTGAAAACTGGAGACAAAAAGGAAGCACACATATGTTAATAGTTCACATGCATATTCCTTCTTTATAGCCCAAGAACTGCACGTTCAGAAGTGTTTTATTATGCTGTGCCAAGTCTTGAGATATTTGTTTCCCTTTCCATGTTTTAGACCTAACTTATTCATGCGTTTCATTTGATTTTCTTGACTAATGGACTAGTGACCAGAACAAGAACCCCCCCCCAGCTTCTCAAGATTAACATCTTAATGATTTCCAATGTCTGCCTTCTTATCATAGTTCTAAATGCAGTAAATACATGTGAAAAGTCATACAACCCATCACTTGCACCTTTTCTTACCCTTGATTTCATTTTGTTTAAGGTGTAAAAATAGGTTTTGAATCAATATCAGTTGCGAGAAAAGGACAGTTAACTGTAATGGTATATGGAATTGGTCTTAAAAGATTTCATTACCAAGTACTAAGGCTTTCCAGGTTAGAAAAAAATGAAACCGTTTCACATACAATACTAGAACTGTCTGAAAATGTTGCAGAATTTAAGATCAATAACTGATTTACTTGTATTCACCCTTTTTTCTTTCAACCCTCTTGTTAGCATGCCAAGTTCCTCAGCTGACTTAAGAGCTGAAATGGATGCCTAAATATACTGCTAATCACCACCCAGAATTTACATGACAAGTGGATTCTCAGAACATATCCATGCTGTACCAGTTTCCTGACAGATTCAGATGGAACAGATAACACAATCTCATGAATTATTAAAATGCAGTACCACTGCTTGCCCTGGGATGTGTGTTCAAAACATAACACCTCATGAGGGGCTTAAATCCTCAGTCAGAAAAATGAATCTGACTTTTAATCCATTTGAAAATAGACAGCATACAATATATCCATAAACTATAATTTTTCCATAATCACTGCGGGATATGCACCAATCCAGTTCTTATGAAAATATCACTGGCTTTACAAACAAACTACGAGCATCAGTAGCATACAAACTACCTTCGTGCTACCCATATCATTTCTGTAGTACTATCCTTCTGCTAATATTTACAAATGTGCTTCTTTTGAATAGTTTTCTAAAATTATGTATTCATATAGTCTACTAACAAATTAAAAAACAAACCAAAATACCCCAGAAAATACAAAGAACTAAAAGAAGGTGCATAAAAGACAGCAATTTAAGAGCTGAATAATCTCTTGTTGGTTAGTTTGACCCCATCCAACTCGCTACCATTTAGAAGCAAGTATAGAAGAGGCAGGGAAGTTTCTGTGGCAGGTGTGCTGTGAACCTTCATTCATGGAACCTATCTTCCTTTCAATAGTCTAGTGCTGCAACTGTTGCCTAACCCAGGGGTAGGCAATTTCGGTCCTCGAGAGCAGGAGCCAGATCAGGTTTTCTGGATATCCACAATGAATATGCATGAGATGGATTTGCATGCACTGCCTCCTTGAGATACAAATCTATCTCATGCCTATCCTGAAAACCTGACCTGGCTCCGGCTCTCGAGGACCGGAATTGCCTACCCCTGGCCTAGCCAAAAGGAAACAGGCAGTAGCTTCCATAATAATGCCCTAGTCAGACAGTGCTGACGATCAGTAGTGACTCATTTGGAGAAATGTTACCTTCTTGGAGCTCATGAGGGTGAACTGGAGGGGGAGTCTTGGTATGAGGATAGTAACAGCACCAATGACACTTCAATGCCTGGTATTAACTGAATTGTCACCATTTGACCTGATAAAGTTTAAATATATTAAGGGCCCTCAGTCTTCAGATTTTATGTGAAACATTTCTCTCCCTCTTCCAACCAACCCACATGCACCTGAGCATGGACCAATGCATCATTAAAGAGAATGAACCAGTTGACAGAGAATCTGCCAGCATGCTGTAGTGACAATCCCCGGTTACTGCTTTCACAGATTAGCCGCCGTTCTGGTTTCCTCAAGGAATCCTGACATTCAGAAAGAGAAACAAGTTTTAGTTATTCATAATTATGACTTTTTTGTTAAACTCACTAAAGAAAGATAAACAGAACTTGCTTAGACAGAAATCTTCTTTGAAATAATGAGGCAAAGAGCAGAAAAATAAGGGCTTTACTTCTAAGCATTATATGCATCTAAATCCTCCCCAGTCAAGAAAACGTATCAAGGGATATCAGTAAAGACTAAAAGACAGGTACCTTTAAAATTACTGGCAAAACTTTGACATTGGTTATTACTGAAGGTACCTAAAGCTTGCGAACTACAGAAGATGGTATATATCTAAACATGGAGAGGTCATGCAACATAGATGCTAATGTTAACAGGAAAAGCTCCTATTCCTGCTTCTGTAGGACAATCACCATTTTATTAGCCTATCTTAGTACCATCATACCGTCATCTTTCCAGGGAAGGTTCTCCAAAAGCTGAGTGTGTACTCTGCCTCTTTCTTTCTCTTGCCCAGAAGGACAGTGAGACTCTCATAGCAAGAGCTGGAATCATGCAGCTTCTGGTACTCTGGAGAAGACTATGAAAGAAAACAACTTTCAAGAAAACTGAATTCTTTCAAATTAAAATCCCTCCCCCAGATCACTTATCTCATTTCATGAGATGAAAAGTGTAACATATCAGCTTCTATAGGACTGGATCCCTCTACAAGTATTAAGGGAATATTGTCATTATGCTGCAGGAGGGACAAAATTCTGTAGTAAGACTTATTTCTTCAAAATATGCAATCTGCAAAGACTAATACGTTTATCCTACAATTTATTTGTACACTAGTATTTAAGCCCGTTACATTAACGGGTGCTAGAATATATGTGTCTGTCTGTCTTTCTTTCTGTGTCTCTCTCTTCCTTTCTTTCTTTCTCCCTCCCGCTGTCTGTCCTTCTTTCTTTCTGGTTCTCTCTCTGGCACCCTGTGTCTTTCTTTCTTTCTTTCTCTCTCCCTGCCCGCTGTCTTTCTGTCTGTCTGTCTTTCGTTCTAATGCGCTGCCTGCCTGCCTGTCTTTCTGTCTCTCCATGGCCCCCTTCTGTCTCCCCTCCCCCAAAGCAAACCAAGATTGCTCCCAGGCCCCCTTTCCCTCTCTGTCCCCTCCACTTCCCTGTGCAGCAGCATTTCCCTCTCACCCTTCCCTGTGCAGCAGCAGCATTTCCCCCCCCCACACACTTCCCTGTGCAGCAGCATTTCCCACCCTTCCCTGTGCAGCAGCATTTCCCACACACACACTTCCCTATGCAGCAGCATTTCCCACCCTTCCCTGTGCAGCAGCAGCATTTCCCACCCTTCCCTGTGCAGCAGCAGCATTTCCCACCCTTCCCTGTGCAGAAGCAGCATTTCCCCCCCCCACACACACTTCCCTGTGCAGCAGCAGCAGCATTTCCCGGCCTTCCCTGTGCAGCAGCAGCAGCATTTCCTGCAGCCCCCTTCCCAGCCGCCGCGCTTAAATTCACAGAAAAGCGCTGCGCCACGATACCGCTGTCTTCGGTGTCTTCTATCCACTGCGGCCAACCCTAGCGGAAACAGGAAGTAGTCAGAGAGGGTGGGCCGCAGTGGACAGAAGACGGCGAGGCCAGCTGTAGCGCTTGTCTCTGAATTTAAACGCGGCGGCTGGGAAGGGGGCTGCGGGAAGGTTTTGGCGGTGAGTGAGCCGGCGAGAAGGTTTTGGCGGTGAGTGAGGGCGGGAGGGGGGAGTCGCTGGCTGTGCTGTGTCTCTCCGTGTTCGAATTCGAAAATGGAATTCAGCATAGAGGGACACAGCACTTATCAGGTACCCACAGCCTCTTAAGTGCGCATGCGCGCTTAAGAGGATTATTATTATAGATTATCCATTTTTTTATACTTTATAAAATACCCAAATATTGTTGTGTTCATTTTTTTTTTAATATTTTGCAGATTTAATATATAAACATAAAATAAATTATACCAAGGTGATATACAAAAAGATGACACTGGCATACAAAACAGAGGGATTTTTTTTTTTTTCAGACTAGCTACTTTAAAGCGAGCAGTACAAAAACCTTTTGGTTTGTCTGACTCATGTTTCTTTCTACTCTGAAGATCTCAACCTTCTAAACTGGCCCGCTGTCTTATTCTACTGTCTTACCATTGTTGATATCCTCTTTACTAGAGAGCTTATATACATTGTTATGCCCAATCTTACTGTACTGTAATTTACTGAATACCTTTTGTTCATTACTTGCTTTGTTAGTTTATTTTCCATGCAACTGTAGTGTACATCCATTTTATATATTGTTTCTATTTTTCCAGTGCTGATGAATCCTCTTATCGTACTATTAATGGATGTACTAGTTTATATTCACTGATGTTTTTTCTTGTGTATTAAAAATTTTTGAACAAAAAAAAGAAACATTTAAACAAAGAATTTGCGGTCATTCGAATCGTAATTACATCCAAATAAGACGATAACAATCAAAAACCTTGAGTACCGTATTTTCACGCAAATAACGCGCACCCGTATAAAACGCGCACACGGGTATAGCGCGCAGAAATCACGATGATATGTACAAAAACTTTGGTATACCGCGCTCACGGGTATACCGCGCATGCTGCCCGACGCTCCTTTCGCCCGCCCTGACTTTCCGTGCGCTGTCCCGACTCTCCGTTCACCCCCCCCTGACTTCCGTGCACTGTCCCCCCTTGAAGGTCTGTCCCCATCCTGAAAGCTTGATGCCCCCCCCCCGACGTCCGATACATCCCTCCCCCCGAAGGACCGCCGATTCCCCAACAATATCGGGCCAGGAGGGAGCCCAAATCCTCCTGGCCACGGCGACCCCCTAACCCCACCCCGCACTACATTACGGGCAGGAGGGATCCCAGGCCCTCCTGCCCTCGACGCAAACCCCCCTCCCCCCAACGACCGCCACCCCCAAGAACCTCCGACCGCCCCCCCAGCCGACCCGCGACCCCCCTGGCGACCCCCACGACCCCCCCACCCCCCTTCCCCGTACCTTTGGTAGTTGGGCCAGAAGGGAGCCCAAACCCTCCTGGCCACGGCGACCCCCTAACCCCACCCCGCACTACATTACGGGCAGGAGGGATTCCAGGCCCTCCTGCCCTCGACGCAAACCCCCCTCCCCCCCCACGACCGCCCCCCCAAGAACCTCCGACCGCCCCCCCAGCCGACCCGCGACCCCCCTGGCGATCCCCACGACCCCCCCACCCCCCTTCCCCATACCTTTGGTAGTTGGCCGGACAGACGGGAGCCAAACCCGCCTGTCCGGCAGGCAGCCAACGAAGGAATGAGGCCGGATTGGCCCATCCATCCTAAAGCTCCGCCTACTGGTGGGGCCTAAGGCGCGTGGGCCAATCAGAATAGGCCCTGGAGCCTTAGGTCCCACCTAGGGGCGCGGCCTGAGGCACATGGTCGGGTTGGGCCCATGTGCCTCAGGCCGCGCCCCCAGGTGGGACCTAAGGCTCCAGGGCCTATTCTGATTGGCCCACGCGCCTTAGGCCCCACCAGTAGGCGGAGCTTTAGGATGGATGGGCCAATCCGGCCTCATTCCTTCGTTGGCTGCCTGCCGGACAGGCGGGTTTGGCTCCCGTCTGTCCGGCCAACTACCAAAGGTACGGGGAAGGGGGGTGGGGGGGTCGCCAGGGGGGTCGCGGGTCGGCTGGGGGGGCGGTCGGAGGTTCTTGGGGGGGGCGGTCGTTGGGGGGGAGGGGGGTTTGCGTCGAGGGCAGGAGGGCCTGGGATCCCTCCTGCCCGTAATGTAGTGCGGGGTGGGGTTAGGGGGTCGCCGTGGCCAGGAGGGTTTGGGCTCCCTTCTGGCCCGATATTGTCGGGAAGTCGGCGGTCCTTCGGGGTGGGGGTGCGAGTGGTCCTGCCGGGGGGGGGGGGTGTATCGGACGTCGGGGAGTCGGCCGGGCAAGAGGGCTTGGGCTCCCTCTTGCTCCGATCGTGGATGCGGGTGCGGGTGGGAGCGCGTGCGAGCGGTCGTTCGGGGTGGGGGTGCGAGTGGTCCTGCCGGGGGGGGGGATGTATCGGACGTCGGGGAGTCGGCCGGGCAAGAGGGCTTGGGCTCCCTCTTGCTCCGATCGTGGATACGGGTGCGGGTGGGAGCGCGTGCGAGCGGTCGTTCGGGGTGGGGGTGCGAGTGGTCCTGCCGGGGGGGGGGGGGATGTATCGGACGTCGGGGAGTCGGCCGGGCAAGAGGGCTTGGGCTCCCTCTTGCTCCGATCGTGGATGCGGGTGCGGGTGGGAGCGCGTGCGAGTGGTCGTTCGGGGTGGGGGTGCGAGTGGTCCTGCTGGGGGGGTGAATCGGGCGTCGGGCGGGGTGGGAACTATGTTTTAAAACTTTTGTATACCGCGCTCACGCATATAACGCGCGAGGGGTATGCGCGGTAGGTAAAAACGCGTATAACGCGCGCGTTATATGCGTGAAAATACGGTAAAGTCAGCTGGAAATGAGTAATGAGTAACTATAATTATTATTTTCATGCAAAAGTAATGCATAACTGTAGTTTTATTTTATTTATTTGAACATATTCCGCATATCCAAGATCTGTGTGGGTTACAGCATCACGTTCGTATATTAAAACTGTACAAGCATACCATGACATGATAACACACAACATAATTCCTGTATCCTAAAACATTTATCATACAACTCATATAAAACAGAAACAATATATGAAATGAAACTAAAACATTCCCAAATCTTGAAAAGCGTTTCTAAAGAAATGAGCCTTCAAGCAAATTGAGTCTGGAAGAGAATTCCATAATTGAGAACCTGCCACACCAAAAAATGCGAGAACGACTTGTGACTTTAATTATGAATTGAACAGGAGGAACCACTAATAATTGTTTAGACTGAGAATGCAATGAGCGTACAGGTACATATGACTCCAATAATGAGGCAACTACTTCTGGTAGTAAACCATTCAATGATTTATATACCAAAGTCAGGATCTTAAATTGAATGCTCCATATTATCGGGAGCCAATAAAGCTCTGCAAGTAAAGAGGAAACGTGCACATTGCGAGGAATACCACCAATCACTTTTGCGGCATTCTGAGCCACTTGAAGAGTTCTCAATGATTTATTTCGGAGTCCGCACAAGAGAGAATTACAATAATCAAAATATGGTAAAACAAAACATTTCATGATTTGATGAAAGTTAGATGGAGAAAGCAAGTCCCATAATTTCAAAACCATATGAATCTTGAAAAACAGTTTTTACTACTGATGAAATGCGACCATGAAATTGTAAAGAGGAGTCTAAAAAAACCCTACTCTTAATCTCCAGATCTTTACCCCATCATATACAAAACTTGATGGGACTTCTTCACTACTGCAGTAAGAGATTATTTATTAGTTTGCATTAAAGAACAGCTGGATCTAAGAGTTTTGGGTTGTCTCCTAGTGACTTTTGAATACTGTATTTGTGAAAAGTGAGAACAGTTACACAAAGACATGAGACAGAATAAATGGGTTGGGTTGTTGTTGTTTTTTTGCATTTTCCTGCATTAGCTTATCCAATTAAAATTCCAAAATATGCTCTTTTGGTGATTTTTTGCAGAAGAAAGTTACTATAATCACCCTCATGTCAATAACAAATGCTCTCTCAGAAGTATGCAACAGCTAACAATAGTACAGTATATGAAGGTATTTTACCTTCTGGAACAGGAGTTCTTGAACCATTTTTATGGAGAATATCATTTAAACAGATTGCTTTCAAGTTAGTTTGAATTTTCATTTATTAAGAGATTTTTATGTGACAAATGAAACCAGAGATAATGGAACAAAAGGGAAACGTGTATTTTTTGAGCTGATGGTTTCTTACTGCTTCATGGTCTTAGTTCAATCAAAATTAGGACTTAGAGCAGGGTCTTTGCTCACAACTATCTAGGAATTTGATCTCTCACTCTTTTTTTTAATTTTTTTTTTTAACATTTCCTAATATTGGAGTCAACTTGTCAAAATGATTAGGGGTGCTAAACTCAACAGAAATTACTCTTCCCTGGACAAAGTCAAGGATCTTTCTCAATGTTCAGGGTGTTCAAGCACTCACAGTCCTGGCATCCTTGATTCCTACCACTTTTTGCTTCTGTTCAGTCATTGCAGTTACAGACCTTAGCAAAAAGTGATGCACCAGCAGGGCAGGATTAATTCGTCAAGGGCCCCTAGGCACACAAGTATACTGGGCCCCCTGCCCCACCCCCAAATATTTACTAATTTTCTTATTTACTTCTTTATTTCCACTTTATTTCTTTTATTTTAAAATTCAAAACAAACAACAAAGATTACCATACCAGTGCACAGTTTTTCTTCAATGCAACCTCCAAACATCTCTGAACAAAACTCCCCTTCCTTTCTAGAGGAAGGGATCTTCAGCTGGCAGGGCTTTGGGAAGCCCAGCAATTTATGTTTTGCATTTGGGAAGGAGGCATGGGGCATGGCGGAAGAAAATTTTGTGCCCATCATTTTATTGGACTAACACATTTCTCACTTAGCTTTCAAAGGTTAAAACCTCTTTCTTCAGATCAGTAAACTATACTGCTGTTACTGTATCCCTGTCCTGACCTGAGGAAAGGAGTTATAGTCTCTGAATTAGTAAAAAAATATATTAAAATTAGTTCAATAAACAGTATCATCTTATTTCTATTTTCTATTAATAAACGATTATCAACACACTACAATAATACCTTATCCTAAAGCAAAAATAAATAAATAAAACAAATATAAATTTTCTTCTACCTTTGTTGTCTGGTTTCTGCTTTCCTCATCTTCTCATCATTCTCTTCCTTCCATCCACTGTCTACCCTCTCTATGCCTCTTCCATATGGCATCTGCTCTCTTTCAATGCCTCTTCCAGAAATTGTCTGCCTCTCTCTTCCATCTCTCCCTCCCCTCCATTGGTGTGGCATCCATCTTCTTCCCTTCCCTCCTCCAATGGTCTGGCATCTCTCCTCTCCTTCCCTTCCCCACACCCCCATAGTCTGGCATTTCACTCTCTCCTCTCCCTTCCCCCCACTTCTATCAGCATCTGCCCCCTTTCTTTCCCTCCAACCTAATTCCATCCAGTATCCTCCCCCCCTTATGTCTCTCTTCCCTTTCCTTGCACACCAATTCCATCAGCATCTGCTTTTATCTCCCTCTACCACCCTTCCATACCATCCTTCCCCACCACCGTTCCATATCATCCTTCCCACCACCCTTCCATACCACCCAGCCCCTTTCTCCCTCCACCACCCTTCCATACCACCCTGCCCCCTTTTTCTCCCTCCACCACCCTTCCATACCATCCTTCCCACCACCCTGCCCCCTTTCTCTTCTTCTACCACCCTTCCATACCATCCTTCTCACAATCCTTCCATACCACCCTGCCCCCTTTCTTTTCCTTCACCACCCTTCCATACCATCCTTTCCACCACCCTTCCATGCTCCTTTCTCTATCCCCCTCCAAATATTGCAGCTGCCGGCAATGGGCCCCCTCCCCGCATCAACGGCAATGCGGCTGGATCTGTTACAGGAAGGTCCCGCGATGACTGCGTCTGACGGTCCATCCCCCCGACGTCACTTCTTCCAGAGCAAGTAAGTGAGGTCGGAGGGGGAATGGACCGGCAGATACAGTCATCGTGGGACCTTCCTGTAACAGATCCAGCCGCATTGCCGTTGATTTTTTTTTTTTTTTGGGGGGGGGGCGTTAATGTTGATACCAGGAGGGTGCCGTTGATATTTAAAAAAAAAAAATGGCAAGGCGAGTCATCATCCTTCAGTGGGCCCCCCCTAACAGTTTCAGGCCCTAGGCACGTGCCTACTGGGCCTATTCACCAGTGCTCCTTCTAGAACCATGCAAATCATGGGCCTTCATGCCAGCTAATAGATGTCACCAATGTACAATGATTGCCTGCCCCACAACAAGATGGCTTACCACTTCAAAGCATGTTGCAAGTTTCAGAAGGAGTCGAGCATATTCCTGAAGTCGCTGGATTGGTACAAAAAAGAGTGTATTAAGCACATCCACTAATGGCTGGTCTTCATCCTTCATATCAGACAGATGCTGCACCAACTCCAAATTTTTGCTGAAAAAGTCCCTGAAGAAAGAGAAAAAGAAACAGTGGCAAAGAAACAAAAGTTTAAGCCAAGAAATTTTACATGTTACCAGTCCCAGGGCAAGCAGTGGTTTCCCCATGCCTATCTCAATAGCAAACTATGAGATTTTCCTACAAGAAATTGTCCAAATCTTATTTAAACCCATATATGCTAACCGCTGTAATCACATCTGCTATTCATTGAGTGAAAAAAAGATTTCCTCCTATTCATTTAAAAAGTATTATCATGCAACTTCATTGAGTGTATCTTTGTCTTTGTGAAACAATCAAAACCTGATTCACTGTTACTCATTCTACATCACTCAGGATTTTGTAGACCTCAATCACCACTCCTTCAGGAGTATCTTTTTCAAGCTGAAGATTCCTAACTTCTTTAGCCTTTCTTCATATAAGAGGAGTTCCACCCACTTTACCATTTTGGTCACTCGTCTCTGAACCTTTTCTAATTCCACTACATCTTTTCTGAGATATGGCAACCAGAACTGAATGCAGTACTAAAGGTGAGGTTGCACTATGGAGCGATACAGAGGCATAATAATATTTTTTATTTTCCATCCCTTTTCTAATAATTCCTAGCATCATGTTTGCTGTTTGGCTGCTGCCACATATTGGGCGGAAGATTTCAGCATATTGTCTATGACATCTAGATTTTTTTCTTGGGTGCCAACTCCTAGCATCAAGTAACTATAATTCAGATTCTTCTACCCAATGTGCATCACTGCATTTGTCTACATTAAATTTGTAGATGACACAAAACTATTTAAAGTTGTTAAAATACATGAGCACTGTTAAAATTTGTAGGAAGACCTTAGGAAATTGGAAGACTGGGCATCCAAATGGCAGATGAAATTTGATCACCTCACTTGTTGTTTTGGTTTCCAGTTAAATGGTACCAGTCTCAGTTCAGATCCCTGTGGTGCGCTACTATTCACCCTCCATTACTGAGAAAAATTACCATTTAACAGAGGGATCTCAAAGTCCCTCCTTGAGGGCTGCAATCCAGTCGGGTTTTCAGGTTTTCCCCAATGAATACGCATTGAAAGCAGTGCATGCACATAGATCTCATGCATATTCATTGGGGAAATCCTGAAAACCCGACTGGATTGTGGCCCTCAAGGAGGGACTTTGAGACCCCTGATTTAACACTACCCTCTGTTTTCTGTCCATTAACGAGTTCCTCATCCACAACAGAACATTGCCTCCTAACCCATGGCTTTTAATTTCCTCAGGAGTCTCATGAGCAACTTTGTCAGCAGCTTTCTGAAAAAAAAAAGAGACTAGGTTCTTATGTTGCTATATCTTTTCTAGTAGATAGGTGTGTTATTCTGGACAATAGAGAATTCTCCCCATGCAAGCCCTGTAGAATGAATCCATTCCAGATTTTTAACACCTCCTCACTAGAGAGCTCTGCTGCCCCCTTCAGTCTATACCAAAGCAGGCAATAACCCTATATAGGACCACAGGCAAAGGAGGGGTACAGGGAAACTCTCCGAACTACAACTCTGTTCTGCTCTAAAAATAACACACACACATTAAACACTGCAATTGAACAATTGAAACATTGAAATAATCATACCAAACCCTGACTTTCCTCCGGGAGGGGATGGGGGAGTGTTTGCAGACTGGGAGTCACGGGGTTTGGTGTGTGTGGGACAGTTGTGGGACCCGGTCCAGGGAGGTGTTAGACCCTTTACTGAACTCAGGGGTAAGTTTGGGTTCGGGATAAGAGATCTGTTCCCCTACCTACAGGTTTCACATTATATTAGGACCTCGGGACTCTTAGGCGACTTGAGGGGTGGGAAGATGCCCTTTGAGCTGCTATTGGGTCCGGTGCTTCGGAGGGGAGCTCTCTCTGCAATATATAGGTGCCTTAACGGTAGGGGGGCCTCCCTTCCCTACATGAGGGCCTGGGAAAATGATTGTGGTTCGGTTATTCCCTGGGATACTTGGGGTGACATATGGTCGGAGATCTCCTCGGCGGGGATTTCTGCTTTGCTGATTGAGAATGGTTACAAGGTTCTCTTTCGGTGGTACTATACCCCTCAGGTTGTGGCTCGTTGGCGGGGAGGTGCGAGTGTTCTCTGTTGGAGGGGCTGTGGGGAAGTGGGTACCTATTTTCATATGTGGTGGCAGTGTGGGCAGGTGTGTGGCTTCTGGACTGAGGTCTTTGATCGGGTGTCCCGGATCTTAGATGTCCAGATACCGGCTGATTGGCGACACGCCTTGTTGTTTTGGCATCAATTGGATCTGGCTGGGGGTGACTCTTTGTTTTGTAAGTTGACATTCACTGCTGCTCGATTGGCCATTGCCTCTTTGTGGAATCAGGCGCTCTCTCCCACGTGGGCCCTGGTGGAGCAACGTTTACTTAATTGGCAGAATCTTTATCATTTAACGGCCTTGCAGCATGGTAAACTACATGGTTATGCTCATGTGTGGCGCAATTTTCGGGCTTCTGTGGGGATCTGTGGTAGGGGTGGTCAGGGGCTTTGAGTTGGTCTGGGGGTTGGAATAGATGGGCGATGCTGGGGGGGATCTCATAACCATATTCCTTTTCAATCTTTGGTATCTGTTTGGAATTGACTATCTCTCAACCCTATTGAGAGCTGTAGGTATTGTGCTTTGTCCCTGGGGGGTGGGAGGGGGGATATTGGCTGTGTTTTGGTGGGTATTCTAGATTGTTTTATTAGTTTGAAGGACTTGCACATGTCTATGCTGTTGATTTTAATTCTATGTGCTATTTTGGAGTGTGATATTCAGCTCTATGTATTTTTGTTTTTGCCTTTCATGTGCAATTGTTCTGTAATGTTTGGAGTGTTTTTCAATAAAAGCTTTTCAATTAAAAAAAAAAGAAATAATCATACCAATCAGAAACACTTATGGAGCTCAAACATTCCCCCATTGTGTTATTGCAACAGATTATTCTTTATACCCTTAAGGTCTGACTAACATCCAAAATATCAGTTTAGACTCAAACTTTCTAATTGAGACAGTAGGCAGGTGCAGGAAATAACTAACAGGGTGGTGATCCCGAATGACACACCTATCTACTAGAAGAGATATTAGCAAGGTAAAGCACAGTTACTTACCGTAACAGGTGTTATCCAGGGACAGCAGGCAGATATTCTTGACTGATGGGTGACGGCACCGACGGAGCCCCGGTACAGACAATTTTAGAGTGATTGCACTCTAAGAACTTGGAAAGTTCTAGCAGGCCGCACCGCGCACGCGCGAGTGCCTTCCCGCCCGACAGAGGCGCGCGGTCCCCAGTTAGGATAAGCCAGCTAAGAAGTCAACCCGGGGAGGTGGGTGGAACGCAAGAATATCTGCCTGCTGTCCCTGGATAACACCTGTTACGGTAAGTAACTGTGCCTTATCCCAGGACAAGCAGGCAGCATATTCTTGACTGATGGGTGACCTCCAAGCTAACAAAAAGAGGGATGGAGGGAAAGTTGGCCATTAGGAAAACAAATTTTGTAAAACAGATTGGCCAAAGTGTCCATCCCGTCTGGAGAAAGCATCCAGACAATAATGAGATGTAAAAGTATGAACTGAGGACCAAGTAGCAGCCTTGCAGATTTCCTCAATAGGAGTTGAACGGAGGAAAGCTACAGATGCTGCCATAGCTCGAACTCTATGGGCCGTGACAGAATCTTCCAGTGTCAGTCCGGACTGAGCATAACAGAATGAAATGCACGCTGCAAGCCAATTGGACAGCGTACGTTTAGAAACAGGACGTCCCAATTTATTCGGATCAAAGGACAGAAATAGTTGAGGAGATGATCTGTGGGGCTTAGTACGGTCTAAATAGTAAGCTAAAGCCCGCTTACAGTCCAAAGTATGCAGAGCCTGTTCTCCAGAATGAGAGTGAGGTTTCGGAAAGAAGACAGGCAGAACAATACATAAGAACATAAGAACATAAGCAATGCCTCTGCTGGGTCAGACCTGAGGTCCATCATGCCCAGCAGTCCGCTCACGCGGCGGCCCAACAGGTCCAGGACCTGTGCAGCAATCCTCTATCTATACCCCTCTATCCCCTTTTCCAGCAGGAAATTGTCCAATCCTTTCTTAAACCCCTGTACTGTACTCTGCCCTATTACTCCCTCTGGAAGCGCATTCCAGGTGTCCACCACTCGTTGGGTAAAGAAGAACTTCCTAGCATTCGTTTTAAATCTGTCCCCTTTCAACTTTTCCAAGTGTCCTCTTGTTCTTTTATTTTTCGAAAGTTTGAAGAATCTGTCCTTCTCTACTCTCTCTATGCCCTTCATGATTTTATAAGTCTCTATCATATCCCCTCTAAGTCTCCTCTTCTCCAGGGAAAAGAGACCCAGTTTCTCCAATCTCTCAGCGTATGAGAGGTTTTCCATCCCTTTTATCAAGCGTGTCGCTCTCCTCTGAACCCTCTCGAGTAACGCCATATCCTTCCTAAGGTACGGAGACCAATATTGGACGCAGTATTCCAGATGCGGGCGCACCATCGCCCGATACAATGGCAGGATAACTTCTTTTGTCCTTGTTGTAATACCCTTCTTGATTATGCCTAGCATTCTATTTGCTTTCTTAGCGGCTGTTGCGCACTGTGCCGTCGGCTTCATTGTCATGTCCACCATTACCCCCAAGTCCCTTTCTTGGTTGCTCTCATTCAATAATATCCCTCCCATCGTATAGTTGTACCTCGGGTTTCTGTTTCCAACATGCAATACTTTACATTTCTCAACGTTGAACTTCATCTGCCATCTCGCCGCCCATTCCCCCAATTTGTTCAAGTCCCTTTGCAATTCTTCGCATTCCTCTTTAGTCCCAGCTCCACTAAATAGTTTTGTATCGTCCGCAAATTTTATTATCTCACACTTCGTGCCTGTTTCTAGATCATTTATGAATATATTAAATAGCAGCGGCCCTAGCACTGAGCCCTGCGGAACACCACTCGTGACCCCCATCCAGTCCGAGTAGTGGCCCTTCACCCCTACCCTCTGTTTCCTACCCGCCAACCAGTTTCTGATCCATCTATGTACGTCTCCGTCCACTCCATGGTTCTTCAGTTTCCGGAGTAGACGTTCGTGAGGCACCTTGTCAAAGGCTTTTTGGAAATCAAGGTATATGATGTCTATGGGGTCTCCTCTGTCCATCCGTTTGTTAATTCCTTCGAAGAAGTGCAATAAGTTCGTTAGGCACGATCTCCCCCTGCAGAAACCATGTTGGGTTGTTTTCAAAAGTTCGTTTCTTTCCAGATGTTCATCGATGTGTTCTTTAATCAGTGCTTCCATCAGTTTCCCCGGAACCGAGGTCAAACTCACTGGTCTGTAGTTTCCCGGGTCACCTCTTGATCCCTTTTTAAAGATGGGCGTGACATTGGCTATCTTCCAATCCTCCGGGATCATGCCTGTTTTCAAGGATAGGTTGCAAATTTGCTGCAGTAGTTCCGCTATCTCCTCCTTTAATTCCTTCAGAACCCTGGGATGGATTCCGTCCGGACCCGGGGATTTGTCAGTTTTAAGTTTTTCTATCTGCCTGTGTACATCATCAAGGCTCACTTCCATGGATGTTAATTTTTCTGCTTGATTTCCATTGAAGATTTGTTCAGGTTCCGGTATGTTGGTTGTGTCTTCGTTTGTAAATACAGACGAGAAGAACATGTTGAGTCTTTCTGCGACTTCTTTCTCCTCCTTCACCGCTCCCTTCCTGTCTCCTTCGTCCAGCGGTCCTACCTCCTCCCTAGCTGGCTGTTTCCCTTTAACATATCTGAAGAACGGTTTGAAATTTCGTGCCTCCCTGGCTAGCCTCTCTTCATACTCTCTTTTGGCTTTTCGAACCACACGGTGACATTCTTTTTGATACTTCCTGTGCTCCTTCTGGTTCCCTTCAGTTTTGTCCTTTTTCCATTCCCTGAATGAATTTTTCTTATTGCCTATCGCTTCCTTCACTATTTTAGTCATCCATACTGGGTCTTTTGTTCGACCCTTTTTGCACCCCTTTCTGAATCTGGGGATGTGCAGATTTTGTGCCTCGCTCACTGTGTCTTTGAAAAAAGACCAGGCATGTTCTACTGTTTACCAAATAATATAAACCAAATACTTTCCACTTAATCTAATATGTTAATGAAAGGTCAATTATACTAACAAGAGATAGCCTCAGTAATGGAGCCTACGCGTAGCCAAAATCAATGACTGGGGTATTCAGCGTAGTTATACTTGCTCCTTATTCTCCAATCATTGGCCTCACTCTTGTGACTATACTTAATTCAAACACATAAATTTGCTAAAAGTTATTTATTTAAATTATCACTTTTTTTCTTATCTTTTCAATTTTATAACTTATTCTTATTAAAACTTTTTATTACACTCATACTACCCCTTTCATTATACTCACATTCTAATTCTTTCACTACACTCTTATTTAACCCCTTTCATAACAATCTATCTCTTATGAGCCTACTTACTTTCCGTTTTATCTATTAATAGTTATTATAGAGACAAGGCATTCATTCACACTTGTCTTGAGTCAGCATTTATATTGCATAACAGCCTTTTTCTCATAAACCTGCTTGCTTTCAGTTATATCTATTGATAGTTATTTTAAACAAGGCATTCATCCAAACTTATCTTGAGTCAGCACTTGTATTTCAAGACAGCCAACGTGGCCAACGTTTCGTGGGCGTAAACTCGAACCCACTGCCTCAGGGCCAGATAATTTAGGAAACAAGTCGCTGAAAAAAGTACAAGAAAGTTCATTTAGAGAAACGTAATGCATTCAGATTTATTGTGCACGATAAGTTCACTTACTTGCTGCTCAGTATTCAATTGAAAGCGGTCTCAGTTCAACAAAATGGCGACAGCCTCGATTTAAAGACCTGGTTGTGTACTGACGTCAGTCAGAGTATCAGATTTCACTAGTGCAGGGATTCATTGATAAAAGCCAAAAGCTCTGCTGCCGATTTCAGAGCAGGAAACAGCCAAGAATCACACAGTGAGCAAACATAGCAGGCTAAACAAACAAACTCTGCTTAGTAGAAATGTTGCCATTCTATTTGTTTGTTCAAACCATTAGGATACAAAGTATTTAATCTGTTGATCCAACGCTGTTCATGTTGGGCAAGTTTACGTCTGAAATTGCCTCCCCTAATATCAGGTCTGACAATTTCTATGATTACAGCTTTTAGTGACATAAATTCATGTTTCTTTGCAATACAATGTTTAGCTAATGGTGCTCCCATATTCATGTTTTTAATGTTGCTTTTATGTTCAATCAACCTGACATTAAACTGCCTGGAAGTTTGACCTATATAAATTAGGTTGCAGGGACATCTTAACGCATAAACTATCCCACGAGTTTTGCAATTTGATGTATGGTTCAGGATGTATTCCCTATTATTTTTGGGATTCACAAATACTTTGGTGCATTCCATCAGAGCACACATCTGACATTTATTACAGATTTGGTGGCCTTCCATGGAGTTATCTAGAATAGTAATCATATCTTTTGGTTGAGAAGGGCATAATATCTCCTTAAGATTCCTATTCCGACGATAGGCTATCCTAAGGGAAAAATCTTTAAAAGTGCCTGCTATACTCAAAATCTCCCAATGTTTTCTCAAAGCTTTAGCAATTTTATAGCTCTGATTAGAATATGTTAATACACATGTCATGATTTTCTCACAGGTCTGATCATTATTCCTAGTTTTAGGGGTTAACAGATGTTCCCTGTGGTTGAAAAGGGCCCTTTTATATGCTCTATTAATAATCTTTTCTGGGTAACCCCTTTGTAAGAATTTATATTTCAAGTTTGTTGCTTGCCTTTTGTAGTCGGCATCAGAAGTACAAATTCTTCTAATTCTTAGGAATTGGGAGAATGGAAGACTTTTTCTTAGAGAGCTAGGATGAGCACTAGAAAAGTGTAGTACCGAGTTACTATCGGTCGGTTTCGTGTAAACTTGTGTTTTGAAGTTACCATCAACAATTTTAATCAAAACATCCAAGAAAGAGATTTCAACTGTACTGTTCGTATGAGTAAATTTTACTTTTGGATGACACATATCCATATAGTTCAGGAACTCATTCAGTTCATCAGAGCTTCCATTCCAAACCAGGAAAACGTCGTCGATGTAGCGGGTCCATAGTTTAACTTTCGTAAAGAATCGAGAAGGGTATATCCATTTCTGCTCAAATTCATTCATAAATAAATTAGCCACAGCCGGGGCCATAGTAATACCCATTGCTATTCCCGATTTTTGCTGGAACAAGCAATCTTCAAACATGAAAAAGCTATTTTGAAGTACCATTTTGGCAAGTTCACATAAAAATGCTGTAGGTACTTTAGGGGTGGTTCTCAAATCCAAGGTTTTCTTGATTATCTCTAGCGCTTCCTCTTGGGGGATGATGGTATAAAGGGAGCATACATCTATCGTGACAAGTATTGAATTATGGTCTGGTTGAATTAACTCTATTTTCTTCAAAAATTCCGTAGTATCCTGTAAATAGGAAACAGTCTTTTTTACAAATTTTTGAAGGAATTTATCGATATAAATTGATGCAGCTTCCAAAAGTGCACCTTTATTAGAGACAATGGGTCTCCCTGGTGGAGCAGTTAGTGACTTGTGAATCTTGGGGAGCAGATAGAAAATTGGAATTAATGGATGTAACACATTCAGAAATTTAAATTCTTTTTTGGTGAGATAACCTTGATCCAATGCAGTTTTCGTTAGTTTGTTAATTCTTAGCTGTAAATCAATAGTAGGATCATCCGTCAAAACTGTATAATCATTACTATATAGTTGTTTTTCCGCTTCCATCATATAATCAGTTCTTTTCAATAACACAATTTTCCCGCCTTTATCAGCTCTCCTGATGATTAGTTCTTTATCAGATGTCAAAGTCAGTATCGCATTCTTTTCTTTTTGATTGATGTTAAAAGTATGTCTACATTGTTTATCGTTGTTAATTTTGTCAATGTCCAACTTCATAAGTTTATGAAATGTTTCTAGTACCGGATCTACCGGACCAGGAGGTACCCAACTTGATTTCGGTGTTACTATGGATACAGTCTCTTCTTGTAAAGATGTTTCTTGTTGGGAGAAAAATGATTTAATACGTAATGTCCGGTAGAATTTTTCAATATCAATCTTATCTTGAAATGCATCTACCGGAACCATTGGAACAAAGGATAAACCCTTAGATAATACCGAAATCTCATCATTTGTCAATCTATGATTAGATAAATTTATAATCAAAGAGCCCACAAAAATCCCAGAATCAGACTGTGTTAAGGGAATTGTTGACCCCGCTGTGAGCGGGTTTGTGGTCGCTGATACTGATAAGGGCCTTGATTCTGATAGTATCCTTGGTTCTGGTATTGGCCCTGGTTTAAAGGGTTCCTTCGACCATTGCCTCTTCGTCGTCGACCTCTGCGCTGGAACTGAGGTTTTGGGCCTAAAAAATCTTCCTCGGAGCTTGAACCAAAACTAGAAGAATCAGAAGTATGATCAAAAGACACTTTTTTACCTTTCCCCGAATTCATTTCATCTTGACTTTTTATCCAAGGATATACTTTCATTTGTGCATAGTCATTCTCATCTCTCTTAAATTTCTTATATTTGTCCTTTTGGATTTCAGCTCTAAAGATATCTACTTTATTTTTCAATTCATCCTGTTGTTGTTTAAAATCTTTCTCCATTACATTTTGTTTCAAAATCTTCAGTTTGTCTTCTATCTCAGTTTTGATATTATTCATAGCCTGTTTTGTACGTTCAATAATCAGGACCATTAAATCGAGGGAGCATTTGTTCAAAATCCCAATCCATTTCTGATTAAATTCTTTATCTTCATTAAACATCCTCGGTTCTTTATATACTCGTAAGCCTCTTGGTATCAATTCCTTTTTACAATACTCAGTGAGAGTTGCCCCATGAAGTTCAGCTCTAATATAACGTTTAGATAAGATGGTCAATTCATCCCAGAGTGTAGAATTTTTAATATTAGGTTGTTCCCAATTCAAAGTAGTAGGAAAATCCAAAACTGTATTAATGAAATCTGAACTAAAGCTAAGTGTGTTCTGCCAGGCTTGCTGTGTCATTTTAATAATACAGGGAGATACTCCAGTAAACACACTAAATACAAAAATTCCCCAGTGGAAAAACCTATACCAAATAATATAAACCAAATACTTTCCACTTAATCTAATATGTTAATGAAAGGTCAATTATACTAACAAGAGATAGCCTCAGTAATGGAGCCTACGCGTAGCCAAAATCAATGACTGGGGTATTCAGCGTAGTTATACTTGCTCCTTATTCTCCAATCATTGGCCTCACTCTTGTGACTATACTTAATTCAAACACATAAATTTGCTAAAAGTTATTTATTTAAATTATCACTTTTTTTCTTATCTTTTCAATTTTATAACTTATTCTTATTAAAACTTTTTATTACACTCATACTACCCCTTTCATTATACTCAGTTTTCATTAATACAGTTTTGGATTTTCCTACTACTTTGAATTGGGAACAACCTAATATTAAAAATTCTACACTCTGGGATGAATTGACCATCTTATCTAAACGTTATATTAGAGCTGAACTTCATGGGGCAACTCTCACTGAGTATTGTAAAAAGGAATTGATACCAAGAGGCTTACGAGTATATAAAGAACCGAGGATGTTTAATGAAGATAAAGAATTTAATCAGAAATGGATTGGGATTTTGAACAAATGCTCCCTCGATTTAATGGTCCTGATTATTGAACGTACAAAACAGGCTATGAATAATATCAAAACTGAGATAGAAGACAAACTGAAGATTTTGAAACAAAATGTAATGGAGAAAGATTTTAAACAACAACAGGATGAATTGAAAAATAAAGTAGATATCTTTAGAGCTGAAATCCAAAAGGACAAATATAAGAAATTTAAGAGAGATGAGAATGACTATGCACAAATGAAAGTATATCCTTGGATAAAAAGTCAAGATGAAATGAATTCGGGGAAAGGTAAAAAAGTGTCTTTTGATCATACTTCTGATTCTTCTAGTTTTGGTTCAAGCTCCGAGGAAGATTTTTTAGGCCCAAAACCTCAGTTCCAGCGCAGAGGTCGACGACGAAGAGGCAATGGTCGAAGGAACCCTTTAAACCAGGGCCAATACCAGAACCAAGGATACTATCAGAATCAAGGCCCTTATCAGTATCAGCGACCACAAACCCGCTCACAGCGGGGTCAACAATTCCCTTAACACAGTCTGATTCTGGGATTTTTGTGGGCTCTTTGATTATAAATTTATCTAATCATAGATTGACAAATGATGAGATTTCGGTATTATCTAAGGGTTTATCCTTTGTTCCAATGGTTCCGGTAGATGCATTTCAAGATAAGATTGATATTGAAAAATTCTACCGGACATTACGTATTAAATCATTTTTCTCCCAACAAGAAACATCTTTACAAGAAGAGACTGTATCCATAGTAACACCGAAATCAAGTTGGGTACCTCCTGGTCCGGTAGATCCGGTACTAGAAACATTTCATAAACTTATGAAGTTGGACATTGACAAAATTAACAACGATAAACAATGTAGACATACTTTTAACATCAATCAAAAAGAAAAGAATGCGATACTGACTTTGACATCTGATAAAGAACTAATCATCAGGAGAGCTGATAAAGGCGGGAAAATTGTGTTATTGAAAAGAACTGATTATATGATGGAAGCGGAAAAACAACTATATAGTAATGATTATACAGTTTTGACGGATGATCCTACTATTGATTTACAGCTAAGAATTAACAAACTAACGAAAACTGCATTGGATCAAGGTTATCTCACCAAAAAAGAATTTAAATTTCTGAATGTGTTACATCCATTAATTCCAATTTTCTATCTGCTCCCCAAGATTCACAAGTCACTAACTGCTCCACCAGGGAGACCCATTGTCTCTAATAAAGGTGCACTTTTGGAAGCTGCATCAATTTATATCGATAAATTCCTTCAAAAATTTGTAAAAAAGACTGTTTCCTATTTACAGGATACTACGGAATTTTTGAAGAAAATAGAGTTAATTCAACCAGACCATAATTCAATACTTGTCACGATAGATGTATGCTCCCTTTATACCATCATCCCCCAAGAGGAAGCGCTAGAGATAATCAAGAAAACCTTGGATTTGAGAACCACCCCTAAAGTACCTACAGCATTTTTATGTGAACTTGCCAAAATGGTACTTCAAAATAGCTTTTTCATGTTTGAAGATTGCTTGTTCCAGCAAAAATCGGGAATAGCAATGGGTATTACTATGGCCCCGGCTGTGGCTAATTTATTTATGAATGAATTTGAGCAGAAATGGATATACCCTTCTCGATTCTTTACGAAAGTTAAACTATGGACCCGCTACATCGACGACGTTTTCCTGGTTTGGAATGGAAGCTCTGATGAACTGAATGAGTTCCTGAACTATATGGATATGTGTCATCCAAAAGTAAAATTTACTCATACGAACAGTACAGTTGAAATCTCTTTCTTGGATGTTTTGATTAAAATTGTTGATGGTAACTTCAAAACACAAGTTTACACGAAACCGACCGATAGTAACTCGGTACTACACTTTTCTAGTGCTCATCCTAGCTCTCTAAGAAAAAGTCTTCCATTCTCCCAATTCCTAAGAATTAGAAGAATTTGTACTTCTGATGCCGACTACAAAAGGCAAGCAACAAACTTGAAATATAAATTCTTACAAAGGGGTTACCCAGAAAAGATTATTAATAGAGCATATAAAAGGGCCCTTTTCAACCACAGGGAACATCTGTTAACCCCTAAAACTAGGAATAATGATCAGACCTGTGAGAAAATCATGACATGTGTATTAACATATTCTAATCAGAGCTATAAAATTGCTAAAGCTTTGAGAAAACATTGGGAGATTTTGAGTATAGCAGGCACTTTTAAAGATTTTTCCCTTAGGATAGCCTATCGTCGGAATAGGAATCTTAAGGAGATATTATGCCCTTCTCAACCAAAAGATATGATTACTATTCTAGATAACTCCATGGAAGGCCACCAAATCTGTAATAAATGTCAGATGTGTGCTCTGATGGAATGCACCAAAGTATTTGTGAATCCCAAAAATAATAGGGAATACATCCTGAACCATACATCAAATTGCAAAACTCGTGGGATAGTTTATGCGTTAAGATGTCCCTGCAACCTAATTTATATAGGTCAAACTTCCAGGCAGTTTAATGTCAGGTTGATTGAACATAAAAGCAACATTAAAAACATGAATATGGGAGCACCATTAGCTAAACATTGTATTGCAAAGAAACATGAATTTATGTCACTAAAAGCTGTAATCATAGAAATTGTCAGACCTGATATTAGGGGAGGCAATTTCAGACGTAAACTTGCCCAACATGAACAGCGTTGGATCAACAGATTAAATACTTTGTATCCTAATGGTTTGAACAAACAAATAGAATGGCAACATTTCTACTAAGCAGAGTTTGTTTGTTTAGCCTGCTATGTTTGCTCACTGTGTGATTCTTGGCTGTTTCCTGCTCTGAAATCGGCAGCAGAGCTTTTGGCTTTTATCAATGAATCCCTGCACTAGTGAAATCTGATACTCTGACTGACGTCAGTACACAACCAGGTCTTTAAATCGAGGCTGTCGCCATTTTGTTGAACTGAGACCGCTTTCAATTGAATACTGAGCAGCAAGTAAGTGAACTTATCGTGCACAATAAATCTGAATGCATTACGTTTCTCTAAATGAACTTTCTTGTACTTTTTTCAGCGACTTGTTTCCTAAATTATCTGGCCCTGAGGCAGTGGGTTCGAGTTTACGCCCACGAAACGTTGGCCACGTTGGCTGTCTTGAAATACAAGTGCTGACTCAAGATAAGTTTGGATGAATGCCTTGTTTAAAATAACTATCAATAGATATAACTGAAAGCAAGCAGGTTTATGAGAAAAAGGCTGTTATGCAATATAAATGCTGACTCAAGACAAGTGTGAATGAATGCCTTGTCTCTATAATAACTATTAATAGATAAAACGGAAAGTAAGTAGGCTCATAAGAGATAGATTGTTATGAAAGGGGTTAAATAAGAGTGTAGTGAAAGAATTAGAATGTGAGTATAATGAAAGGGGTAGTATGAGTGTAATAAAAAGTTTTAATAAGAATAAGTTATAAAATTGAAAAGATAAGAAAAAAAGTGATAATTTAAATAAATAACTTTTAGCAAATTTATGTGTTTGAATTAAGTATAGTCACAAGAGTGAGGCCAATGATTGGAGAATAAGGAGCAAGTATAACTACGCTGAATACCCCAGTCATTGATTTTGGCTACGCGTAGGCTCCATTACTGAGGCTATCTCTTGTTAGTATAATTGACCTTTCATTAACATATTAGATTAAGTGGAAAGTATTTGGTTTATATTATTTGGTATAGGTTTTTCCACTGGGGAATTTTTGTATTTAGTATGTTCTACTGTTTGCCATTTTTTGGAAGTGTTCCTAAGTTTCTTCCTTACCATTTCCCTCATTGCTTCATAGTTTCCTTTCCTGAAGTTGAAAGATGTCGCTATGGTTCTCTTTCCGTTCGGTATGCCTACTTCAACCTTGAACTTGATCATATTATGATCACTGTTTCCCAACGGTCCCACTACTTCCACTTCCTTTGCAGGTCCCCTTAGTCCATTTAGGATTAAATCCAGAGTGGCATTTCCTCTCGTCGGTTCTCTAACAAGCTGCTCCATGAAGCAATCTTGTATAGCCTCCAGGAATTCTGTCTCCCTAGCGCATCTTGAGCTTCCAAGACTCCAGTCTATCCCAGGATAGTTGAAGTCTCCCATAACAACTGTGTAACCACTTTTGCATTCTCGCTTCATCTCGGCATCCATTTCTTTATCGCTATCTCCGGTTTGCCCGGGTGGACGATAGTATAGGCCCATCTTTATTTCATGCCCTTTCCTACCCGGTATTTTAACCCATAGCGATTCCAGTTTGTTGATCATCTCTGCTGTGTCCATTCTTGTCGATTGTATGCTTTCTTTTACGTATAGGGCTATTCCTCCTCCTTTCTGACCTGACCTATCCCGGCGATAGAGCTTGTACCCCGGCAGTGCTGTATCCCATTTGTTTTCCTCATTCCACCACGTTTCAGAGATTCCAATGATGTCTATGTCCTCTGCATTGGCCATGGCTTCTAGCTCCCCCAATAGATTGGTTGAGATGAAATTCAGAGACAACCTTCGGGAGAAACTTTGGATATGTACGTAGTACCACCTTCTCATGATGAAAGACTGTAAAAGGTGGATCAGCATCTAGTGCATGCAGCTCACTGACCCTCCTGGCAGAGGTAAGAGCAATAAGGAAGAGCACTTTCCAAGTGAGAAACTTGAAAGGAGCTGTAGCCAAAGGTTCAAATGGAGGCTTCATTAAAGCGGAAAGAACCAAATTGAGATCCCAGATTACAGGAGGGGGCTTAAGAGGTGGTTTCACATTGAAAAGACCCCGCATGAATCTGGATACCAAAGGATGAGCTGAGAGAAGTTTCCCCTGGCTCATGAAAAGCAGCAATAGCACTGAGGTGGACTCTGATGGAAGTAGACTTGAGACCAGAGTCAGACAAAGAAAGAAGATAATCTAACAAGGTCTCCACTGCAAGGGAAGTGGGATCATGATGATGAAGAAGACATCAAGAAGAAAACCGTGTCCACTTCTGATGGTAACATTGCAGAGTGGCCGGTTTCCTGGAAGCATCCAGAATAGAACGAACGGGCTGAGACAGAAGAGGATCATGTGAAGTCAGCCCGAGAGATACCAAGCTGTCAGGTGCAGAGACTGGAGGTTGGGATGCAGAAGGGTCTCCTGATGCTGTGTAAGCAGAGAAGGAAACAATGGAAGAAGAATAGGCTCCCTGGAACTGAGTTGAAGTAGAAGGGAGAACCAATGTTGCCTGGGCCACCGTGGAGCAATTAGAATCATGGTGGCTTGTTCCCTCTTGAGCTTGAACAAGGTTCGTAACATGAGAGGCAGAGGGGGGAAAGCATACAGGAACAGATTAGACCAATCCAGAAGAAACGCATCCGCTGCCAGACGGTGAGGAGAGTAGAGTCTGGAGCAGAAGTGGGGTAGCTGATGATTGTGAGGAGTTGCAAAGAGGTCTATCTGAGGAGTGCCCCATTGAGCGAAAATGGACTGGAGAGTCAAAGGATCGATAGTCCATTCGTGGGGTTGGAGAATTCTGCTGAGATTGTCCGCCAAGGAATTCTGCTCTCCCTGAATGTAAACAGCCTTCAGGAATAATTGGTGATCTGTCGCCCAAGCCCAAATCCTCTGGGCTTCCTGGCACAAGAGGCGAGAGCCTGTCCCACCCTGTTTGTTGATGTAGTACATCGCAACTTGATTGTCTGTGCACAGTAGTAGAACTTGAGGAAAGAGAAGATGTTGGAAGGCCTTGAGGGCATAAAATATCGCTCTGAGTTCCAGGAAATTGATGTGATGCTTCTTTTCCTGGGCTGTCCAAAGGCCTTGAGTTTGGAACTCGTTCAAATGAGCTCCCCAGGCATAAGGGGAGGCGTCGGTGGTGATGACTAGTTGATGAGGAGGTAGATGGAACAGAAGACCTCTGGAGAGATTTGAGGATATCAACCACCATTGTAGAGATTGACGAAGAGATGATGTCACAAATATGTGTCGTGAGCAAAGATCAGTCGCTTGGGACTACTGGGTAGCTAGGGTCCATTGAGGAGTGCGCAGGTGAAGGCGTGCGAAGGGGGTGACATGAACTGTCGAGGCCAAGTGACCCAAGAGTATCATCATGTGCTTGGCAGAGATGGAGTGTAGTGGAAGCACCTGCTGGCATAGAGATTGAAGAGTGTGAAGACGGTTGGACGGCAGGAACGCTCTCATGAGGACTGTGTCCAGGACCGCTCCAATGAATTGAAGTCTCTGAGTGGGGATGAGATGAGACTTGGGTAGATTGATCTCGAACCCCAGAAGTTGTAGAAACAGAATGGTCTGGTTGGTGGCCAGGAGCACTGTCTGAGATGAAGTGGCTTTGATTAACCAATCGTCCAGGTAAGGAAAAACCTGAAGGTGGTGAGAGTGTAGAAAAGCAGCCACCACAATCAGACATTTGGTGAACACTCTTGGAGAGGAGGCAAGACCGAAGGGTAGCACCTTGTATTGGTAATGACAGTGATTGATCATGAAGCGGAGGTACTGTCTGGAGGCTAGATTGACTGGAATATGGGTATATGCCTCTTTGAGATCGAGGGAGCATAGCCAGTCGCCGTGAGTGAGAAGAGGGTAAAGAGTGGCCAAAGAGAGCATTCTGAATTTTTCTTTGACCAAGCATTTGTTGAGATCGCGAAGATCTAGAATGGGTCTGAGATCTCCTGTTTTTTTGGGGACCAGAAAATAACGGGAGTAGAATCCCTGTCCCTTTTGATCTAGAGGAACTTCCTCTATGGCGTTCAGAAGGAGGAGGGATTGAACCTCCTGAAGAAGGAGGGAAGACTGAGGAGTGTTCAAAGCAGACTCTCTTGGCAGACTTTGGGTAGGAAGAGTCTGAAAGTTGAGAGAATAGCCGTGGCGGATGATGTTGAGGACCCACTGATCCAAGGTGATGATTTCCCAACGGCTGATGTAGAAAGTAAGACGGCCTCCTATGGGTCGGGGAAGATGGGCAGATGGCGGAACACTGGCTATGCCCTGGAGAACCAAGTCCAGGGTTGGGTATACTTCTGTGGTGGAGGAGGCTTCACCTGTTCCTGCTGTGCTGGCCTAGGAGGTTGCCGTTGTTGTTGGCGCTGACGTCTAGGCTGTTGAGGAGCTGGTGGTAAAGGACGAGCCACATAGCGGCATTGGTAAGCCGATTGCTGCCGGAAAGGCCGGGCAGGTGGAGTCTTCTTTTTGGTTTTCAGGAGAGTATCCCATCTAGTCTCTTGGGCAGAGAGTTTCTGCGTAGTGGAGTCCATGGATTCTCCAAAGAGCTCATCGCCTAGGCATGGAGCATTAGCTAGGTGATCCTGAGGGTTAACATCAAGCTCTGAGACTCTGAGCCATGCCAGACGACGCATGGCAACAGACATGGCCGTGGCTCTAGAGATCAATTCAAATGTATCGTAAATGGACCGGACCATGAACTTCCGAAGTTGGAGAAGAGAGGAAGAACAGTGGCGAAAGGCAGATCTCTTGAGGTCAGGGAGGTACTTTTCAAAAGCAGTCAGATCTTGAATGAGATGCTTTAAATAAAAGGAAAAATGAAAAGCATAATTCCCTGACCTGTTAGCCAACATCGCATTTTGATATAGTCTTTTGCCAAATTTATCCATGACCTTTCCTTCTCTGCCAGGAGGGACTGAGGCATACACACTAGCTCCTGCAGACTTCTTAAGTGTGGATTCCACTAAAAGAGACTCGTGTGGAAGTTGTGGCTTGTCAAAGCTAGGAATGGGAATGACCTTATACAAGGAGTCCAATTTACGAAGAGCTCCTGGGATAGTCAAAGGCGTCTCTAGATTCTTGTAGAAAGTCTCCCTCAAGATATCGTGGAGGGGCAATTTAAGAAATTCCCTTGGAGGCTGGTCAAAATCCAGTGCATCAAGGAACGCTTTGGATTTTTTGGACTCAGCCTCCAAGGGAATAGAAAGAGATTCACACATCTCTTTCAAGAAAGAGGTGAAAGAGGTAGCATCCGGCTTAGAGGATGGATCTAGAACAGAAGGATCCTCATCACCCGATGAACACTCCCCCTCAGAGAGAAGAGGCTCTTCGGAGTCACCCCACAGATTAGGATCTCTAATTTGGAAGCTGCAATCCCGGGACTCCGGTGTGGAGGGGTCCAGGTGTCGGGTTTTGCGTGCCGACTTACCCGACCTCAAAGAAGCGGTACCGGGAGATGTTAAGGGCTGTATCGGTGCCGAAGTTTGCACAGCCTGGTGTAGAGCTCTCGGTTCCGGTGCCAGGATCGGCATGGAGAACGAGGAAGCAGAATGTACCGGTACCAACAAAGTGGATGCGGACAATAGAGGCTGCTGCACTGTCGGTACCGGCGGCTCAGACCGGACCGGGACTGGAAGGTTCAGTGCCAATAGAGCAGGAAGGAGCTGTTGCAACTGCTCTTTAAGTTGCACCTGTAGGACGGCTGCAATGCGCTCGTCCAGAGAAGGCACCGGTACCGCTTTTTTCTTCTGCGGTACCTGCGGTGCCGCTCGACACCCCAAGGATGAGGAACCCGAGGTCGAGGGACTCACCTCAATAGGGGCGGAGCGCTTCCGCGGGCGCCTCGCGGTCGGCAGGACTTGGCTCACTGCCACCGAGACCGGAGGACGCTCCAGCGGGGAAGGCTTCTTAGCCGGCTTACCTGAGTGTTGGGATGCCGGCGCGGTGTGGCGCGGTGTCGAAGAGGTGGGTGCCGACAGAGTTGGGGCCGGTGTCGATATCGCAGGGTCAGACATATCGGCACCGAAAAGTAACCGTTGTTGAATTTGACGGTTTTTTAATGTTCGTTTTTTCAATGTGGCACAGCGGGTGCAGGTGGAAGCCTTATGCTCGGGACCCAGGCACTGTAAGCACCAGTTGTGCGGGTCTGTGAGAGAAATAGGCCGTGCACACCGCTGGCACTTCTTAAACCCTGGCTGGGGGAGCATGAAAGTAAAAACGGCTTCTGCCAAATCAAAGGCCGAGGCCTCGATGGTGGCAACAAGCCCCGCCGGGGCGAAACCGAAGAAAAGAAAAAGAAAAAGTTTTTTTTTTTTTTAAAAAACAAGAAAATAATAAAAGAAAGAAAGGAAATACAATTTCCTCAGAGGTTTTTGCGAGCGGGAAGGCGTTCGGAAAAAATCTTTTCAACAGCCGTTGAAAAGGTACGTCTTTTTAGCTCCGCGGAAACTAAGAAACTGGGGACCGCGCGCCTCCGTCGGGCGGGAAGGCACGTGCGCGGTGCGGCCTGCTAGAACTTTCCAAGTTCTTAGAGTGCAATCACTCTAAAATTGTCCGTACCGGGGCTCCGTCGGTGCCGTCACCCATCAGTCAAGAATATGCTGCCTGCTTGTCCTGGGATAATAACCTAATCTCTTTTTCTAGTGCAATAGATGGGTCATTCTGGATAGTAGGGATATACAAAAGGAGTTCCAGAAATTTAGAGCGGGACCTCTGTGCTGACTTGTAACACTGGGGACCCAAAGAGGAAGACCTTGCTCACTACCACATCCACTCTATAAAACTTGGAAAACGTTTATAGAGTGGACCAGGTCACTGCCCTAAAAAGTTGGTGCCGGTGCCCGAAAATCGGCCTCCTCTTCTGCTGGGCCTTGAGCATCTGCGCATGCGCAGCAGAAGAGGAGGCCGATCTTCGGGCACTGGCACCAAGCACAGGACATGCCGGTGCCCAGATGACGGTAAGAAGCGGCAGGGGGGTGCCCAATTGCATCGGGGGGGAGGGGTGCCGGATCGCGTTGGGGGGTGCCGGATTGCGGGGGGGGGGGGCCTTTGGGGGGAGCAATGCTGGTTCTCGTGGGGGGGGGAAACCTATAAGTTTCCATTATTTCCTATGGGAAAACTCGCTTTGATAAACGAGCATTTTGGATTAAGAGCATGCTCCTGTACTTCAAAATCTTCTTCCTAACCTCAAGTTTAATTTTAATTTTTGCATCACATGTTTTTTTACTATCATTTTCTATAATACACTGACACGCAAAATGCTTCCCATCTGTTGTGAAGTGTTCAAAAACAGCCGACTTCATTAGGGTGCCTCTTTCAACAATATAAATATCATAAAATATATTACATTTTGTAATCAAAGAACTTGATATCAAAAATATATTCTAAAAGTAAAACATATCCTGAAAAAATTATTATCTGTGAAATAAGAAATTTAAGCATTATAATATTTGAATGACATACAATTTATTGTTTATTGTGAGCTTCTATGCCACTACTAATGATTGCCTAGGATGCTCAATGTGAGGCCTAAGATTACTTTAAAAGATATATGTTGGCATCAGGACATACAAATACAAGGACTGATTGAAAAGTAACAAGACTGTTTTTGTTTTTTTTTAAATTCAGAATCAGACGACTCCACAGGATCTGAACATGTTTCTTTTTTAAAGTAGCGCCCTTCAAATTCAATTCATTTTTTGTAGTGTTTCAAAAACGATTCAAAGATGTGCAGTAGACAGTTTTGCGACATCAGTTTTAGTGCTGCGACTGTGGTGTTTTCACTTCATCTGAAGAGAACTTCTTTCTGCGCAGTTGTTTTTTCAGAGTTTTTACTGTTTCATTACTGCTTTTCCAAGTTTAACACAAAATTCAATCACATACCTCTGGCGTACTCTCACAGACATGTCTTCCTCATCTGCCATGATGAAATGTACAAAGTTCTTCCTCTCGCTGAGACCCAACAATGAAGACTACAGCAGTCCAACTGCAGGTTCAGAAACGATGTATGAGCGTCACAAAAATCAACATAGTATTGCCACATCTACTTTTTGGTAAGAAAAGCAGAGGCAGTCTTGTTAATTTTCAATCAGTTCTCGTAGGTGTTATGTGGTTTCTTTCATGTTATCTCCTGGCAATTCACTGCTGCACCACCAACAGAGAAACATATGGTTTATCAGAAGTAAACTGATAAAATGATCCAATTTGAAGTCCAAATGTTTGTCAGAATTTGCAGTTTTTCAGTCGGCTGGCTGTGTGGCACACTGGGAAGAAGTTACTTACATCGCTGGCTTGGAAAGAAGGGGAAACCCTCCCATCACTAGAAAGTTTGAAGCAGCAGAGTAGTACCTGGAGAAAACAGAAAACAATTCATTGCACTTTAGTCTGTTCAAGCTTCTGAGGCTTGCCATCTTTAGATTTGTTTTAATATAGTATTTTCAGTGTTGCATGTTAACAATTACAGACCATGATAAAATGAGACATCCAAGTCACACATACACAAAACAAGTACAGTTGCCCATTAAGGTGCTTAAGACAATCAGTTTAGATTCAATTATTAAAATAAGAGGTCAAAAAGGAGTGTAAAGAGAGAATGGCATTTTTTGGGCATCAGAAAATAGAATAAGGAAAGAGTAGAGATCACTCAATACTAAATATCTAAAGTCCACTCTCTTCTGGAGACTGGGAGGTAGCAGAAACTCAAAGCAAAAACTAGCAAACAAAACAAGTGGTGAAAAAGACCTCAGTTAAAGCCCAGGATTATGGAATGCTACAGTTCAAGTACATATTTCAGTGCAAGCCAAATAAGCAATCCCATAACAGTCATTGGTCGTAAAAATAACTCCAACTGCTATTTTTATATAATATTGCATAGAGTACCTCCTCACCAAACCCTAGGAATTGCAGTCTATTCAATATTATCAAAAGGTCCCATGCAACCAGCAATAACCAGCAGTACAAAGAACTCAAAAAAGCCGCTTATCTCATAATGTTCTTCTTCCAGTTGCATGCAGCACTGACAATGAATTTGCAGCTGGAAGAGGAACAGTACGAGATAAGCAGCTTTTTTGAGTTCTTTGTATTGCTGGATATCGCTGTATGCGTGGGACCTGTTGATATTATTGAATAGACTGGAATTCCTAGGGTTTGGTGAGGAGGTACTCTATGCAATATTATATAAAAATAGCAGTTGGAGTTATTTTTACGACCACAATACCTAGGATTTGGTGAGGAGGTACTCTATGCAATATTATATAAAAATAGCAGTTGGAGTTATTTTTACGACCAATGACTGTTATGGGATTGTTTATTTGGCTTGCACTGAAATATGTACTTGAACTGTAGCATTCCCTAGTCCTTCTGGGCTTTAACTGAAGTCTTTATCTCCACCTGTTTTGTTTGCTAGTTTTTGCTTTGAGTTTCTGCTACTTCCCAGTCTCTAGAAGAGAGTGGGCTTTAGATTTTTTGGGCGTATCAATACTTTAAAATATTTAAGGATAGGAACCTATAGTTGGTTTATTTGAATTTTGTTTGTTTTCAGATTTTAGATTGATATCATAAAGATTTTATAGAATGCTGTTTTGTTAAAATGTTTGTCTATTACAGTATGTGTATGTATACTGTAACCTGCTGAGATTGTTGGATATAAGTATATTAAATAAATTAAATTAAATTAAAAGTCTCCAAGTTATTCCAGTACAATGAGCAAAAGCAGATATTCCAAAAGTTCAAGAGATTAACGTTACAGAGGATACAGCCAGCATTGTAAGAGTAACAAATGGGTGCCATATGAAGCACAGCATCTTGAGACAATTACATTTAGGTCTGGATTCTTTAACCGGCACCAATTTTTTAGATGCCCATAGGCACCCAAGCTCTGTTAAAAACACTGTTCAAAGAACGTTTTTAACTGTGTTTCAAGTCACCTACAAAATCGGTACCGGAATTGTGCCTACTTAGGTGCTTTAGGCTGCTTAATGCCACTATGGGCATAGGTAATGCTGGAAGTGGCATTAGGTGACCTAAAGTGCCTACGTAGGCACAATTCTTGGCATAGATAGGCACAGGAAATGTAAACCCGGAAAACTCTAGCCTACATTTCTGGTGCCTATTTTTCACAAAGGCACAATTCTCTATAGTGTGCTGTCATGTAATTGGCTTGTAACCGGCGTTCTATAGAGAACCCAGGCCTTATAATGTTTCCCTTTTCAAATACTACTACTACACAACAAACTACTCAGAAGATATGATAATTATTGTACTGCTACGTGCTGACCAATAATACTTAAAAAAAAAACCCAATTGCTTCAAAAGAATAATTTTCAAATGTTACTTAACTGGTTTTTTAAAATAGCCCATCCTGAATTCAAGTAGAAATAGACAAATTTTGCAGAGGTATCTTGGGGGATAGATCAAGGAGTGCAACAATGTATGTAGCTGTACTTTTCAAAATGATAGGTAGTATTTTTTCCCATAAAAAGTAGGTGCAGATTTCTGCAGATTCTCCTTTAAAAACATACTTGCACTTTTTTTTAGAGGAATAAAGCTAAGCTCATTAAAATTTTGCACACTGTCATCTAAATCACAGTTTTAAAAAGGCTGATATGCCCCAAATAGTTATTCATATGGGACTAAATTCAATAAACGGCATCCCGATTGTAGGCGACCAGCTGCTGCCTAACCATCCAATCGGGACGCAAATTTTTTTAAAAAATCCCGAGGCAGGCCACCTATATTGTAGGTACCTCTAGGAGCCTAGGGAGGCTCGTAGGCCCGCCTAAGCTCTGCTAAGGTTAGGCGTGGGTGTGCCTAGGTGGCCCTACACTCATCCCTAGGCCACTGGTAGGTGCCTACAATATAGGCCTACATTTCAAGCAGACGCTGTCGCTAACATTCCCAAGGTCAGATTTATTTAATATAATATCCTAGAGTCCTTTGTTGACATTCTGGTCCTGCCTCACCCTACTGGTCAGACATTCCTTAGCCAGCCAATAAGCTGCAAAGGAGCCAGGACCAGTGGCTTAGGAGACACTATTGGTCAGACAGTCTTTAGCCAGCCAATAGGCTGCAGAGGAAATCAGAAAGAAGGTTGATTTATCCTAAGCTGTTAGTCCCATTTCCCTCTGCAGACTATTGGTTAGCTAACGAATGTCTGAGCAATGGGTTAATAGCAGGAAGTAGAGTAGAGCAGAAGTTTAGGTCAGATAGGCTTCCAACCTTTGGTTTACCATAGACAGTGGGAAAAGTGCTGAGGGAGGCACTGGGAAAGGAATGAGGAAGGCAAGAGACACAAGCGACGAGAGGTTGTGAGAGCAAAAATGCTAAATGAAGAGATATGGACTATGAAAGGGAGAACACAGCTGAAGTGAATGCATGCTGGGGGGGGGGGCATGGGCTGTGAAACAAAGAAGTGGGTGAGGGATGGGCTGAAGAAAGAGAAACAGAGATGAGGACAACTGTCTGGGATTCAAAGAAGAGGGGACTGATAGGGAAGATCAGCTGAGAAAAGGGTTCTGAGAAGAGAGAAAATCAGGTTGCAGGGAAGAAGCACTAAGAGGTAAAGAAAGGGATGGAAGTGGCAGGAGGGGTGAGACTAGGAAGAAAAAAAAATGAACAAGCAACAAAAAGATAATTTTTAGATTTTTGTGCTCAAGGTTCAAATTTATCAGCCGCTCCACAAAATCACTGGGTGGGAGCCCAAAAATCATTTGGTGGGAGATATAATGTTACTAATTGGGTTGGGTAAATTTTGGGTAGATGCTAGCATCTGCTCTTTTCTTCAAACCTTGTGGTCACTGGGGTCAATAAGGTATTTCAATAAAAGGATGGGAAAAGGGGAGGAGGTTGTGGAAGAATAGTATACCATGAATTGAAAAGTTCCCGTTTGTTTTGTTTTGTTTTTTTTTTTAAACTTATTTTCGCTTGGCAGCTCTGATATTGAGGGCTACATTCAGGGTTTGAACAGAGGGAGAATGGGGAGTAGCACTGTTCCCATTCATCACAAAAATTAAAAATATTTTTCTTCCATTACATGGCACAAGACTTAGAAATGGTGGGAGCACTGGACTATATAAGCCTAAAGTAGCAGCACAGCAGCAGAAAGAGGTGGCAGGAGACCACTGGCAGTATAGGGGGTGGGGGAGAAGGGGCATTCTGTCTCACAAACTCTATGTGTTTCCTGGTTTGGTTCCATGGCTTTCTTCTTTCTTAATTGCTGAATCCTTGCTCCCCTCTTTGATCTTGGTAAAACACCACAACCACCTCCCAGATCTCAACTCAGCTCCTTAAGCTGGATGCTTGTTTCTTGGCTACTGGAGCAATATCCTGCAAGCAGCCCAGAACACAGTGGCTTAGTACGAGTGCATGCTCCTATACCCTGGGCTGCTAGAACATATTCTATTCAGCAGATAATTTTTGGAGTTTCAAACTATGATCCTTTCTGGGCTTCCAAAGCTCAGAGTGAGAATGCAGCAAAGAATCTGATGTAGACTTTGCAGGTAGAAAGGTGGTCATTTGTTTGGATTATGCAAGTGCCTGATATGTGCAGCAGTGCAAAAGGGAATGAGGAACCAGTCTCAGAAAACAGGAATGTGCCTGGAGCCAGGGAAAGCAAAGCAAGAGAATAATCAAAGCCTGTGGTCAATAGGAAGTCACAAACTAAAGATGTGTTAAATCTACAAACAAAAGAAAGGTTCACCTGTACAGAAGAGTGAGAAGTGGGAATTAGTAAAGGAATGGGTGAGCCAAACTTGCATGAGAGAGTGAGAGAGAGAAAATCTGTTGTGAGTTATGAGATGAGCACCCCCTATCATTTTCAAAAGTTGGCTCCTATGATTTTCAGTGACAACACCCAAGAGAGTGAAAAGGTTTACATGCATTATGCTGGATATTGAAATTCACAAGACCTGAAAACACAGACAATACTTGGCTCATTGCATTTCCCTATCCAGTCCAGAGAACGATGTATCTTAACAGTGACTGCCAAGACACAAAACTAAACACTTACTCGGTGTAACTATCTAGAAAGAGATTTGAATGTTCCAGAAGAGTCAGGCTCTTTGCCTCCTTTACTCCATGGAGAAAGTTGATCAGAGACACTCCATGCTGTCCAATGAGGTAACAGAGTTTACTGAACTTGCTTGCCATATCCTGCAGCAACTGAACTGCAGTCACAGAGCCCAAGTTATCTGTAAGAAACAAGAACACAAGTTGATCTGGGAACAGATGTCAACCAAGTTTATAACCTGCTTGGAGGGTAAGGGTGGGACTGAATCTATGCAGGTTATAGCTACTAAACCTGCGTCTCAGTTATGCTGGAAGACTAGACGATCTGGCCTTTTGAAGACCAGATGCAATGGCCTTATTACTTCAAAATTTGCAAACTGTAAACATCTGGAGTAGAGGTGCACAGGTATGAGGATTCCTGCAAGTATGGAAGACGTTATCATGGTATTCCTACAAGGATGTAATATGTTGATACAGGATTCCTAAAGTAATGTAGTCAAAATCTCTGGCGACTCCAGAATCTGGAATGCACCAAGAGAGGAAGTTTGGGCACCAGGCTGAAGCATTGGTTGAATTGCAAATATCATCCAAAAAACCATGGGAGGCTGTTGGGGTTGGAAGGAAACAGAGGGCTCTGAGCAAGTAAATAGCTTGACTCCAGCAGGCACAGTTGGGGATGGAATGATCTTAGCAGGTATGGGGATATGGGTAAGATTCCATGCAACTGTCATGTGCTACAAAAAGGAGGGATTTGGAATAGTTTGTGGGATATCTGGACCTATCCTGTACAGGTTACTCTTGTGCACGCCTCAAAATGTTGCAGAATTAAGGCTAAATAAGAACAAATTAATTTGATCTACCTGAACTGATGACATTAATATTATATGGGTGGCAATTTACTAACTATCAGTATGAAGCCTAAAACACACAACTACAGCCTATACTTCCACGGAGCTTTAAAGATCTAACTAAAAAGAGCTGGAAGTATTTCCCTTACCTAAACCTAAGAGAGGTCGGAGGATGCGAGATTTGATCTCACTCAGTTTACAGTAGAATTGTCTCTCCGTGGAAGCCAGTTCATGAAGGTTGCTGATGTATCCCATCATGTTTTTGTCCACTAAGATGAGGCAGCTATGTCCTCCCGCAACTACACTGTTTATGTAGCCAAGCTAGAAGAGAAAATATCAGCCATCACAGTTTGCCTTTAACATTCCCAAGCCACTCCCACTCTCCACAAAATATTCTTCTGTTCTTCACAGGCTCTTTTCTTTCAAGTTCTTCTGCTGCTGTCTAGCCAGTCTACAACAAAGGAATCTTTAAGTAAACCATCAAAAGCTATATAGCCATAACATGCTAACATAGCATGGTTCCAATAAAAAAAAGGTCAAACAAATCACTTACAATAGCTGCTAAACTCAGCTCCTATTCCAGAAAATTCTCTTCACTATTACTGAGTAAATTTTACTTTACCAATACTCTAGCCCAGAATTTCCCAAAACAGTTCTACTAACTCTAGACAGTTAGGTTTTCATGATATCTACCATGAACAGGAATAAGAAATTTGCATATGAAAGTCCCCAGTGTATATGGATTTCTCTTATGCATATTCATCATTCATTTCCGACAAGTTTGTGGGGAAGAGGGGAAAGAGGAGTTCTATAAGTTTGTGAAACTTTGTCTATCACACAGGTTCTTCCACACTGGGATGTGATCTGGCTTGGAAAAAGTTTTCAATACCTTAGATGCCACGACAGATATTTTCCTGTTTAAATCTCCATAAGAATAATGCTTACCACATCTGATAAAATACAAATGTACATTTGCTCAGGTATCAGAGCATATGTAAGATTGGGTTGGAAGGTTTTTGTGTGAAAAGTTGAAACTAATACTTACTAAACAGGTCAACTATCTAAAAGGTTTAACTAGATTTGCACTCATGTCCTTACACACACACACATCTATAAAATTGGTTGTATGTTCCAGCATAACTCTGAAAACCATGGACAGATTTCAACCAAACTTGGTATACATATCACTTACTATCTGGGGAAAAATACTGTGGGGGTGGGAAGGTGGGGGTCACACTCAGATACATCAGATTTTAAATATATAGATGGACCAATTGTGTGAAGCTTGGGGAATGATGTCACAATCAACAGTATATAAGGAAGTGCAGCTGTGGTGTGGTGAAGCCTAAACAGAAACTCAAAACTGAAAATTTGTGTGATGTTAATCCTCAAGTGAATGTTCCTCAAGTGAATGTAAACCAAAAACCACTTATATTCGGGCTAGAGGTATGGGGAAAGGGAAGGGGGGTGCACATGTGGAGGGGATGAATAGGAAGAGGTGGGGGGGCAGAGGAGAGGTGACAGCTTTAGGAATGATGTCACAACATTTGTGTGATATTAATCCTCAAGTGAATGTTCCTCAAGGGAATTTATATCCGGGAAACACTGGGTGGTATAAATACACATACATATAGGCAGCCCCCGGGTTAAGAACGAGTTAACGTTTTTAAAGCTGTTCTTAAGTTACATTTGTATGTAATTCAGAACTTGTAGGTTTTAAGATTCTTGCTACTTACCTCTGCTCCCAGATGACAAAAGGGCCAACTGTCCCTACCAGTCCCTATCAAGTGCTAGGCTTCCATACATAAATATTCAACTGAATCTTCAAAATCATAATTTTTTATTCTCAACTAGCAGCAAACCATGTGTAAATCAGCCATCCCTATCTTTCAAAATACTAATGGAAATATTTTCATCTGATCTCAGGAATTTATAAGTAAAGATTAGCAAACACTGATGCTGCTGTTCCCTCTTTCCTTTCTAAGAGAAGAGACACTCACCTTATTACAAGCCAGCAGCAGTGAATCCTTTGTGTGCTCAGTGCTTTCAAGAGGGCTCTCTTCAGAATTTTGCTGACCACTATAATATAATGCAGGCTGAAAATCCACCCCATCTGCTAAGAACAAGGAGTGATGCTGTCCTGCTGCTATATCCCAGACTCCACTGCCATTGCATACCTACAGAAAGAGTATTATGGAGAACATGAATATTTGCTCTCTATCATATAGACCAGAGGTTCTCACGTGGGGTACGTGTGCCATTGTTAGGGGGTATGCAGTGCCGGCGCTGTACGTCTCCCAACTTCCTGCTGCTGTCACTATCTCCTACCTTCTTCGTCTTCTTTCTCCTCCCCGCCTAACTGGACCAGCAGTGGCAGCAGCTCAGTGTGTGCTTAAAACTTCTCCACACAGCTGCTATTAGCATTAGTTTAGCTGGCAATTCCATCAGGCAGCCTCTGGGCCTTTGCTAGGCCTCTGATGATGCAACTTCCTCTTTCATCAGAGATTGGTCGGCCTAGCAAAGGCCCCGAGGCTGCCTGATGAAACTGTGGCTAAACTAACGCTAGCGGCAGCTGTGTGAGGAAGTTGAAAGCACAAAGTGAGATGCCACTAGGGAGAGGAGAGGTACTGCTGGATAGGGGAGGAGGGAAATGGAAGGGAGATGAGGTGCTGCTGGACATGGAGAAGGGGAAGAGGGAAAGGGAAGGGAGAAGGGGGTACATGGCTGGACATGGGGATGGGGAAGGAGGGAAGGAGAAGAGGTGCTGCTGGACATGGGGAAGGGGAGGAGGGAAAGGGAAGGGAGAAGAGGTGCTGCTGGACATGGGGAAGGGGAGGAGGGAAAGGGAAGGGAGAAGAGGTGCTGCTGGACATGGGGAAGGGGAGGAGGGAAAGGGAAGGGGTAGTGCTGGACAAGGGAGGAGGGAAAGGGAAGGGAGAAGAGGTACTGCTGGACATGGGGAAGGGAGAGGGATAGGTGCTGCTGGGCAGGGAAGGAGGGAAAGAGAAAGGAGAAAAGGCAGAAAGGGAAGGAAGGGAGACCTAGCAGAAGGGGAAGGAGACCTGGCAGAAGGAGAAGGAGAGGGAAAGGAAAGGAACTGTTAAGACTTGAAGGAGAAGGAGAGGGAAAGGAAAGGTGCTGCACACTGGAGGGGAGGGTGAGATGGTGCATGGGGAGAGAGCAAATTAGTTGCGAATGGGGTTGGGGGAAGGAAGGAAGAAAAATTGTTGCAGGAGGAGTGATAGTGATGAGAGATGGAGAAATGGTGAATGGGGAGAGAGAAGGTTAGTTGTGAGGGGGTTGGGGAGAGATGGACTGGGGGTGGGAAGGAGAAATGTCACATGAGGAAAGGGGCAAGAAGGCAGAAAGAAAGTGTGCAAGTGTGCAGGAGGTATAAAATGTTGACTCGTGGAGAAAGGGAGAGATGGATGGGGAGGGAAGGAAAAATGAGAGGGAGGGATGGGGAGGGGAGGGGATGAGAGGGCAGAGAGTAAAAAGTTGGACTTATGGAGGGAGAGAAATAGAGATGTTGGTTGGGGGAAAGAAAAGACTGGAGGAGAGAAAGCATGTAGGAGGAAGAGAGAGAGCGAGAAATGATGGACTGGTAAAAAGGAGGGAGAAATGTTGGACTGGGAGGAGGATCAGAAAGGAGGAAGGGAGGGGAGATGTTGGACTGTAAGGGGCAGAAAGGAATAAGGGAGAGAGAAGTGTTACACTAGTTGGTGGGGGAAAGAGATGACTCAAGGAAGGGATACCAGACCAGGGAATGGAAGGGAAGGAGGGGAGTCTGGTAGTGATGCCAGACTGTGGGAAAGAGAGGAGGGAGATGTCAGACTACTTGGGTGGGGGGAGGGGGGAAGATGCCAGATCATGGAAATGGGGAGGGAAGGAGAGAGAGATAGGAAGGGAAGTTAAGGCATGAAAAAGTAGATTTTGAGAAGAAGAAAAAGGGGAAAAAAGTTGAATGTTAAAAGTTAATGCCAACGATTGATGCAAATCAGAAAGTGAGGGAGAGAAAAACAGTCAATGGATAAGAAGGCCCTGGAAACACGGTTAAGAGCACAGACAGAAGGAAGTGCAACCAGAGACTAGGAAAAGATGATTAGAAAAATAAAATCACCAAACAATAAAAGTAGAGAAAATTATTTTATTTTCAATACAGTGATTGAAATGCGTCAGTTTTGAGAATTTATATCTGCTGTGTATATTGTGTGTATATGAGGAAGAAATGGAAGAAATTTCATTACAATTAATAATGGGGGCGGGGTACTCAGTTGATATTTGTAGACTTAGGGGGTACTTGGCTTGAGGAAGTTGAGAAACACTGATATAGACCACTAAACAACTGAAAACCTGAGATGGTTCATCTTTTGTGTGAGTTGCATATCACAGGCAAGACCCATTGAATAGTGGTAACTGAATGATCCTTCAATCATAGCTGAGACCTAATTCATGGCAGACCTAATTCATGGAGTTACTTTAAGGAAGAAAATACAAACTACTACAGAAAACAAATACAGGTACAAGATCCTTTATCTGAAACCTTGGTACCAGGATTCAGTTTTTGGGATTTTTCGGTTTGGGGAATAGCAAGTCAGAAAAAGACAGACTATGAGACCATAAAATTGGCACTAAACCTTTTTATTTCAAAAGACCAACATTAAACACTTCAAACACTTCAAACACAAACTTGTTCCAAACTATGGTACTAGAGCAATACCGACAGAGAACCAAAGAGTAGGGGTATAATACAAAGTCTTCCAGCCAATATAAAGTTTATTCAAATCAAGGCTTGAGCATAAATGATTATCTGTCCCAGTGGGCTCAAACTCTATCTAGTGTACCTGGGACAATGAGGGGATTAAGTGACTTGCCCAGGGTCACAAGGAGCAGCAAGGGATTTGAATCCACAGCCTCAGTGTGCCTAACCCCTGCACCACACACTCCACACAGATTTAAAAAAAATTGTAAAAGTTAAAACAAAAGAAAGACTTAATCTTAAAAAGTTGAGTAGGGAGAGACAGACTAGACCAGTGGTCTCAAACACGTGGCCCGCGGGCCACATACGGCCCCCCAGGGACTATTTTGCAGCCCGCAATCTCTCCTCGATTAAAGCAGGGATCTCCAATCTACTTCCCTTCCAACTGCCCTCCCCCAAGCCACCGCAATCGGGGAACAGGCCAGCGCCCGAGGTCTTACTTCTCCCTGCCCTTCCCCAAGCCACTACCATCGGGGAACAGGCCTCCAACGCCGCAATCGGGGAACAGGCCACACCGAGGTCTTAATTCTCCCTTTTTATCTTCCCCAGCTCGGAGCCGACCAATTCTCGCCCCTCGATGTCAATTCTAACGTCAGGGAGGAAGTTCTGGGCCAGCCAATCGCTGCCTGGCTGGCCCGGAAGTCCCTCCCCAACGTTAGAATTGACATCGGGTGGCGAGAATTGGTCGGCCCCGCACTGAGGAAGATAAACAGGGAGAGTTAAGACCTCGGCGCGGCATGTTCCCTGATTGCGGCGGTGGCGGCCTGTTCCCTGATGGTAGTGGCTTGGGGGAGGGCAGGGAGAAGTAAGACCTCGGGCGCTGGCTTGTTCCCTGATTGCGGCGGTGGCGGCCTGTTCCCCGATGGTAGTGGCTTGGGGGAGGGCAGGGAGAAGTAAAGAAAGAAAGGGGGGACAGGGAGACAGAAATAAAGAAGGGAGACGGGACACAGACAGAAAGGGGCATGGAGAGAGAATGACAGAAAGAAAGGGGGCACGGAGAGAGAGAGAAAGAAAGAAGGAGGCAGGGTGAAAGAAATAAAAAGTTGGGGGAGGGAAGGAGACAGATGCCAGACCAGGGGAAAGGAAGGAAGGAGGGAGAGAAAGGAAAGAAAGAGATGTCAGACCATGGAAATAGGGACAGAAGAAGAGAGAGACTGAAGGGAAGGTAGGACATGGAAACGTAGATTTTGAAAAGAAAGCAGTTAATGCCAAAGATGGATGCAAGGCAGAAAGTGAAGATGGAGAGAAAACCAGTCAAAGGACAAGAAGACCCTGGAAACATAGTTAAATGCACAGAAAAATAAAGTCACCAGACAATAAAGGTAGGGAAAATGATTTTATTTTCAATATAATGATTGAAATGTGTCAATTTTGAGAAAGGAAAGATATTAAACTTTAAATGTGAGGGCTGCAGAAAAAATAGGGTACTTGGAGGGCCGCAGAAAAAATAGTTAATGACAATTTTGCATAAAGTAAAACTCTTTATAGTTTATAAATCTTTCCTTTAACTGTTAAAGGAAAGATTTATAAACTATAAAGAGTTTTACCTCATGCAAAGTTGTCATTTCTTTAATAAGACATTAACTATTTTTTTCTGCGGCCCTCCAAGTACTACAAATCCAAAATGTGGCCCCACTATGGGTTCGAGTTTGAGACCACTGGACTCAGATGCGGAAGTGGGAGAAAGGAAGAAAGTTACAATAAAATATAAGAGGAAAAAGTTAGGGGGACAGTAAGTACAAAAGGAGGGGGGTGCTATTCTAGTTTGCATCATTCGGTAGGAGGGAGTTAATCTGTATCGAAAGCATCGTGGAATAAATGAAGCTTTAACATGTATCATCTTTAGCCACACTTTGGGCTCCTTTTATCAAGGTGCGCTACGGGGGTTAGCGTATCGGACATCTCATCACAAGCTAACCCCCGCGGCAAGCCAAAATACTAACACCTCGTCAATGGAGGCGTTAGCGGCTAGCGCGGCAGGCGGTTTAGAACTGAACTTGCAGGCCTTGAGCATGCGCAGATGCTCAAGGCCCAGCAGAAGAGGATGCCGATCTTCGGGCACCGGCACCAAGCACAGGACATGCCGATGACGGTGACCAGATGACGGTATGAAGCGGTGGGGGGGGGTGTCCAATTGCAATGGGGGGATGCCGCATCGCAAGGGGGGCCTTCGGGGGGAGCAATGCCGGTTCTCGTGGGGGGGGGGGGGGAAACGTATCAAAGCGAGTTTCCCCATAGGAAATAATAGGAAACTTGCTTTGATAAACGAGCATTTTGGATTACAAGCATGCTCCTGGAACGGATTATGCTCGTAATCCAAGGTACCACTGTATATACAATTGCAATAAATAAAAATTAAAAACAATAGAATTTTATATCATATTCTACTGTATATTCAATAGGCAACCAATGTAGTCTCAATGTCAAAAAAATGTAGCCATATTTTGACAATGGAGTCTAATGGAATCATAGCTCTTGAAAAAATTGACATAAATTCCAATTTACTTAACACTGTGCAGGTTTAGAGCAACTGAATAAAAATTTGTAAAATAAAATGATTGTGCAAAGACTAAGTTTTACCTTTGCAAGTCGAGGGATTGTGAATGGAGAATGTAAATGGCCTAGTTGGCCAAAGGCATTGCTGCCCCATGAATATACCTGTGGGAGGCAAGAGAGACCACAAAAGGGTTACATCCACATGAACACAAGAAGCGCACACACAATATACAAGTTACTCCCGTTTCAAAACTGTATATGAACCCCTCCTCTTTATGGGTCAGACATTTATGTCAAATCAGTGCCACATATAATGGTTATGAATTAGAAGTATAAAAGGGTAAAATCCAATGCTAACAACCACATGAAACTGGTAAAATGTTTAAATTTGATTTCATGCTCCACCCATAAAGTTCACTATGATATATACTTTACATATTAAAGTAATACTATACAAAAGCATAAAAATCAAGGCTAAAAAACCACATAAATAAGCAGAAACTCCCCGCAGTACTCCTGACGGAATTCTGCACAAAGAAAAGAAAATTCTGTGCATAATATTTCAAAATTCTACAAAGTTTATTTGTACTGTTTTGCGTAGAATTCTCCTATCCTGAGGCCTGAAATTCTTTTCTGCCTTTTCCTCTCTCAGATTTCAGCCTCCTCAGCTCTCTCTCTCACTCCAACTGCAGTTCTGCCTCCCACTAAATCCCACCCCTCTCACTTGCACCCTGAATTTCCTCCTTGGCCCCCATAGCCTGGTATTTCTCTCTTCCTCTCCCCACTGGCTAAGAATCTCTTCTTCCCTTCCCAACTCCCCCCTTCTGGTCTTGGTCAATCTCTCTACCCTTCTCTGCCATCCCACCTACTCTCACTTGCGGGTTCAGCATCTATGTCCCCTCCTAGTCCCCTTCTGGGATGGCAATTCAAATACATAATCAAGAGGAGTTGTTAATTACTGGCCTGGAGAGGGAACAAGGAGGAAGCATAACCTTCTTACCTGGGACTTCGCAGTAAGTGCCAACGAATGCAGACCACCTGCTGCCAGCCGAATTATCTCCTTTCCATCCAGACATCTCACACATAAAGGTTGAAGCCTGCATGTCAAGGAAAAAAAATGTTTGTCTACATTGGAGATACCTGTCTCCTCATCAAGGAAAAAGTTAAATTCAAAAATCCATTTGATCAAAGTTTTCTAGTTGAGATATGTTTTTCACACAATTAACTTGGCCCAATACTATGTACAGCCCTAAATTTTATTTATCAGGATGTATCACTTTTTTTGAAGAAATGCACAAGAGAAGGATTTTAAATTTGGTTCTGATCTCCAACAGTAACCAATGTACTGTCTATTTTAATGGTGTTACCCTTTAATGGCTGTTGCCGTAAGTGACTACTTTTTTAGACAAATTTTTAAAAAGTGCTGTAACCTTTCTATAGAATACTTAGGCAAACCCAAGTAGACAGTATTACAGCAGTTCAGATAACTTAGCACAGCCAGTGGACTATTGTTTAAAAATGTTGAGAACACAAGTAACTACTCAACTGTTGTGTCAATTTCAACTTGCATCATAGCTTATTTGTTACTGCTATTTGTGAGTTCAATATAAATTACGATACCAGTACTCCCAATGTCTTAACTGAAAACTTTCAGGTTTAAACATGAAAATCACTGCTTTTTAAGCTACTGGATGCCAAACCCGCCCATAAAACCTGTTTTTATCTGTATTAACCCTTAACCAGTTCTCTTCTAACAATTCACATATTACTTTCTTACATTCTTGCAATTTATCCTGTTCATCATTCTCTGATTTGTTATAAGGCACAAAAAAAAGTACATCAACAGCGTAAAAAAATGAACTAAACCCAAAGAATACTTCCGTTTAGCAGTTCACGTGCAAGGAAGTTCTTCTTCACCCAGAGAGTGGTAGAAAACTTGAACGCTCTTCTGGAATCTGTCATAGGGGAAAACACCCTCCAGGGATTCAAGACAAAGTTAGACAAGTTCCTGCTGAACCAGAACGTACGCAGGTAGGGCCAGTCTCAGTTAGGGCACTGGTCTTTGACCAAAGGGTCGCCGCGCGAGTGGACTGCTGGGCACGATGGACTGGACTGGTCTGACCCAGCAGCGGCAATTCTTATGTTCTTATGTAAAGCTCTCTTACCTATGTAGCACATCTCCATGCCCCAGCTGTCCTTCCTTGCCCCTCCCCCAGCTCCAGATTTCAGTCTTCAGGGAAGGAAGCAGAGCATCTGCCTCACCACTGTTGGTAGGTGTTAGAGCCACTGTCCTCATTCTTGCTCGTCCTACCTTCCTCAGTAACCTGGGAGAAACTAAAAAAAGGGAACAATTGGATTATATACAACATTTATTCACCATTTTTATCCTGTGTGTCCGTCATAGATTGTAAGTTCTTTTGAGCAGGGACCATCTCTTGCATGTTTAACATACAGTACTGTGTGAATCTGGTAGCGCTATAGAAATAAATAGTAATAGTAGTAGCATTTCTGTCTTGTATGAACCAAAGGTAAACTAGAAGCAAAATTGGCTTAGAAGTATTTTTATATAATGCAAAAACTTAAAACTGGTACTCATAGGCGTCGGAACGGGGGGAGGGGGCACAGGGGCCGTGGTCTCCCCCAAATTGGCAGAATTCTCATGGGAGTCAGTTAGGAAGCCGCTCATTGCCGAGCAGCAACGCCAAAGTGCGCTCCTGCTTGGTGCCACTCAGCAGCTGAAGAAAGTAGAACTTGTGGCAGCCACAGACCGACCGGGCTAGCAGCGGGGCAGGAGCGTGGAAAGCTCACTCCTGCCCACTGCACCTCTGGACCACTAAGGATTGACAGAGGAGGTATGACAGACAGGGCAGGGAGGGGGACAGGGTGCAGAGCCTGACAAGGAGGAAGGAAGGGGGCTGGGTGCAGAGTGTGACAGGGGAGGGAGGGAAGGGGGCTGAGTGCAGAGCCTGACAGGGGAGGGAGGGAAGGGGGCTGGGTGCAGAGCCTGACAGGGAAGGCGGGAGGGAGCGAAGGTGGCTAGGTGCAGAGCTTGGCAGGGGAGGAGGGCTGGGTGCAAAGACTGGCAGGGGAGGCCACTTGAATATTAAGCCGCCCAACTTATATTCGAGTCAACCATTATTCCTACTTCAGATAGCATCAACAAGTTTAGTGCCTTGCCGTTGGCTTGCCCCGGAAGTTTTCTTTCAGCAGCGATTTCCTGTTTCTGCATAGGCGGGCAGCTGCTGAAAGAAGACTTAAAAAACAAACACCGGGGAGGAGGTAGGTGTATGGGAGAGTTTGGGAGTAGGGAGTCAAGAGTTGAAAGCTGAAGAAAGAGGTCATGTGGCAGGGTCCCACTAATGGGGAAGGAAGGAAATAACGTTATACACGCCACGGGCTGGGACTGGGGTTAGGGAGTTGAGAAGGCAGGGAGGATAGGAGGGTTGGAAAGGACAAATGCACAGACTGGGGGAGGTTAGGAAAGGAGGAAAAGAGATGCTGCACAGGTGGGGTGGTGGGAAGGGAGAGAAAGAAATGCTGCTGGTGGGGGAGGGAAAAGGAACGGAGAATTGTTGGACATAGGTGTGTGGCGTGAGAGGGAAAGAGATGATGTATATGGGGAAAGGAGGAAAGAGGGAGAATTGTTGGACATGATAGTAGTGGAGAGGAGGGAGGGAGAAATGCCACACTGGGAGGGAGGAGAGATGATTCAAAGAAGGGAGAAATGCCAGACCACTAGAATGGGAAGGAGAGAGATGCCAGACCTCGGGAAAAGGAAGGGAAAGGAGAGAGATTCCAGGCTGTGGGAAGAAGAAGAGAAAGATGCCAGACCATATGAGGGGAGAAGGGGAAAGACAAAGATATCTGACCATGAGAGAGGGATGAGGTGGTGCACAGGGATGAAAGGGGAAGGGGATACAAAGGGAGGAGATGATGCACAGCAATGGGTGCAGCAGGAGAGAGATAAAAAATGCTTCTTATGGACAGATGGGAGTAGGGGAGAAGATGGTATACATGGATAGATGGGAAGGGAAGGCATGGAAAAGTAAATTTGAGAAGAAAGCAGAAAAAATGGAAGAAAGATGAATATTAAAAGTTAATGCTAAAGATTGATGTATAGAACAAAACACAAAAGACCCCCCCTCATCAATACTTGGCAAATTTCTCAAATAATATCATCATATAACATTTAAAGACTTTTAAATATTTAAATTTGCTCATAAGCTCTTCAGCAAGACGCCACAGCAGCGGTACAATATCACTGGAAAGGTGCTTGAATTTTAATCATAATACATTGCATGGAGCAAGGATTCTCGCTTCTACTGGAGTGGCAAATGTTATGGCCCTACAAAAGCTGTTTAACAGCAGACCACTTCTCTTGTCCCATTTTCACATAGCAGCTATTTTGTGTCCATACATTCAATACTCTCACACTGATTTCCCAGTAAAACAGCATACTGTACCACATATATCCCTTAACTAAACTCTCCTGAAACAAGACCACTGAATCATAGTTATTTATGATGGTATTCAAAACTGGCCACCTTCTTCTATGTCTTCCCTTGCCACTTGCTGCTATAATCTTCACTTTTTGCAGTTCACATTACCAACAAGGATGTTCTATGTAGGCATGTTGTGGTTTAGTACAGTGTTTCTCAACTTGCGGTATGTGTACCCCAGGGGGTACTTGGGCTGCCTGTTGGGAGTATGTGGGCTGGCTGCCGCCTGGTATCTCTCCCTGCCTGCCCCCCCCCGCGCTGAAGCCATTGCCATTGATTCCTCCCTACCCCACCCCCAAAGCCCATCCTGACACTAAACATGCTCCATTCCAACTCCCACCACAGCAACAGGGAAGGGCCAGGCGCGTGCAGCAACTGCATGCGGCCAACCTACAAACCTTCCCCCCCTCCGATGTCAATTTTGACGTCAGAGAGGAGCATGCGCAGATGCTCAAGGCCCTGCAGCAGCTCAGCAGAGAACCAGCGGCAGGCACTTTCAGCACCAGCACACAGGTAAGGACAGGGACGGTCAGTGGGGGGAGGAGACGATCGCGGTCGTGAAGGGAGGGAGCTGCGCCGGTGGCCTTGGGGAGCAGCAAAGCCAGTTCCCGGGTGGGGTGTCAAAGTGGAGGGCAGCAGTGATATGAATCGGGTTGGAGAGATGTACCTACCGGTATTAAGTCAGTACAACGAATCATCCGAGTTGTCATTATAGCCTATGGGGAAAGTTGCTTTTATATACCAGCACTTTGGATTACAAGAATGCTTCTGGAATGAATTATGTTCGCAAACCAAAGTACCACTGTATATGAAAAATGGATGGAAGAAATTGCATTACAATTAGTACTATTATTATGGGGGTGGAGTCAGGGGCTGAGTTTGGGCGGGTCTGGGGCAGAGCTTGGGTGGGGGTACTTTGTTGGTATTTGTTAGGCTTAGGAGGTACTTGGCTTGAAAAGGTTGAGAAACACTGGTTTAGCAGATTGAAGCTTCCCTACTGTGTGTTCTATAGGGTTTTTTATAAACTGTAAAAGCCATCCCAAATTGATAGCGTCATCTATATTTCACTCTCTCTTGCTTCAGCATTGTTATGAATTCTTTCAGATCTGTTTCCACAATGCAGTGGGTAGATGTGCAAACAAATCTCGATCTGGTGCATGTCCCAAGTCTGGATCCAATGCACAGGCTCTCCATGATATCTGTTCCTTCAGGGGGTAGTTGAGAAAGCAAGCCACAATATCTTGTGATAAATTAGACTTGAAGGCTCCTGGTGATCTATGGGCTCTCTCAATATCCACTTTGTGCATATCTGCTGCCTTTTCCTTGTCCAAAATGAATTTCATTAACAAAGCCATCACCTTTACAGGATTCACATATTCTGTATTTTCAAATACACCCCCGATCCTTAGGTTGCATAGTCATCTGAAGGTTTTGAGATCTTTCAGCTAGTCCAATATTTTGATTACTCAAGTTCCCTAACTTGCCTTCCCAGTATCCTCTAGCTTGTGCCCCAAGTCTGCAAAGTCCAAATTCCATGCTATCGTCTCCCTCTTCCAGCTTATGCCTCATGGTATCGTTGCCCGCAATCTCGGATTTCTCATGCCATCTCGCAAGCAAGACCCAAATGGAGAATTCCTGATCTACGGATTTCTTTTCCACTGTCGTGCAAAGCTCTGGAGCAGTGCCCTAAGTGACTTGCTGAGAGCTCATGGGTTTGATGACAGTGAATGCTGTTATTCACCAAGATCCAAAGAAAAGCACAGAGTTCCCATTCAAGTTGATGACATCACTTTCTCCTCCATTTGATGTAAAAAAGTGTTCAATTGAGATAGTAACTGCATGAAAAATCTTACTGACTGACTACAACCACAGGGAAAAACAACAACAAAGAAGAGACCTGTTAAAGGAGAGACTATGGGAATACCTACTCAGGCTCAGAAAACTTTTCTACAGTTTTCTGGGCGGCTAAACCTGATTTGGCTCTGTCTTGATGACACCATCACTTATGGCTGTACTGATCCATGATGTCATGAAACATGAAGTTTATATGCACTACAAAATATAGGCAGGAATCAAAACCATACATACATGCATCAACTATAGCAAAAAGAAAAAAGCATGATGATCGTAGATGCAGAATTGCTAAAATTATTTTGTCATAAAAACCATACATGAATTCTTTAATTCTAAAGACAGATTTAACACCAAGTGCACAGCTTTACTACCAATTTAATACTTATTTAGAACATACAGTTTTGAAGCAACACAGCTGGCACTGCTAAATCTACCAGCATGTGAATAAGAATTTATTAACCATTTACGACCTTACCCTGGGACAACAAGCCTGGCAGAGAAAGCCTTCGGCTATTTCCTTCAGATTCTTCCTCTCGAATATCCACAAGGCTGGAACTCTTTTTTCCCTGCATCGATTCCATTCTTACTTGTTCCTCCCTGATGTCTTTAAGCCCTTCAGGAACAGATGAGCCAATGCCAATCAAAGACCCTGTTTCAGAAGATGGTGTGGCATATAAGTTCATCACTTTTTTCAGAGACAGGGCCCCAGCTTCATATGTGGCAGCTACTCTCACACCAACTGCTGAGGCACAGGAGACTACCAGACTGTTCAGAGCAGATGAAGGTATGGTTGAAGGGCTAGGAAGGCTAATGTCTGGTTCCTCTGGAGGTGGCTAAGGAGGAAAAACATTAAGAAAGTTGTCAGAAAAGACATTTGTAATGATGTACTATTCAGTAGCATCATGCATCTATCAACAACCAAATATATTAACCATGAAACTGACCACCTACTTTGACAGTATGCAGATCCTCTTTGCACAAAGAAGCTGTTCTTGTTAACATTTATTGATATTTATAGTTTCCCATTTCTATCCAAAGCATGCTAAAGACCAACCCTAATATTGATCCTTGGGTGGCAACAAATTGCATCTCAGAGATGTTGTATAATCATCAATTACTGTCATAACTGAGACACCCTTTAAATGGAAAACATTCTCCTCTGGAAAGGTTATTACCAACACCCAGTATGCTGGTTCTTTGAAATAACCTTAAATACACAAAAACCTCTCATGTTAAGATGAAGCCCATATTTTCTTACTCAAGGAAATAAGTATATCAGGTTCACTTTCTTCTACGTAAAAATTATTAAAAAAAAAAAAAAAAAAACTTTCCAGCATGCTGGGAGAAATGATTCACTGGCTTTGAAGGGTCCAATACCATTTTAATAGCAGGTTTTCCTGTTTTATATTTTAATTTAATAGCACATAGGCTTAGCCAAACATTATTGGCTCAAGATGGATTATAGTCAGATATCAAAATAAAATGATCCTTTTAACTACAATTAAAACACAATCTATACATTAAAATCCTGAACTTATAGCATAGTCCTCAATGACAAATTATACTGCAATCCTTAAATTATAATGCTCAAAAAGCATTTAACCTGTCAGTAGAGAGTTCCAAAGATCTGGGCCAATGACTTCTATAGATCTCTTTTTCCAAGTTTTCAAATCTAAATGCTTGAACAGAAAGCAGCAGTACCTTATACAGTATTGATCTTCGGATCTACAGCTACATAAAGATATACCATAAAACTAATTTCCCATATATTCAGACACTAGACCCTGTAAGATTTCTAAGAGATTAGGTTCTTACCCTGATATCTATGGTATGCTAAACCATAGATTTGTCCATACGTGCTCACAAGTATATCGCAGAAGATGTCGATCATAGCTTTTCAACTCCTCCTCCTTCTCTACAGTCTCTGCTGCCCTCTTCAGTTTTTTACCAAAGCCAGTGACAGCCCTACAGAAGACAGGAGGAGGTGGGATAAGGGGAACTCTCTGAAACCAGATATCTGATCTGCTCAGATGAATCATTGAATGAACAGTGGTGTAGTTAAAACATTAACAGGCCTCTGAGAGGAACAATGAATGTAAGAAAATATAAGCTAAACAAGAAATAAATAACCCGAACATTTCTGGAGCTTAACCATTCCTCCCTTGTAAGCATATACACAGACTCTTCATAATCCAATAGTGAAATCCAAGCTATGGAACTAACCATTAAGTTTGAGTCTGAAAGAAGGTGCATCAGACAAATTGTTGGGGGGGGGTTGGGTTAGCATACCTTCCCTATCTACTGGAAAAGATACTATCAAGGTAAGAACCTAGTCTTTTTACAGTGCAATAGGGATGATATGCTGAACCATAGGTATGTACTTAAGCAGTATCCAAAGTCTAGGGTGGGAGAGATGAACATGAACATATTACCGAGGACACAAAAGCAGCATCCTCCTGTGCTGCAATGTCCACTGTAAAATTTGGTGAAAGTATGACGAAAGGACCAGATCACCGATCTACAAATCTCAGGAGAAACTGCCCTCACTTCTGCCCAAGAGATCACTCCTCTTATCCAATGTGCGGCTGTTTGCCACAACCAATGTTTGCAGAAGATATCTAATCTAATCTTTGGTTTATATACCGGGTCATCTCCCAGTGGAGCTCAACTCGGTTCACATATAATTAAGACTAGAGTACATAGCAGAAAACATAGAAGGAAGAACTAATTAAAAACTAAAACATAAGAAAAGCATAAGAAAAATAACTATACACTTCTCCCTCCATATTCACTATGATAGGGGATTAACAGACCCACGAATACAGAAAATCCATGAATAACTTTTTCATATGTTATTTGCTGTTTTCTATTATAAACCATCGTGAATATGGTGAAACCGCGAACAACATGGTGGGAGACCTGGCCTGTTCCCGAAGGAGAGGCAAAACACGGTGAAGAAAGTGATGGGAATCAGCGATTTTCTCTGTAAACACTTGGATTCAGCGATTTCTCTATACAAGCTGATGTAATTTGGGGGGAGGAGCCAGAAAACTAAAAACCGTTAATAATCGAAACCGTGATTGCTGAAACCGCAAATACGGAGGGAGAATTGTAATATCATTTTGTTGAGACTGTAGTTAAACCATTTAAAAAATTGCAAGAACAACAAAGTTTTCAGGAATTTATGAAATAATTGCAGCTGGCCTAAAATGCGTAGGGCTGACCCCAAGACTGCACTATCAAGTGAAAGACCACATGGCTTAGACACCACTCTCTGGGATCTAGCACGTGATGACTGAGGAAGTCCGCTTGAACATTCTCCACTCTGGCTATGTGGGAGGCCGAGATGTCCTGAAGATGAGACTCTGCCCAGAACATGAGCAGAGCTGCCTCCTGTGCCACCAAAGTGTTCCTGATGCCCCCGATTGACTTAGGCCACCACCATGGCATTGTCCAAAAGAACCCTGACTGACTTGCCCAACATATAGGACTGGAAGGCTAACACCACCAGACGGATGCCTCTGGACTCTAAGACACTGATCGACCAGGAAGCCTCCTCCGTGGACTAGATGCCCTGAGCTGAGTGACCTAGACACTGAGCTCCCCAACCGAAAAGACTGGCATCCGTGAGCAGCACCATCCACTGCGGCTGGTCCAGACTCACCCCTTGTACAAGATGGGAGATCTGGAGCCACCAACGAAAATTGCAACTAGCCAAGCCCCGAAGCAGAACAGGATGATCCAGACTGTGCCTCTGAAGCGACCACCTCCGAAGAGCATACTGAAGAGGACGCATGTGGGCCTGAGTCCACCTCACCACGTCATGGGAAGCCGCCATAGACTTGGAGGAAATCCTGCGTCCGAGGACACCGGGACGCTATAAACAGGCAAATCTGAGATTGCAATTTGCTTCCCCAGGCCTCCAGAAGGAAGACCTTCTCCAAGGAGGTGTTGAACAGAACTCCTAGATACTCCAGGTGCTGAGATAGAGGTAACCGGCTCTTGGAAATGTTGACGACCCATCCCAGTGATTGCAGAAACTCCATCACCCGAGCCGTGACCCGTGTGCTCTCCTGGAACAATTTCGCTCAATCAACCAGTCGTCCAGATAGGGATGAACCAGAATGCCCTGTTTTCGTAATGCCGCTGCGACAACTACCATTACTTTGGTGAACATCCACAGATCCGTGGCCAGACCAAAGGGAAGCGCACAGAACTGATAGTGTTGCCCCAAGATCGCAAAGCACTGGAAGCAATGATTGGAGGCTTGAACAGGAATGTGCAAGTAGACCTCCGTCAGATCTAGAGAGGTTAGAAACTCCCCTGGCTGAAGCGCCAGTATCACAGACCGCAGAGTTTGGAAGGATGGCACGTGAAGAGCCCTGTTGACCCCCTTCAAATCTAGAATGGGCCAAAACGTCCCTTCTTTCTTTGGCACCACAAAGTAAATCGAGTACCAACCTGTGCCCCACTCCTGAGGGGGAACCAGAACCACCATGTGGAGATCCAACAATCTTTGAAGGGTTTGGCAATAGGCCTATTGCTTCCACGCCACCTGAGAGGGAGAAGCGAGAAAATGATCTGGCAAGGAACGGGTGAACACAGAGCATAGCCGTTCCAAACCACCTCCAGAACCCACTGATTGGAAGTGATCTCTGCCCACTTTGGATAAAAATCTCACAGCCAGGTGCCACCAGAACCAAGACAGGCACCGGCAAAGAGTCACTGGGCAGGACGGGCAACAGGGAACCTGCGGGGGCGCTACCCGACCCTGGCGGGCCCCACGAAAGGACTGCATGCGCTGGAAGAACCTGCCTTTAGAGGGCCCAGAAGACTGAAAAGAGGCAGCACCTCGACCAGGGTGGAAGCGGCGGAAATCACGCCCATGCTCACGAGCAGCACCACCCTGAGCCAGCAGCCTAGGTTGATCCTCAGGCAAACGAGGCACTTTAGAATCAGTTAAAATCTGAAACAACTTGTCCAAGTCCTCACCAAACAAGAAAGACCCTATAAAGGGAAACTTTGTCAACTTAGCTTTGGACGCCGTATCCGCTGACCAAGCGCGAAGCCAAAAGCCGACTTGGCAGAAGCTCGCAAACGATCATACATGGCATCTGAAAGATAATAAGCACCCAATTCAATTTTAGCAACTTCATGCTTTACCAATTCCCAATCCTAAGATTTACTGTCAAGCACATGCTTGGCCCAGCAAAAACACACCCGAGTCACCAGCCCAACACACATCGCCGCCTGGACCGACAGAACTGTCACATCAAAACTCTGTTTAAGGATGGGCTCCAACTTACGCTCCTCAGGGTCCTTCAAAGCTGCACCACCCTCAACAGGCACGATATGTCGCTTAGAGATGGCCGAGACCACCGCATCCACCACCAGCGACTTCAGAGTGTCCCTATCCCCTTCAGGAATGGGGTACAGGTGGGCCATGGAGAGCGCAAAATGAAAAGGTGGTTCCTCTGGCCAAAAATCCTCATCCCAAGAGACCCTCGGCCGCTTGGACGAGAGAGGAGTAGAGGGGGGCAAAACCACCGCAGTATGGGGCCGAACCAGGAAGACATCAAGGGCAAACCTGCACCCCCACCCCCCGAGACCCCCAGAGTAGACACGGAACCTCCAGCTCCAGCACATAAGCTCTACATAAACTCAGGGGGAAAACCCCATGGCGGACCCAACAGACTCCCTTCTCTCCCGTTCCCAACATTTCCTCCTTTCTCTCTCCACTTTGCTCCGCCTCCCCTCCTTGGGAACCCATTCTCTGTCTCTCTTTCTTCTCCTTCATCTCAGGAGTTTAGTCTCCATAGTACACACCCTCTTCTCTCCACACCTCTCTCCCTGTCTTCCTTTTTCAGCCACAGCCTAAAGCCACCTCCCCAGTCCACATCTTTTTCTACCAGCACCTTCTCTTACCTCTGCAAGAACGCCGGCAGCTCCCTCTCCTCTGCTGCTCCTTCTTCTTACACCTCACAGTCCTAAACGCTATCGCTACAGTAAAAGCAGACTGTTTTCACCCGGCCCAAAATATCTCTCTCTCTGTAGCTTCGGGAAACAGTAAGTTCTGTTGGAGGAGGCAGAACTTCCTATTTCCAGACGCTATAGAGAGAAAGACTGAGAGAGGCTTCAGTCGGGTGAAAGCAGTCTGCTTTCACTGCAGCAATGGAGTTTGGGGCAGGAGGGACAGGGAGAAATCATAGAGATAGCTCCTGAACAGCTGCCAGAAACCACAGATACAGATCTGGGATAGGCCACAAGCATCCTTGCAAGATCATTGGCTGTTTGCGGCCAAAGCGGTTAAGGTATGCAGGCAGGAGGCATTGACTGTCTAATGGAGGAAGGGGAGGAAGAGAGAGGATTGCTGGCTACTGTGGGAAAAGGAAGGAGAGAGCAGTGCTGGCTCAGGTGTGGGTTGGAGGGGAAAGTTGAGCTATGCACAGGCCGGGGGATTTTATACCATTTTTAGGTCTAAAATTTCTCCTCGACCTAGGCATGAGGTTGACCTATAGTCGAGTATACTGTATACAGTAGCTTCTTCTCCTGTTCCTTTGTACTTCCAGCTCAGTGGCAATCAAAGCTCAGATGCTTAGAGGGAATGAAGCCTACATGTGCAGAGCAACACTACTACATTCATCACTACCAGCTTAGTAAACTGAAACCAATAATCATAGCTATCTGTTTACAATGTGTTCAAAGTATGGATGCTTATGGGTTTGACAAGTGAATGAACAGAGGTATGTGGGGATGATAGTTACATGAGGATTCAAGCATCTAATCTGAAGTCTTAAGGGTAAGGGAGTAGAAGGTAGTAAACAAAATAACTATGCGTGGTGATAAGAAAATATCCAGGTAACATTGACTTTTTAAAGACAAAGCTTGAGATGCTTTTAACAAGGAAAGGCTAAATTATTCCAGCTTCATGCTGTACAGTACCTGCACTGATGGTGAAGACTCTCTCTTCTCAAGTTCTTTACTCAGTGCCTGTTCTGACTGCTTCCTCGGATATTCCTTCTCAGCATTATCATCAGGGTAAAGGGAACTTGCTGAACTTGAACCCCTCACTGTCTTGTCAACTTTCTGCTTGGTGTCATCACTGATGGACTGCGTCACTTCCTTATCAAACTCTGGAATGGCAACAGCACTGTTTTCCTTAAAAGTCTCTGGGCAGGCTGTACTCTGAATAGCTGTTCCTTTCCCTTCTACAGTCTCAGAGAAAGACGACGCAGAGTTTTCAAGCTGGTGCTCAGCTAGTGCAACACCCAGTGGGCAACAGTGATTGTCTGATATAATAACATGATCTTCCTTGTCAGTCATGGTAATCAGCAGTTGACTGCAGTGGTTGCATCTTTCTGGGACAGTTTTCAGTTCCTGGGAAAGGGGACACTGAACAAGAGCCAGGCTGTGGTGGGAACCGCAAACCACTTGAAGCACAAGACGTCCTGCCAAATACTCTACCTTCTGAGGTTTGGTCACTGGAAAAGTATTAGTTATGAGACCCAGCTGACAGCCACTGCCCCATGCCCAGATTTCTCGATTTAGGGACAGTGCCAAGGTATGCTCCTCTCCACATGCAAGCTGCAAGATCCTGACCCACTGTGGTGGGTTGGTCTCCAGATCAGAAATACTCACATGATTAGGTTCTGGCACATATGGTTGATTGGCCACTGCACACTGACCAGCAGAATTCTCTCCCCACATGTAGACCATGCCACATTCTGTCACTACTCCACTGTGGTAGCTTCCTGCTGCCACAGTAGCAACATGCTTCCCCACCAGAACATTTTCTAAGATGGGCTCAACAGTATATGCCTCCTGTGTACCATGTCTCCATGGAAGTCTTCCAAAGCTATAAACATCACCATCTGAAACAGAGAAAAATCAAGCTTAATGATCCTAAGAGTATCCAATAAAAAGATTTAACTGTGAAAAAGTATGCAAGTCTTTCACTCAGCAACTTGGTGTACCTCCTTGTGGATCAATAACATCAACATCAAAAAAAAAAAAAAAAAAAAAAAAAAAAAATAACATCAACTAAACATTCCCTGTATCTGCTAATCAGTCTCTCACATTGCTCTTATGGAATTTGGGCCCACTCTTTTATACAGAAATATTAGACTCTGACATTTGAAGATTTCATTGTAATATTGTTTCCCTTAGAACACTATAAGCTGACCAGTATTTGTGCTTGAAAAAACAATCAATCACTGCAGGTTCCTCTCTCATAGAACATTAACTTCTATCTGCACACAAGTTTGATTAAAAATGCTACATCTTTATCATAAATAACAGGGTCTGAAAATTCTTTAGAATCACCCAAATAGTATCCAAGTCAGAATATATATATTCTTTAAATAATGAAAGACCATATTTTACCTCCAAGCAAAATAATCTCTGCACACATGTACCTCAGCCAACGAAAACTTAAATTAAAGGCACAGTGCTTTCACAATGGCCAATTTGGAGTGACAGCTAATTTTGTTATCTCCAGAGAGGCTAATTCCTAAGGAGCTTATTCCCAAATTTACAAATTCCTGCTAAACCTTTGTTTCAAAAGCATTTATTTGGAACACTCTATTTACCGTATGAACTACTATGCAAGATCATAACAGCCTTATCTGTAATCACATTATACAAAGAGTACCTTCCCCCACTCCACACTATTTTACAATCCCTTGTGATCTAGTGGTGTAGTTAGGGCAGGAGTAATCCCCAGCTGCTCTTACCCATATCATCTCTACTCTCAAAATGGCTGCCATGACCTCTTGAAGCAGTCTCACAAGATTGACACTAGATGTCATGGCAGCTATTTTGAGAGCAGAGCCAGCACAGGCAGGAGTAACTGAGGATCACTATTGTCCTGGCAATACCCCTAGAATGCCAGGAATTGTAAGACAGGACTGAGGGAGGCCCCTACAGGTGGGCACGGGGGAAAGGCAACTTCTGTTAGGAAGGGTAGGGAGGGGAGATAGAAAAAGTATAAATTTTCAGCTTCAACTGACAATATGTATATTTTAGGTGCCATTGACTCATGTTTCAGTCCTAATGACTGGAAAGAAATCAGTTTTGTGCTAGTTTAGCAAGGTCCTCCAGCGCCATCCCCATAGTTCTTTTCAATGTGTCCATCAGGTTTCTTCAATCTTCCCAAACATGATGTCCTTCTCCAGTGATCTTGCTCTTCTGATGATGTGACCAAAATAAGACAGTTGTTACTTCATCATTTGGGCTTCGAGTGACATAGCTCATTTGATCCCTTCCATAATTGATGTATTAGTTCTTCTGGAGGTTCATGGCATGCTTAAAATCCTTGTCCAACAGCAAAGCTCAAATCTTCTTTCTGTCTTGTTTCCATAGTGTCCAGCTTTCTCATCCGTAATTGACAACTGAGAAAATGAGTGCGTGGACAAGTCTGATCTTCATTTGCAGTGTTATTTCCTGACCTGCAACCCTTTTTGTGGAGCGGAATGACGTTAGTGTTTTCCAGTCCAATGGGACTTTTCCCGTGCTTAGGGAAAGATTGAAGAGCGCGGCTAATGGCTCCGCCAGGACATCTCTCAATTCCCTAAGCACTCTGGGGTGCAGTTTATCCGGTCCCATGGCTTTGTTCACTTTGAGCCTTGATTTATTCAATTGGAATACTGTCGAAAACCAGGTGACTTGTTTTTCAATAAAGCTTTAATTGCTGCTATGACTTCTTAAAATATCTGGTTCTTCTTCGGTGTCAGTTTCCATTTCAATTTCTGCTGCAATCTCTTAATATTCTAATATGCTAATCTGGTTTTTCCATTTAAATATTCCGATTCAGTTTTCTGGCAAATATCCTTGAGATATCATTCTTTGTCTTGCTGAACTTGACGTTGAAATACTCAGTTCATTTGTGATACTTTTTCTCTATCACTGGAAATTTTTTGCTCATCTTCTTTGTTCTGCTACTTTTCTGGTTTCTTCTGAGATCCAAGACAATTTCTTGGCTTTCTTTCTCTTCTGGAGTGTTTTTTTAGCTTCATCACTAATTACAGTTTTGATATTATTCCACATCTCTTCGGGCTCTCTATTTCCTGTATCAAGAAAGGCAAATCTATTGTCTAGTTTTATCCAATAGTCTGCTGGAATATTTTCAGTATCATATTTTGAGACGTCTCTAATGAACTTCTTGTGGTTTTACCTTAATCTTGCATGTCAAAAGCTCATGGTCTATTCCAACAGCTCCTGGTTTAGTCCTTGTAGTCAACACTGCAGATTTCCATCTTTGTCCTAAGCAGATACAGTTAATTTTATTTTGATACATGCCATTTAGAGAGGTCCATGTGTACTAGTGATGTCTGTGGTACTGGAAAAGTGTATTCATAATTGACAGTTGGTTTATTTTGCAAAACTGTACTAAGTTATCACCAGCTTTATTTCTTTCTTCTATGCCGTGCTTTCCAACCACTGCAACTTCAGATGAACTTCCTACTTTTGCATTGAAGTTCCCTATAATAATCAGTAGATATTGTTTCGGCGTTTGATCTATTACATTTTTAAGTTGTTCATAGAACAAGTCTACATCCTCATCTTTCACATTTGTCATTGAAATATATACTTCAGCACCGTCTTTGAAAACTTATTGTCGAGTATGACTAGCATGCCATTTTTTCTGTGTTTCATGACCATAGTTTCAGATCCAATGCTCGTTTGATTGAAAATGGCTCTGTCCTGTCCATTTGAGCTCACCGATCCCTATCATATCAATTTTTTTTCCATTTGATCTTTAACAATTTTCAATTTTCCTTATTCAAGCTTCATATGTTCCATGTTCCTATGTTGAGAATATCTTTACAGCTTCTGATCCCTCATTTCTGTCTGGCAACATTAGCATCAGGATATCATGGTGGCTTTGATCCATCAACTTCACAAAGGCTGGGCATACTTTGGGTGATAATCAGCTCTTTCCTAGTAGCATAGTGAGTGACTTCTGATCTAGGGGACCATCTTTAAGCACTATATGTCAATTCTTTATGTTTCATCATCATCACTTTCTTGGCAGAATACAGAAGTAGATTGCTGGACCTTTCTCTTATCCAGTAAAACTTTGATGTTGTCACATCAAACATGATCCTCCACCTCAAACACTGCTCATCTATTGCTGCCCAGATGGGTGGTACATCTCTAATCAGACATCTCCGCTAAAACCTGTCCACCATGGGAGGTCCTGCTGTTAGTAAAACTACCAATGGCATAGCTTTCAGCTTCTCAGTGGTACGACAGGCCCAGGTACTATGTACCAACAATACATAGTCAGTTTCAAAACTGAAACCAAAAGCCCACCTCTTTGAGAGGGTTCTGCATCCCCTACTCTCCATATCATGTCTGTCTGTCCAAGTTAAGATTGTTAGCTCTTCCGAGCAGGAAAAGTCTATAAATTTCAAGATGTACAGCACTGCATATGCCTTTCAGTGCTATAAAAGTGATAATTAGTAGTAGTAGTGGGACTAGTTTTGTCATCATAACAAACCTGAAATTTAGTCAGTTTCTAAAAATCCAACTAATTTGTCCCAGATCTTGCTCTAAGATTTGTTAGGATGACAGAAGGACATGCAGTGGAGTATAATGCAGACTATACTGTATATTGCGAGACTGAGGCGCCAATCCTTATACACATTACATTACAAATGGCCTAATACTGGACCAAGGTTAATCTTCCTATCAGATTCTTTGGTAAACATGATATATGATTTACAAAAATTCAACTGGGTCATTGTCTGCACACATGCAACTATTATCGGGGGGGGGGGGAGCGTTTTGGTTTCAGCTGAAAATGCACTGGTATTTTTGGATGAAACCAAAACATGGACGAATCCAATACCAACTTTGATTGGCCCTCTAGATATAAGAAATGTTCAGCTGAAGTTACTGCTGCTCAAGAATTGCTACCAGTTACTGAAGGACTGGCTCAATTTTTCACACACAGATACGTATTACACAAATCTTTTGGTTGAATAAAAATTCTCTCTCTCTCATATATGTATACATTTAAAAGATTTATATTTTTCTCTATCAAAGTTAGAGTAGGATCTAACCATGTTTTGAATACAAACCATACTAGGGAGCTCAAACATTATCAGCATTACATAATGGTCTGAAGAATAAATGAGCTGAGCCTATTAATACAAAGTTACTAGGATATATTGAATATGTGGTTAATGAAATCAAAAGAAAGAAAATGAACCCTACGTTAAAAAAATTCAGAAACACAGGCTTTTCCATGCATCACCGGATTGTGAAGATTGTTATTATATGTATCACCGGAATTTAAGGTTGTAAGCCACCCAGAAGGATTGTCCATGGTGTGGGATAATAAAATTTTAATAAACTTGAAAACTTAGTCATGGAGTTACTTCTATGACCTGGGGACCTATTCCATATTTTGAGTAATATTGGGACAGAGGAAACACTTAGGGCTCCTTTTATAAGCCGCGTTAGGGCTCTGCCGCGCGTGCTAAACCTTAATGCCAGCATTGAGCTGCCGTTAGTTTAACGCGTGCTAAAATGCTGCGTGCACTAAAAACGCTAACGCAGCTTAGTAAAAGGAGCCCTTAGCTTGAACACCCAACGGAGACTCTGCTGTTTCACTCAGGGCTTCTTCAAAGGTTAATGTTTCTATTAGCGTTCAAGATAAATGAGTGAACAGCTAGGTTGGTGTGCTTTGCATATAAGTGTCTTCTCTGAAATACCTCAGCCCCACCACTCCACCGCTATGTTGAATTTCAAAAAAGCGGGAGATTTACGTGGTAACTCATCATAGGTAATTCGTTTTCTAAACGCTGTGGCAATTCTAACGAGTTCATACAAGTGCCTCTTTTTCAACTAAAATAGTGTCAAGAATCTGTACTTGTGAGTCGGATGACAACGGCGGCCTCGGGAGACCCTTGAGACAGCACTATGTGTGCGAAACATGTCGGGTCAGACTCCCAGGTTCAGCTGTGTATAAAAGCTAAGTATATACTCTTAAAAAATTTCTTGACACTATTTTAGTTGAAAAAAAGGCACTTGTATGAACACGTTAGAATTGCCACAGCATTTAGAAAACGAATTACCTATGATGAGTTACCACGTAAATCTCCCGCTTTTTTGAAATTCAACATAGCGGTGGAGTGGTGGGGCTGAGGTATTTCAGAGAAGACACTTATATGCAAAGCACGCCAACCTAGCTGCTCACTCATTTATCTTGATAGAGAGGGTTGGTGATAGACCTATAAATATACTGGTATTACATTAAATCTATTAGCGTTCAGACATCTGGTTATATATCCATTTCTACTGTCTGAAATTTAACAAACTTGAAACAACAAAGAGTGTCCCGTTTAAATAATATTGCTTGGAACTGGACTAGGAAAAACCTACCACATTGCTTGGAACTGGACTAGGAAAAACCTACCTTGAATGTGGTAAAAGATAAAAAAATGTACTTTAGTAAAGAAACATTCAGGCTTTCATTTACAAGTAGTTTTGAATTTCAAAGATGGTGCCCACTATTTAGTTAAGCTGCCGTCATGAATTGACCAATCAAAATCAAAAAAGTCACATATGAGAAAATGGTGAAAAAAACAAATCATTTACAAACCTAGGTACTATACTTTCAAAGTGGTATTCACTGTTTAGAGGTGAATAACCCACTCATATGCCTTTTGCACTAGAAATTTTATTGTGAACTTTGCCCCAATACTGTGTAAAATATGGAATAGACACTCAGGTCACAGAAGTAGTTCCATGACTTAGCTCAAACACATGTATGAAAAAATCTCATAGTGTTATCCAGGCTTTTATACCAATTTAATATTTTTAGGACAGTAAAAGCAATTCTGCTAAACGTCTCGAATCAAAATGGATTAGTGCCTTTCAAGCTGGTTCACATTTTAGTATGGATCTAACCATAAAAGTCAGTGAAGTTGAGGAGAAAAGACCCTCAGGAGAGACATTCAAGAGAGACATTGTGCTGCTGAATTAAAACTTACACAAGATCTATTAACAGTGCAAAGTAGATCTTTCCCTGTCAGCACAAATAACATGTTTGTAAGAGGACTTCATTTTTGCTCTAGAAGCTGGCAATTATCTGATGACTGTGACAAGTGATGGATGTTCTATTTTGGGACTTTCCAAGAAATGCTTGGGTCACCAGAGAAACTACATAACTCCAGGTCAGGACGACATGGTTAAGATGAATAGATTTCAACGTCTCTTGCAGGTAGAGCAGTTCTAGATTCATAAATTGAACAGTGAGGAACTGGAAGGTCTGAATCAAACGTTGGACTGGAACATTTTGTACTAAGGATTGCGACTGTGTCCCCAGTTGGGAACATACACAATAATGTTGTATAATACACCACTATACAATTATCCTAAGAGATGATATAAATTCAATGTCGTTTTTATTTTTCTTTTAAGCTTTTTGTTTTCCTTTTGCTGGAGCTCATAGGACATGTTGGTTCCGTGTCTTTAACTGCGTCTGAGCATTGACGCGTTGTACTTCCAGTGGCGATGACATCACTCCGGGGTATTTAAATCCAGTTTCAACTTTGCTTAGCCATCCCTTGATGCTGGAGGCGCGCTTTGAGTCCGAATAAGAGGTATGTCTTGTTTTGTTTTTTACTGATGTTTTTGAGAAGACTTGCACTTGTTCAGTCTCTAATTTTAAGTTTTTTGGTTTCAGTTTGATCGGACATGTTACACCCTGAGGCAACTAAACAGTGAAACGCTGGCCACTGTTGGTGTACCGATCAATGAAGATAAGTTGAACGTTTTCATCTATCCTATATGCATTTCATTATACTTTAACACAGTGCAGTATCTGGTTTATATTAAGGAGGTTTTTTAGCCAGTGAGGTGAACGCCCCGCCACCGCTATTCCACCATTGTGGAGGTGGGAGGGCCCTTGTCTGAGGCTCTTTCCTTCATTTAAAATTGACATTTTGGTCTGCACTGTTTTATTAATTTACCATTTGACATTTTGCTTCTTACCATTGTGGAAGTGTTTTTGATACAAGATGACATGAACTACAGGTGGAAACTGCTGACTACAATCAAGTTTAGGAGGGAGGGAGCCCACTCTCAGGGATCAGGGAAAATAGAGAAGTCATATTTGACACCAAGCTTCATTATGATCGTGTTTGACGAACTTATTGCACTTCTTTGAGGGAGTAAACAAACAGATAGACAAGGGCGACCCGGTCGACACTGTATATCTGGATTTCAGAAGGCGTTTGACAAAGTTTCGCATGAACGACTACTGTTGGAAAATTGCGAGCCATAGAATCGAGGGTGAAATACTCACATGGATTAAAAACTGGCTGGATTATAGGAAACAGAGAGTGGGGGGTAAGTGGACAATACTCGGACAGGAAGAGAGTCACCAGTGGGGTGCCGCAGGGCTCGGTGCTTGGACCAATGCTCTTCAACATCTTTATAAATGATCTAGACCAGTGGTTCCCAACCCTGTCTGGGAGGACCACCAGGCCAGTCGGATTTTCAGGCTACCCCTAATAAATATGCATGAGAGATTTGCATATAATGGAAGTGACAGGCATGCAAATCTGCTCCATTCATATTCATTAGGGCTAGCCTGAAAACCCGATTGGCCTGGTGGTCCTCCAGGACAGGGTTGGGAACCACTGATCTAGACATTGGTACGACGAGTGAGGTGATTAAATTTGCAGATGATACAAAGTTATTCAGAGTAGTGAAGAAACAGGGGGATTGCGAGGATCTGCAACATGACATAATCAGGCATGAGGAATGGGCATCAACATGGTGTCACCACCTAGTCTCTGGCCGAGCGGTTTTCCAACGCTAGGCAGTGACACACTTCCAACACCTGGCGTGAGCCCCTTTAAAGTAGGGTTTCCTTATAAGCTGGATATCCCTGGCACCGCTGAAGTGTGCTTTAGAACAAACAGTCCAGTAGTCAGAATGGTTCAAATCAAAACCTGAGAACTTTATTTAGGCGCCCAGCCTCAGCAACACAGAATAACACTGCTTCAGTGGTGGTAGAAGGTTGCACAAAACAAAGATTCTTCATAAATCAAAACATAAGTCCCATAGCTCTGGACTTCACTATATGCCACACAGTCCATGCGTTTCTCTTCACCAGAGCTTGGTTTAAACAGACAATTTGCTCTCCCAGTCCAAACCACTTTCAATTCAAAACAGACTTGAAATCAAAAAGAAAAATCATATGCCACAATTCTTTAAGCTAGCCTTGTCAGTAACTAGCATGGCAAATAGAGCAGTCCTTAAGTTAGCTTTACCCAGCTTCCCAAAGCTCACGGAGTTAGTTGTGCTTCACAGGTTGCTTAGGGTAATTGGTTAATCGATACAAGCAGGCATAGAGGTTGGTAATATGACACCAGAGTCTTTCAGCTGTTTCTTCACTCAGGGTTTGCACGAGCAGGGCTACAGCTGAAGCAACATACATAACTGTTCTGGTTTACATAGGCATACAATCAGGGACCAACTTCTGTCCTACCAATTCACCTTCCCCAACAGGAGGTGGACACTGGGAGTGAAAACCACCTTTTCTCAAGACTCACAGGCTCTATGAAATCTCCATCAATTCAGGCTGGGTTTCAGAGGGAGTATCACTGGCTTCTATTATCATAGGCTCAGGCAAACATGGATCTACAGGAAGGTTTCTAACCTGGTCCTCCTCCATGATCCAGTCATTCACTGCCAGTGGTTCTGACTGCTCCTCAGTCAGCATAGACTCCCATAGAGCTCCTTCCTCCGGTCTGAGGCTCCTCCTCGTTCTGGCTTCCGTTCCTCTGCCTGCTTCCCCTGCTCTCCTAAGCTCATTACAGATTCTCCGTTTAAGCTGAGGGAAGAAACCACTCCCCTTTTGCTGCAGGGGAGAAAGTTTTCTTCCCTTGGCTTGAACTGTTCTTAAGGCACCCTGCTGTGCTGCCTTCTGCTTCACAGACTCTGCAAACCCATAAGGCCAATCTTTACCGTTTGACCTCAGAACATTATCAGAGCAGTCCCAGCTTTCTGGACCTGCTTCCCTTTCTCCCTCTGAGTCCACAGGATAGTCAGCTGACTTACTCCCCCGGGCTCTGACTTGGTTCGCCCTCCTGCATCTGGGCTTGTAATTCCTCCCAAATCTCTCTGTGACAAGCCTCGGGGTTGCAGGATTGTCACAATGGAAGATGAGGTTCAACATGGATAAGTGTAAAGTGATGCATGCAGGTAACAAAAATCTCATGCACAATTACAGGATGTCCAGGGCGGTACTCGGAGAGACTCCCAGGAAAGAGACTTGGGAGTTATGATCAACAAGTCGATGAAGCCCTCCATGCAATATGCGGCGGTGGCAAAAAGGGCGAACAGAATGCTAGGAATGATAAAGAAGGGGATCACGAACAGATCGGAGAAGGTTATCATGCCGCTGTACCGGGCCATGGTGCGCCCTCACCTGGAGTACTGCGCCAACACTGGTCGCCGTACATGAAGAAGGACACGGTACTACTCGAAAGAGTCCAGAGAAAAGCAACTAAGATGGTTAAGGGGCTGAAGGAGTTGCTGTACAATGAAAGATTAGAGAAACTGGGCCTTTTCTCCCTTGAATAGAAGAGATTGAGAGGGGACGTGATCGAAACATTCAAGGTACTGAAGGGAATAGACTTAGTAGATAAGGACAGGTTGTTCACCCTCTCCAAGGTAGGGAGAATGAGAGGGCACTCTCTAAAATTGAAAGGTGATAGATTCCGTACAAATGTAAGGAAGTTCTTCTTCACTCAGAGTGGTAGAAAACTGGAACGCTCTTTCCAGAGTCTGTCATAGGAGAAAATACCCTCCAGGGATTCAAGACAAAATTAGACAAGTTCCTGCAGAAACAGAACGTATGCAGGTAGGGCTAGTCTCTGTTAGGGCGCTGGTCTTTGACCAAAGGCCGCCGCATGAGCGGACTGCTGGGCACGATGAACCACTGGTCTGACCCAACAGGGGTAATTCTTATGTTCTTAGGTTCAATCACTGAAGATGACAAGTGTGACAATCCAATAGAAACTAAGTATGTAATTAGTAATGATGTAGTACTACTAAGCTTGGGTATAAAAGTAACATAGCTGCTGCCTTAAGCTTTAGAATGGACAGAGTATCAATATACGGCCGCCCTCTGTGTTATTCTTCCATTGTCCTGCTGTTGCTATATCCTATTTGGATGCATCAATATAAGTTGTCTTTTGTTTATCCTTATTAAACCTATATTATATAGAGCAATTGGGTTGTTGGTGTGAGGTCATTTAAATACATTGGAGGGGCTAGAAGTAGTCTCTTCAAAGTGGAACATAAAAATTCAAGATGAGTCTCATGGACGATATCATCAGACACCAGGATAGGCCCAATGAAAACAATCTAGGAAACAATCCTCTGCTTCTTATATAACAGTTACAGTACATAGATGAGAGTAGATAAAGACCTGCATGGTCCATCCGATCTACCCAATAAGATATATTGCAACACGTGCTATGAATTTAACATATAGAATTCTTAATCTTGATTTGTCCTTACCATTTTCAAGGCACAGACTGTAGAAGTCTTCCCAGCAATGGACATACTCCCCCAACTACTCATTGATTTATTACTGGGCAGTAATTGTATACAATACCTGCTGCATATATACATCCAGAAGATTTTCTTATATATGTAGTAAGCAATGCTTATTACTGTAAGCGTGGCTTAAGTAATATAGCCAACTTTTTTTAACCAGCTGCACATCTCACATCTCTAACCTTCAGTTAGAAGAATTCCATGGTTTGCTCCTAGGGCTGCCTGTAAAACTGTTTTTCCTGTCCAGCCTGGAAGCCTTTCTGGTGCCACAAAGCTGGAACCAGCTTGCCACATATGGACTAGGCCTCTTTCCTTGATTCCTTCTGCTTCTTCTGACCTACAGGGAAAAGAAACAGTTAATGAATGTCTAGTAGCGCTATAGGAATGATTAGTAGCAGTAATGAGCAGTACTGCTATAAGTTTCAAGTTTATTAGGATTTTATATACCGCCTATCAAGGTTATCTAAGCGGTTTTTACAATCAGGTACTCAAGCATTTTCCCTCTCTGTCCCGGTGGGCTCACAATCTATCTAACGTACCTGGGGCTAAGGAGGATTAAATGACTTGCCCAGGGTCACAAGGAGCAGTGCAGGGTTTGAACCCACAACCCCAGGGTGCTGAGGCTGTAGATGCAACCACTGCGCCACACACTCCTATGGTACATCAATGCATAAATACTACTCATTCTTCTATGGGTACTATTTAATTGTAAAGCATTTTAAAACACATGTTATCCTATAGGGTCCTTGATGCCCATCATAAAGACAATTCTGATCTAATGTCAGCCACAATGAAAAGCTGTAGTTATCTGTCTAAATATATAATAATGCACTAGTAACCATTTTATCTTTCAGTCAAGATATCCCTTCAATTTACATTCCATCCTTAAAGCCTCTATTACTGCATACTGGAAGACTTGAATGCTCCAACCTTTTCTCCTGTGAGTCCATCGATCAGCATTACAACTCCATCATAGATCAATTCCTCTCCATGAAATTAATGGGGTAGTTCTAGTTTTAAAAAAAAAAAGTTAGTTATAACTACTGCCCATCTGGAAAAGGCAAAACTTCAAGCACATTAGAGCACTATTATCCTTATGCTAAAGGAAAAAAAAGCAATATAAAATAGCTGTTCCATGCACGAGAAAGTAAAATGTAAGATGCATATCAGTTTCTGACACTGACATAAACAGAGTTACCTACTGCAGAGTACCTTCCCAGGCAGCTACATAGAAAGTTTTTAAAATGTGGTAGTTTCCAGACTGCAAAGTACAGAGAATATTTACATTTCACACAGTTAATTGGCCAGCCATTGTCAAGTCCATGCATAAATTGATAGTAAAAATGATTTTGATTTTTTAGTCAGTAGACTAGGTGCTTAAGTGTTGAATTACCTTGACATACCAATTTGTTACACATTAAACACACTTCTGTAAACATTTAATCTAGTTTTCCTAAATCCACACTTGCTTTTGCCAATCAAAACATTTAGATTTTATTTAACATTAACCTTTACAGGCAAGGCTCTCCTTTTAAATTAACAAAGGAGGTTAAGCATTTGTCTGCAGTCTATAACAGTTAACAATCTTTAGCGCAAGGGATCCCAAACTGTTGGTCAAATCATATGGATGGTAGTCATAAACAGGGCTCTCTTTCTGGATCTGTGCTGTGACCTATGCATAGCAATGGCAGTCAGCGTGGGACCCGTGAATCAGTGGACACTCATAGGCCCTGCTCATCTTCCTCTATAAGATCATAAAGATTGCTATACTGCAGTGTTCTTCAAAGCAAAACCTGGGAGCTAATGGTAGCCACCCAAAAAAATCTCAGGAAGGACATACAAAACTCCTAAAACTAATAAATTATGCCCTATTGGAAACCATAGGAGGAACCTACCTAGACACTACCAGGTCTACCCACTACACTCATACAAAGATCTATTCATTCACTTAACACACACAAAAAAAACAAGAAAAAAAGGAAAAAAGTGGAGAAAAAGCCTCAGTTCATCTTCATATGGCAAAAAACTCCACTTATATAACAACCATTAAGCAAGGTCCAAAATGTATCAGTTCACTCAGCAGTGAGAAACACTATAGTAGCCCTCGTAAGAACCACCTCAAAAAAACTCTAGCACGCTAAATTACAAAACTTTAAAAAAAATGTGAGTAAAGCAAGCAGCACATATACGAGTCTCAAACACAGTCACACCTCAGCTTCTGTGTGTGTGGATGTGAGCAGTTGGAGCACTTGGAGAGCCTCTACAGTTGCTGGTGGAGTAGGCTGGAATCATTCCCTTGACGCAGCTCAGCGAAACGGAGGTTTCCCCGTTGGGAAAGAGTGGCTGCAGGGCCAGGCAGGCTTGCACTTTTTGGATGCATGGAAGACAGCCTGGACACTGTCTGCAGTTAAGTGTTTGTTTATTTTTTCCTGCTTACCATTGAATGTGTTTGAGACTCATATGTGCTGCTTGCTTTACTCTGAAGACTAAATTTTTCTAGCAAGTCCTAATGATAAAATCACAGATATGTTACTTCATTTCAATGGACATGATTACCTGATAGCAACTTCCATCAAAATTCTGGGAGTCACATTAGATCGTCATCTAACTCTGGTTGAGCATACAGATTTACTGGTAAAAAAAATATTTTTTGTTTTGTGGAAATTACAGACCATCGAAAAGTATTTTGACCCAGTATCATTTAGATTATTGGTACAGTCATTAATTTTATCCCATCTTGGATTACTATAATATCATCTACTTGGGATCTTATAAGAAAATCTTAAGCAAACTGAGGATAATCCAAAACACAGCTGTCCAATTGATCTTTGGTTTAAAAAAGAATGATCATGTCAGCCCGTACTATCGTCTATTGCACCGATTACCTGTAGAAGCAAAAGTATTATTCAAATTTGCCAGTATTTATTTTACATAGATCTCGGGGTTGTCTCCAACTTATCTTTTTCCCACTTTGAATTATATTGGCCTTTGAGGGAAACCAGAAGATTTCATTTATTTACCTATCCAAAGGTAAAAGCTTGCGTTTCAAACAGGCAAATTGCAATCTTGGTTACGCGAATGTATCCATCAAGCGATGTCTTATTATTCTTTTCGAAAATTAATTAAGACTACTTTGTTTGACAAATTCATTACCTAACTTAGGAGTTTTTGAGACTGCAACTAGTGTATTTTGTATGATTGAACTCTCACTGATTGTTCCAACTTCTCAGTGTAAACCGCCTAGAACTACTGGTGATGGCAGTATAAAAGAATAAAGTTATTATTATTATTAAACGGCAGTAGTGGTTTCTACCACAAGCCGGCGGGGTAAATGTTTCAACGCTCATAGGTAAATGTTTCAACGCCCGATCCAGCAGGAGGACATCTTCCTTTAAAAAGAGCCAGCGCACAGCACCTACATTACCCAGCCAGATCGGGCCAGCGTGGGAGCCCTGCTCTGCCCCCCCCCCCCCCGATCCAGCAGGAGGACATCTTCCTTTAAAAAGAGCCAGCGCACAGCACCTACATTACCCAGCCAGATCGGGCCAGCGTGGGAGCCCTGCTCCGCCCGCCCCCCCCGATCCAGCAGGAGGACATCTTCCTTTAAAAAGAGCCAGCGCACAGCACCTACATTACCCAGCCAGATCGGGCCGGCGTGGGAGCCCTGCTCTGCCCCCCCCCCCCCCCCGATCCAGCAGGAGGACATCTTCCTTTAAAAAGAGCCAGCGCACAGCACCTACATTACCCAGCCAGATCGGGCCGGCGTGGGAGCCCTGCTCCGCCCCCCCCCCCCGATCCAGCAGGAGGACATCTTCCTTTAAAAAGAGCCAGCCGACGAAGGCGCACGACAAAGGCGCCTGCGCCTTAGTGTGCGCCTTCGTGGAGCACCTGAGGGAAGCACTAGCGAGGAACACCTACGCCCCAAAGACCGCTCCACCGGATCACCTACCGACTACCTACACAAGGTAAGGAGCGTGAAAACCCGCTCCTCCCCCCTCCCAGCACGGGAAAAAACCACACCACTCAAACCCTACACAGTCCTACCATAATATATTCGCAATCTTTTGCAAATGTATTATTGACAAAGACAGAAAACCTACTTGGACAGATAACCAACAAAAAATCAATACCAGTAGGACTTCAACAACCAGCAAACATGAAGCTCCTATCAATCCTACTGATATATTTGCTATGTAATAACGTTAAAAATGTTATATCACTCTATCCAAAGCCTCACTCTGCTCACGAACCTGATACACCCATTAGGCACCTAATTAACCAACAGGAAGAAAGAGTAAATCATATTAAAATAATCACAAGTAATAATAGACCCCGCCGTACCTTCAAAAAAAGGCCAATAGAGATAAAACTCATCAAATGCAATACACCCACCACACCTATCACAACTACCTCCATTCCCTGCGCCTACCTCAACACTAGATCAGTAAGGAACAAAGCTTTCTTAATCAAAGACTGGATCGAATGCAAGAAGCTAGCCTGCCTCTTTCTAACGGAAACATGGTTACTGTCCGAAGAGGATCCAATACTAAATGACCTAATACCAGATAACTACAAAATCCTCATGTTAAATCGTGAAGACCTTAGAGGGGGAGGACTAGCAGTCATTCTCAAGGAAGAACTCGAACTTAAACTAGTAGACTCCAAGATAACCAACCAACTGGAAACACTAGCATGCAAAATTAGCAACAAAGACCTAGAAGAATACCTCTCCTGTATTCTATTTTATGTACCGCCAAAATGCTGGTCAAAAGCCAGAGAAGACCTCTATGAATTCATCCTACATAACTCAATCACTCCGTCTTACAATATTATAGCAGGAGACGTAAATCTACACTTAGAGAATGAGGACAATCCTGACGCAAAAGAGTTTAAAAACTTCCTATCCTCACTCAACTTCATTCTCCCTTCATCCACACAAACCCATGAAAAAGGTCACCAGCTAGATTTGGTAACTATGTCCTCTAAAGAAATCCTAAACCCCGCTATTTCCATATCGAATGGCATCTGGAACCACGACATCTGGTCCGATCATTTCACCTATTACTTCAATTTAATCTGGAACCAACCAAAAGAAAAAACTCACCCAAAGATAAGAAAAGAACATCTCACAAGGGGCCACACTAACCCAGAGGAATATTGGGCCCACTACGAAGCGCTCGAGGAAACAAACGAAGAGGGTGAATTCTGGGATCAGTGGTCAAAAACAAGCACATCCATCTTAGACAAAATAGCTCCTAAACGAAATAGAACAAACCGCTCAAATAAATATAATAACTGGTTCGACTCCGAATTACTAAAAATGAAACAATCAATACGACGACTAGAAAGGATCTGGAACAAATCAGACGATATATCTGACAGGAACAATTGGAGATCAAACATAAAGGAATACAAACAACTGATAAAAGAAAAAAGGAAAACATTCTACTCATCCATAATACACATATCCAATACAAGTCCAAAAGGAACTAACACTCATGAATTGTTCAATCTAGTAAAAAATTTATTCGACACCACACGCCACAGTCAATCCTCGCACGACAAAAAACTTCCAACAGCAGACGATCTAGCACAACACTTCGACTCAAAAATTGTGAACCTAAGGAACAACTGCCCAACAAACAACACAGATGAACAGCAAATAGCCAACATACATGAAAATGAAACACCAATTGACATGTTTTGGATGGAATAACTTCATAAAACTCTATAACAAATACACTAAATCAAACTGCATCTTAGACCCCTGTCCTCCCAACATAATGAAAGCAGCCCCTTTAGACTTTAAAATAACACTATGGACTCACATGTCTAATAATTTCAAAAACGGAAAATTCCTATCAAAAAATGGTCACATCATAATCACCCCAATTCCAAAAATCTGCAAACTACCCCTAACATCAGCAACTAACTATAGACCAGTAGCATCCATCCCATTTTTCGTAAAAATAATGGAAGGTTTGGTACAAACCCAATTGATGAGCTACCTAGATCAGTTCTCGCTGCTACATGAAACCCAGTCAGGCTTCAGACCGCTGTTTAGTATGGAGACGGTGATTGCAGCGATCCTAGATTACATACGCAACTTATTCAGCAAGGGCCACAAAGCTTTAGTCATGCAATTCGACATGAGCTCGGCCTTCGACTTGGTGGATCACAAAAAATTACTACAATGCTTAGATGCAATCGGCATCGGAGGCGAGGTGCTGGACTGGTTTCGAGGATTCCTTACGACCCGCACCTATCAAGTGCGCTTCAATTGTAACCTCTCCAAAATATGGAGAAACCCATCAGGCGTACCACAGGGGTCCCCACTATCCCCACTCCTCTTCAACGTCTACATAGCTTCACTGGGTACACAGCTGACACAGCGAGGCGTAAAAGTATTTAGTTATGCAGACGACTTCACAATCATTATCCCGTTTACTACCTCGCCCTCCGAAGTCACCCCCACAGCAACTGAAGCGCTAAACATGATGGAACAATGGACCACAGATTTCAAACTAAAGCTCAATTCAGAGAAAACTAAATTCTTTATAGCCTCGCCACACGTACATAACACGACAAAATCACTACACATCAACAATCTTAACTACCCTATTCAACCAACGATGAAGATTCTAGGAGTAATACTAGACCAAGGACTAACCATGAAAGACCATATAGACTCCCTAATCAAAAGAGGGTTTTTCACTCTCTGGAAACTTAGGTCCATTAAGGCGTACTTCCACACTTCAGCCTTCAGAATTCTAGTACAATCCCTAATACTAAGCCACCTAGATTATTGCAACATCACCCATCTGACAATCCCCCAGAAGCAAATGCAAAGACTACAACTGATACAAAACGCAGCAGTCAGGATGATTTTCGGGTTGAAGAAGTCCGACCACATAACCCCTTCCTACAGACTCCTACACTGGCTGCCGATGAAGGCACGCACGAAGTTCAAGCTAGGATGTCTCTGCTTCAAGGTATTAAACGGTCTAGCCCCTAAATATATTACAGACCTCTTCTCATTCCCAACCAACAGACATGAAAGAAAAGCACACCTGAAATTTGTCTCCCCTCCGGCTAGAGGGTGTAAATATAAGAGATACCATCAACAACTGCTATCGTACCAGGCAGCCACATGGGGTAAAGACTTAGAAAAACTAATTGCACACACAAACAACTATGGTGAATTTAGGAAACACCTAAAAACCTACCTGTTCTTGAAATACCTAGGTAACGAATCAGAACATCAGCCCCCCTCATAATACCACCACATACCCGATCCTGTAAATTGTAAACCCCAACCCTAATCACTAACCATGAACATTCCATTCAATTCATGGAATATTTCTAAATTTGTGTTAGCAGCATGGCACTTCCTGGTCTTGCAGCACACAAACTGTTATTAATATTATTAATGTTGGAATTATCAGATGTACAATGCTATACCCTTTAATTCGCTGTATGTACAGTTTCTCTTTATTGTATTTACAGTTTCTCTTTATTGTAAACCAATTCTCTTTATTGTAAACCGCCTAGAAGTCGCAAGATTGTTGGCGGTATATAAGAATAAAGTTATTATTATTATTCTTGTCAAAGCCTTGCTGTGAAAAGAGCAAAACAAAAAACAAAATATAAACAAGACTGAATTATTAACAGCAAGAAAACAAGCAAGAGAACCCAAGGATGTAGCATTTCGATATCACAGGGTCATATACCTCCCTCCCCCTAGCTATCCACTTCCCCTGCCCCCTCAAAAACATATCAGGGTTAACAGCAGAACAGCTGTGAAATAATCCCTACCCTCCCACACCCAAATATAAATACTATGGGGTGTGGATGTGGAAAGAAAAAAAATATCAGGTAAATAAGACTGCAGTGATTGAGATTATAGCAGGTTCAAAGTCTGGCTGCGTGTTCTATGTGAGAGGGTATGTAAATAAGGATCCCATATGCTGAAAAAAAAATGCTTCATCCCTTTGTTTCCCACCTCATCAGTTCATTAATACTCATTCTCCATCCCCAATAAGAGGGAGAGATATCTGAAGTTCACTCCTTCAAAATGGCCTTTTGACCTAGTATGCTCAACTTCCGGACCCAGAGTCTAGGTTCCCTGCCCCAAATCCCCCAGGAGCCTGTCAAACCCAACAAAAGGACCTCCAGGGAAACAACCAGGCTCTGTCCCAGAGTCTGCCGAATATATGCCCCAGCCCACTTCCAAAAAGCTGGGACAGCCAGACAAAGCCAAAAAGCATGAGAAAAACTGGCTTTTTCCAAATCACATTGGCATGACTGAGTAACCCATCTTATGCATCTGGGAAAGTAATATAAGCCCTATATAGGGTTTCTCAACCTTTTCAAGCCAAGTACACCCTACCCCTGCCCAAGCTCTACCCCAGACCCGCCCCCATAATAATAATACTAATTATAATACAATTTCTTCCATCCATTTCTCATATACATACAATATAATCTTAATACATAATGGTAACCACAAAATTTAAAAAAAAACACAAAGCACACTGTACGCAGAGAAAATGTTAATTATCATTTATATTCAGGTTTTTTCAAAGAGGTCAAGACAGATGACTTTAAAATATGCAATGTCACCTTAGTAACAACTATACAAAATAGACAAATATAGTGCAAAATATAGACAGCGGATATAAATTCTTAAAAATAACACATTTTGATCACTAAACTGAAAATAAAATCATTTTTCCTACCTTTGTTGTCTGTTGATTTCATGAGTCTCTGGTTTCACTTCCTTCTGACTGTGCATCCAATATTTCTTTCTGCCTCCTGCATGATTCCTCTCCTCCAGACCTCATTCCATTCCACAACCAACATCTCTCTCTCCCTCCAGGAGTCCAACTTTTCTTCCTCTCATCCCCCAGATCTTGTGCAGCATTTTTCACCACTGCCCACCAGCCTCATGCCCATTTCTCCTTCTATCACCCCTCTTCAACACCATGCCACATATCTCCCTCTATCACTATGCCCAAAATTCCTCCCCCTTATATCCCCTTCAATCTATCCCTCTCCACCACCATAGCTAACATTTCTCCTTCTAATCCCCATGCATCTCTGCCTCACTCCTCTCTATGCCCAATTTTCCTCTTCCTTTCCCCATGTGCACCATCTCTTTCCCTCTTACTCACACACTCAGGCCCAACAATTGTCACTCTCTATTCCCTCCCTCCCATGTCCCAAGTTAGTGCCCCCTTCCTCCCTCCCTTGTGTAAAAGGGTTGCATTTACTGTTTTTCCTATTAAAACCTCCTCCCTTCCTTCTGTGTCCCAAATTTGTGCTCCTATTAATGACCCCTCCCTTCCTTCTGTCCTATTAATGCTCCCTCCCTTCCATGTCCCGAGTTTGTGCTCCTATTAATTCCCCTTCCTTCTGTGTCCCGAGTTTGTGCCCCTTATAAAGCCCCCTCCCTTCCTTCTGTGTTCCAAGTTCATGCCCCTCCTCCTCCCCTCTGTCCTATTAATGCCCTTCCCTTCCTTCTGTGTCCTGAGTTCGGGCCCCCTCCCTGCCTTCCAGCATTTGTCCCACCCCTCCCCCGAAGCCTGCCTGCCTGCCCCCAAACCAACCCACCACAGATTCCTCCTCCTCCTCCCCCCCCCCATTCTGCCACCACCTCCATTCAATTATCCCCCGCCGCAACTCCGGGCAAGGAAGGGCCAGGCATACCGCAGATTGAGAAACACTGCCCTATGGAACACGTGAAAAGCATATTCTCAACAATGAACTATGGACTTCCGTGGGAATTCTCTTAATACTAGGCCAAATATCCCAGGAGGTGACCACCCACACCCCCGATCATGCTCCCATCATTGTCATAGTATCGAAAAATCTTAGGGTGGCCCAGAAATATTCAAAGCCCTATGGGTTTCCAAAATTGATATCTTTCCCGCTTTTTGGTTCCCTGTCCCTCTTTATCTTCCTAGCTCCTTTCCTATAACCCTTCATTGTAGCTCCTTTTCAACCTAACCCTGTAAACCGTGCCGAGCTTTATGCTTGTGGAGATGGTGTGGTATACAAATCTAAAGTTTAGTTTAGTTTAGAGATAGAAGCAAAGAATTCCCGCTGTTTATGCTCCAGTGAAACTCCAGAGTGTCCCTATCAAGAGACCATCACCAGAGACTTTGGAGCACTGGGTGAGAGGCTGAAGCGGACAGGAGCGCAGGTGGTTTTCTCATCGATCCTCCCAGTTAGAGGCAAGGGAAGAGCCAGAGATGAACGTATCCTGAGGACGAACGAGTGGCTACAGGGATGGTGCCGGGATATGAACTTCGGATTCCTAAACCATGGGGAAGCGCTACAAGGACTTCAGGGACCAGACGGACTCCATCTGACCAGTAGGGGTAAGAACGTCTTCGGACACCGACTAGCCCGCCTGCTTCACAGGGCTTTAAACTAGGTAAGTCGGGGGAGGGTACCCATTCACATATTAGTGCAGAAAGGAATTATCCTGATGAGGTGAGTCGAAACTCCGCTTCCATGTCCAAAGTAAGTACCCACATTGCAAACAGTTCTTTGGGAGTCACACCGACTCGGGTAGGATACGTCTCACAGGGACTTAGCAAACACAAGATATCGAGGGCCATGTATGTCAATGCACACAGTTTAGGTAACAAAATTCTAGAATTGGAGGCTGAAATAAGGAATGCCGACCTAGATGTGGTGGCAATATCTGAAACTTGGTTCACGGACTCACATGGGTGGGATATGGCTATACCGGGCTACAATCTACTTCGTCAGGACAGAGAGGGCAGGTTAGGAGGGGGGGTAGCTCTATACATTAAAGAGGACATCAAAACCACCAGGATCACAGTTGTCAAGTACACCGGGGAGTCCCTCTGGGTAAACCTGGCAAGAGGCAGAGAAAAATGCCTGTATCTAGGTGTGGTATACAGACCCCCAAGACAACTGGAAGACATGGACGCAGAATTAATTGAAGACATAGAGAATATCACTCTACGAGGAGAAGCTGTACTGCTAGGGGACTTCAATATGCCTGATGCAGACTGGAACACATTTTCAGCGACAACCAGCGGTAGCAGGAGGCTCTTAACCTCCATAAAGGGAGCACGTCTCAAACAAATGGTAACGGAGCCCACTAGGGCCCAGGCGATCCTCGACCTGGTACTCACCAACGGGGAAAGCGTCGCAGAGGTCTCAGTAGGAGATACGCTAGCCTCCAGCGACCACAACATAGTATGGTTCAACCTTAGGAAAGGCTTCCCTAGATCAAACACGAAAACAAAGGTACTCAATTTCCGGGGCACAGACTTCGCACGCATGGGAGATTTTGTCCATCAGACGCTGCAGGACCAAGTGGAGACCGATGATGTAGAAGCTAAGTGGTTAACACTGAAATCAACCATACATGAAGCAACTAGCCGCTTCATAAAATCAGTAAATAAACGACAAAGAAACAATAAACCCCAATGGTTCACCGCAGAGATCTCGCACCTCATTAAGGAGAAGAAAAAAGCGTTTCTCTCCTACAAGCGCACGGAGAAAAGAGAGGCAAAAGTAGAATATAGGACCAGGTCTACAGCGGTCAAAATGGCAGTTAGGGAGGCAAAACTTCGAGTGGAAGAAATTCTGGCAAAAAACATTAAAAAGGGGGACAAATCCTTCTTCAGGTATATTAGTGACAGAAAAAGGAACACAGGCGGGATAGTACGCCTTAGAAGACCGGACGGAAGTTACGTGGAAGCAGATTCCGATAAAGCCGAACTACTGAATGAATACTTCTGCTCAGTCTTCACCTGTGAGGCACCGGGACACGGTCCGCAGTTGAAGGCAACACAAAGCACAGAAGACCCGTTTCAGAATTTTGAGTTCACACCAGGTGAAGTTTACAGTGAACTGGCAAGACTCAAGGTGAACAAAGCCATGGGACCAGACAATTTGCACCCAAGAGTGCTCAGAGAATTGAGCGATGTCCTGGCGAAACCGTTGGCTGAGCTATTCAATCTCTCCCTAAGTAAGGGGAAAGTTCCCCTGGACTGGAAATTAGCTAATGTCGTTCCTCTGCATAAAAAGGGTTGCAGGGCAGAGGCTGCGAATTATAGACCGGTGAGTCTCACATCAATAGTGTGCAAACTCATGGAAACACTAATTAAAAGCAAATTGGACACGATCTTGAATGAAGGGAATCTTCGGGATCCCAGTCAGCATGGATTCACCAAGGGTAGGTCCTGCCAATCCAATCTCATCAGCTTCTTTGACTGGGTAACAAGAAAGTTGGACTTGGGAGAGTCTTTGGACGTCGTGTACCTGGACTTCAGTAAAGCTTGACAGTGTCCCACACCGCAGGCTGCTAAGCAAGATGGAATCGATGGGGTTAGGAGAAACACTAACTGCATGGGCCAATGATTGGCTGAGTGGCAGACTTCAGAGGGTGGTGGTTAATGGTACCCTCTCTAAAACATTGGAGGTGACCAGTGGAGTGCCGCAGGGCTCGGTCCTGGGTCCACTCCTTTTCAACATATTCATAGGGGATCTGACTCAAGGGCTTCAAGGTAAAATAACACTATTCGCCGATGACGCCAAACTATGTAATATAGTAAGTGAATGCAGTTTACAGAATTATATGGCGCAGGACCTGCTTACATTGGAAAGTTGGTCCTCAACCTGGCAGCTAGGCTTCAATGCTAAGAAATGTAAGGTCATGCACCTCTGAAGCGGAAATCCATGCAGGACGTACTTCTTGAACGGAGAAACTTTAACTAGGACTTCAGCAGAACGAGATTTAGGAGTAATCATCAGTGCAGACATGAAAACTGCCAATCAAGTGGAGAAGGCTTCATCTAAGGCAAGGCAGATATTGGGTTGTATCAATAGAAGTTTCGTCAGCCGAAAGCCTGAAGTCATAATGTCGTTGTACAGGGCCATGGTGAGACCTCATCTGGAGTACTGTGTGCAATTCTGGAGGCCACATTACAGTAAAGATGTGCGCAGAATTGAATCAGTTCAACGGACCGGGGCTCGGGGCTCAAGGGTCTCTCGTACGAAGAGAAACTGAACAAATTGCAGCTCTACACTCTTGAGGAACGTAGGGAGAGGGGAGACATGATTGAAACATTTAAGTACCTCACGGGACGTGTCGAAGTGGAAGATGATATTTTCTTTCTCAAGGGACCCTCGGCCACAAGAGGGCACCCGCTCAAACTCAGGGGCGGAAAATTTCATGGCGACACCAGAAAGTATTTCTTCACAGAGAGAGTGGTTGATCATTGGAACAAGCTTCCAGTGCAGGTGATCGAGGCAGACAGCGTGCCAGACTTTAAGAATAAATGGGATACCCATGTGGGATCCCTACGAGGGTCAAGATAAAGAAATTGGGTCATTAGGACATAGACAGGGGGTGGGTAAGCAGAGTGGGCAGACTTGATGGGCTGTAGCCCTTTTCTGCCGTCATCTTCTATGTTTCTAAAGCAAAACAAACATCCCAACTGGGGGTCATCTTGCGCGAAAACTTCATAGAGGCAATCAAGTTCCCAGAGGGGTCAAGCAGATGTTCCAAAAGAACAATTCCTGCTTCCTACCAATGGAGGAACACCCTATTCTCCCGGCCTGCCACAAAAGCTAAGTTCCCCCTGATGGGCAGCAGATGAGACACATTCGGGTCACCTCCCAGATTGGAGACCAGAAAACTCCATGCCTTACGCAATGGTGCAATCACCCAACTGTGCTCGAGTTCTACACGTAAAAATTTACTTGGTATCTGCAAAATGGAGTTAAAGTGATAGGGGGGCAACAAAGGCCTGCTCCACTGAAGAGGGCTATAATGACCGCCTCTTATCCAGTCATTAACATGTCGAAGTATGCATGCCATATTATAAATTCAAAGATCGGGAAGACCCAAACCTCCATGAGCCCAAGAACCCAGTAAAAAGGGAAGACTGACTTTCAATTTCTAATTGGCCCAACAAATCTTTCTAATTGAGAGAAATCACTAGCCTTTAGCTTCAAAGGAAGAACCTGAAGCAGAAACCTCCACTTAGGGAAAATTACCATTTTATACAAATCCGTTGCATGAGAGACAGGGGAAGGTGCATCCAATTCTCTGTTGTTTAGTATCCTCCAACAGACTTTGGACATTGAGAGTATATACAGTAAGTCCTTAATATTTGGGGGGAGTTAAATGCCTAGATAGCAAAAAGAACAATCAGCCCATTGAAGCAGGAAGGACGCTCCCCAGTCAATCTGCAGATCCCCCACCGATGCTAGGGCTTCAGACTTATTTAAATTCAATTGGAATCTGGCAAAATCTCCATATGCCTAAGCTCTGGACACACAGAGGCTGGGACACCTCGCTAGGCATTCATAAAGGCAGTTTCGATTATCACTTGGACGTCCTGACAATTAAGGCGTCCAAGTGCTGATTTAGGATGTTTTTTGGACTTTTATATTTTTTGATTGAGCCCGAGCCTGAACCAAAAATAAGCTGTCAAGTGAAAATATGCAATACACTGTAATGCATTTAATATTTTTAATAAATCTTAAGAAATTGTCTTCCAGATCCTTCTTGATTGCCCTCAAAAACTGATCTACCGTAATTGTTCTCAGAACAGAAAACAACATCTCAATCTGGATTGATGGCAAAGTAGTAACAAGCAGGGCAATATTACCAGGTTCAGGATATAACTTATATTTACCAATGGTTTAGATTCAGGGCAAAACAATATTTTGCAGTCAGAGTTTGTACATTTTTACGAATTCTGATTCCACCAAACATTGCTTCTAACTTTAACTCCTTGGCCCTGTTTTTAACACTTAATAACTCATGCAATCCCAGATAATGATGAGGTAAAAATAGGACCCCTCCACTCCCATTGCCAGAGGTTGTGGTAAGAACAGATAGCGTAGCTGGTTTTAAGAAGTGTTTGGACAATTTCCTGGAGGATAAGTCCATAGTCTGTTATTAAGAAAGACATGGGGCAAGCCACTGCTTGCCCTGGATCGGTAGAATGGAATGTTGCTACTCTGGGTTTTGGCCAAGTACTAGTGACCTGGATTGACTACCATGAGAATGGGCTACTGGGCTTGATGGACTTTTGGTCAGACCCAGTAAGGCTTTTCTTATGTTCTTATTCTCTCCCTCATCCACTTGCTCCCTACACCCTTGGTATGTTACGGGTGGGTTAAACTTGGATGTCTTGCAGCGATAATCAAATGTTTTGCAAGACATCCTGGACGGAACTTAAGACGTTTGGAGCTAGAGCTGTTTTAGAAGTGTCTATGTGCCACAAAGATGCCCAAACTGACCAGATGATCACTACATACATCTAATCTAATCTTCCATTTGTGAGTCGCACATACCTATACAGGCTCAAGGTAAGAAACCCCCACACTCTTCCAATGCTCACTGACCCCCCTTTCACCACAAAAAATGAGAACAAAAAGGTACATAACTGGCTCTAGAACAGCAGCATTTGGTATGGGGAAGCCTAGCAGTTACCTGGGGGATGGGCTAGTGAACTATATAGAGAAGGACCCAGGCCCATACGTTTACAAGTTTTATTAAAATTTGATATACCGCTCATCAGGCTTCTAAGCAGTCTATAAGTTTAAAACAATGAATTAGGGCGACAGACGCTATTATGAACAGGCATACTGGAACAATAGAGACAAGGGGAAAAATACATATCAAATAGGAAAGAGCCATTTAGGGGCTGTACGAAGGGGAGTGGATCCTATCTGTAAGCAGAAGCTAAGTAAAAAGCTGAAGCTGAGAAAAGGTAAATATATTAAAGATTAAAAGCATCTTTGAATAAAAATGTTTTTTATTTGCCCTTGAAACGTTCTAATATGGTTTCTTCCAGTTCTGAGGGCATTGCGTTCCAAAGTGAAAGGGTTGACGGAAAAGATTGTTGATAGTGTGCTAAGGACGCGGATTGATAGTATGTTTAGGAGGTTTGGGGAGCATGATCTGAGTGTTCTAAATAAGAGTGTAAGGAATTAAGACACTATTCAGGAATTCTGGTTGGTTGGTGTTGCTTGTTTTGAATGTTAAGAGCTAACTTTTGTAAGTTATTCTGTGAGATTTTAGGAACCAGTGTGCTTTTATTATGAAAGATGTAACTATCAAATTTATTAGCATTTTCAATTCGTTTTATTGCGATGTTTTGAATAATTTGCAAGCGTCTGATCTCTTTTGAGTGGTACCTTTGTATAGTGCATTACAATAATCCAGACAAGAAATAACAAGCCACTCTAACCACTACAAAGTGTGAGTCCACTCAAACCCTACTATTGGTGAGGTACACAGGTGGATAGATTAGGTTTTGGGGGCTCACCATAAATTATAAGGGGGTTATGGTAAGAAATACATCTAGCACCCTTTATACTCTGCATTTGGACATTTTTAACATGGATGTTTTTCTGATTGAAAATGGGTTATATAGTTAGACATTCTGGTAGCCAAGACATCTATGTAGATGATTTTTTAAAAAAAAAAAAATTATATTTGAACATTCAGCATATTTGGCTATTTCTGTTTCTTCAACTCTGGACAATCAGCTGGAAACGTCCAAATTGGGCTTTGATTTTTTTTCCAAAATGCTCCTCTCTGTTCAAACTTCAAATAATTATCCACCCACTCCCCCTTTTATCAAGGTGCACAGCCGAGCAGCACAAGCTAAATGCCAAGCTGCCCATAAAAACAGAATGAGCGGCTCAGTATTTAGCTTGCGTTGCTCGGTGGTGCAGCTTGATAAAAGAAGATGTAATATTTTGTTGTTTATTGTCTTAATTTTGTATATAAAACAATAGACTATGTTTCTGCAATTAATTGAATTTTTCTTAGATTTACTATACATAGTAGAAGTCAAAGTTGGAATCTGAGACAAGGTTGGATATATATATATATTATTAGTGTTTAACCTGTTACATTAGCGGGTACTAGAATAGATGTGTAAACTTTTAGCACAATGGGGTGCTAAGGCCATTTTTTCTCTCTTTCTTTGCTTCCTGCTCCCCCTGCCCAGCAGTAGCCCTTCTCCCTTCCTTGTAGCTTCCCCCTGTCCAGTGTATCAGGAAGGATTTGATTTAAATCGTGGTTTTCTACAGAGAGACTCATTCTTACTGGTACATTTACAACCAGAGGAAGGATTTGATTTACATCGTGGTTTTCTACAGAGAGACTCATTCTTACTGGTACATTTACAACCAGAGGAAGGATTCAACATTTCAAATTACGTTTTACAGTTATATCAAACAGATTACTGATTTGGTTATATTATTAGAAATACATAGATAAATTATGAAATTGAGAAGTGAACTATTACCAGTTAATCATTCATATTTGCTGAACTTTACTGAAAGAAGAAAAATAATCATTACCTTATTAACAATTTAAATAGTTTTATTTAACCAAAACAAAAACATTACAGCATATATTCTTGTATTTGCCTAACAACCATTTTAACTGATATGGTTAAAATATCTTTAAAAAACATTAGACCATTAGTTAGATCCACCCATGAAAAACTTAAAATACTGTTTTCTATAGTTCACTCATCTTTATCTTCTTATTTGTTAATAATCTGGGGGGAAAAAAGCTTTCTTGCTTTATTGGGTCACAAACAATTTCTCAATTTGGAATAAATGGATCCAAAGATGAGAATATTCTTTCTGTGTCAGCAGAAGCAGCAAGCTACTACTGTAAAAATAAATAAATAAATAAAAAAAATATGAAATCATTACTTCAACAGTCTCTAAATCCAGGTGCTTAATAACTGACCTCCACCACTTCACGGATGTGACTTTCAACAAAGGAGAGCAACGAACTGGTAAAAGGGCTGGAACACTGCCCATACGCCGAGAGGCTGGATAGGCTGGGGCTCTTCTCTCTGGAAAAAAGGAGGCTCAGGGGAGATATGATAGAGACCTTCAAGATCATGAGGGGCATAGAGAGGGTGGATAGGGACAGATTCTTCAGACTGAAGGGGACAACAAGTACGAGGGGGCATTCGGAGAAACTGAAGGGAGATAGGTTCAAAACAAATGCAAGGAAGTTTTTTTTCACCCAAAGGGTCGTGGACACTTGGAATGCGCTACCGGAGGAAGTGATCAGGCAGAGTACGGTACAGGGATTCAAACAGGGATTGGACGGATTCCTGAGGGATAAAGGGATCGTGGGATACTGAGAGAGGTGCTGGGATGTAACACAGGTATAGAAAGCTAACCAGGTAATAAGTATAGAAACCCAACAGGTCGTGCATGTGCAAGACTGGAGGGTTAGGACTACGATGGGAAGATAGGACTTCAATGAGAAACCAAGGTGGCAAGGGAGCCCCTTCTGGTGATTCAGACAGGTCGTGACCTGTTTGGGCCGCCGCGGGAGCAGACTGCCGGGCAGGATGGACCTATGGTCTGACCCGGCAGAGGCACTGCTTATGTTCTTATCAATGGCAAATATATTTCTTGAATGGTTCCCCCTAAGCTCTGAAGTTTATTATGGTTGACATTACAAATGGATGATTCCTGAATACTAATGTCATAGCTAACTCTTCTTCTTCAGCACTTAAAAGTTTGACCTTAGTACTGGATATTGACAATATCTGCAAGAAAATTAGCTGGAGACCGTGCTTGACCCATTCATATTTTATGCTTATAAAATTTAGTCATTGTGCAGTTCTGGATTTGTTTCTATTTTTATTGACATTTTAAATTTTACATAAGTAACATAACAGAAATAAATAGTGCGTCTGAAAAGAAAAAAGCAAAAACTCTTTTCTGTTTACAGACAGAAGATCTAATATGAAGAAAGAGTGTAATTCAGTTTTTAAGTGCTCACTCAGTTCCTTCCAAATTTCAACAGCATCAGCAATAAACTATCTTTCTGTATTTTGTTTAAAGCTTCAGAAATGGGCTTTAGGATACTCAGCATATTTTCAACATTTCTCTTAAGCCCAATATTGAGGATTTTGGCTGTAACAATGTCATCTATTTCTGTTGATTTTGTTCACACACTATCATCAGAATAGCCCAGTTCTTGATATACTGCTCAAAACAGTCCACTATAGAATTCCATCTAACATCTTGTGGGAGTATTAGCTTGGTTCCACCCATTCTTTTCAGAGCTGCTACTGCAAAATAATTGTTACAGAAGTATTTAGAATTTCGATAATATTAGTCATTATTTCTGGGCACTGAAGACTTTGGCAAGGAGGACTAGTAAATGAGTATTGCAACCATATGTTATTAGTCTGGTATTCTCTTCATGCTCTTCTAAATTTTTTCTCCTCTTGGACACAATTGCAGCATTGTCTGTGACTAAAAGACATTTTAATTTTTGTTCTCATTTTATTGTAGATTTTGCTTCTTCCTGTAAATATTCTGCTGTATGTGCATTTTCTGAGGTATCAATTGTTTCTGCAAGAAAGATATTTCCTTCTGTCATACATTAATCCACACATCAAGACTCAGGTCAACAATTTTATCCTCTATATCTGTTGCATATACTGCTCCAATTCTCTGTCATATACTTTATCCAGCAGTTTCCCTGCAACATCTGCTCTGCAGAGTGGGCTGTAGCCTGGTCTCCATGATTGAACCATATTAATGAAGCATGGGTTTTCAATCAGACAAAGAAGAGTTTGATGCATAAACAAACTAGGCAATTTTTTCATCAGTTAACTTTTTTCTACTCTGCTGGTTTTATCACAAACTTATCTATCGTGGTTCCTTTCTTTCTTTCTTTTAGGTGGTATACTTTGGATATGCGACGTACTGTATATGATGTAACAAACACGATCCTGAACAGATAACTCTGAAACCATAGAACAGGAAAATAGTGATCTTGAAGGTGAATAGTTCCCAAAATCCTTTATGTTGATGATAGATTTCCCTAAACAAAAAAGTCAATGCTGTTATTTTATTATACCATATCTGCTTATTTAGTATTACTCATTTTATTCACTGCCACTCAGTACTGCCCAAAAAAGGAATATTTGCTTGTTTAAACTATTTCTTCAAAACAACTATAACAAAGTGACGGCGATATGCAGTAATAACAAATATATTTTTTCTCAAATATGACAACTCCTCAAGGCAGTCTTTAAGAAATATGATGAAATCAAAACATTTACCAATTTGAAGATTTTGCCTGTTCAAACATGTTCCATTTGACATCTTCATTAAAGCATTTCTCATAATGTTTCATTCAGGCCATGAGGCCTTGCATTTCTTTGTTGCAGTGTTTGCATTTTGAACGCATTCCTGCCTTACCCATAGGCAGAGGAACTTCATTAAAATATTCCCAACCTGGGTCTCTTTTTACAGCCTGCTGCCATTATAGGTTTTCTCCTCTAAGGAGAGAGTAGTATGATAAACCTCAGGCTTTACACACAAAGATCCTAAAACTTGTAGGGTGTTCTCTTCAAAAAGTTTTACCTTCATTTTTACTGCTTACACCTCCCTCCTCACAATTAGGGCTCCTTTTACGAAGGTGCGCTAGCGGTTTTAGGGTGCATTTAGCGTGCGCTACATTGCTGTGCGCGCTACACGCCAACGCCTCCATAAAGCTACTGTTAGTATTTTCCATGTAGCGCATGCAGCATTGTAACGCATGCAAAAAATGCTATCGCACCTTCGTAAAAAGAGCCCTTAGCTCCTTGTGCAGATATATAAACTTAGCAAGAGATAAGGAGCTGATTCTGTGTACATCAATTTGCAAAGGAATGGGGCCAAGGTCTTTTTCTCAACTCTATGGGCTCCTTTTACAAAGGTGCGTTAGGACCTTAAGGCGCGGAATAGCGTGCGCTAAAATGCCACGCCCTAGCCGCTACCACCTCTTCTTGAGCAAGCGGTAGTTTTTTGGCTAGCGCATGCTAATCCGGTGCGTGCGCTAAAAACACTAGCGCACCTTTGTAAAAGGAGCCCAATATTTTATAACATTTTTGCTGTGAAAAAAACAGCATGTTATTTCTGCAGACAAATTCAGTTTTGAGAAATGTAAAACCAAGTACAGTGGTACCTTGGATTATGAGCATAATCCGTTCCAGGAGCATGCTCGTAATCCAAAATGCTCGTTTATCAAAGCAAGTTTCCCCATAGGAAATAATGGAAACTCGCTTTGATAGGTTCCCACCCCTCCCCACCGAGGCCAGCAGCGCTGCTCCCCTCCCCAAGAGAACCAGCATTGCTCCCCCCGAAGGTCCCGCGATCCGACACCCTCCCTCCGCGATCCGGCACCCCCCCGCCGCCGCCGCAACCTAAAGTCCCCCAGAGTACTCTTCTTACTTTAATGTAGCACCAGCATGTAGGCCTCCTCTTCTGTGCTGGCCTTGAGCACGTGCGAGATTCTCGGAGAGAACATGAACTCGCAGGCCTTGAGCATGCGCAAATGCTCAAGGCCAGCACAGAAGAGGAGGCTGACATGCCGGTGCTACATTAAAGTAAGAAGAGGACTCTGGGGGACTTCAGGTTGCGGCAGCAGGAGGGTGCGGGCACTCGCAAATCGAGGTGTGCTCGGTTTCCGAGGCATCACTGTATCTGCGATATCTTCTGAATAGAAAAATTTCATGTGATATTATGAATGGATTAATGGAATTCATTTACCAAAACATTTAAACATTGCGTGAATATACAGCCTCATGCTACATAATTAAAACCGAATCCTTATTTCATGATGAACAACTTTTGGAATATAATGTATCTTAAATAGAAAACAAATCTAGACTTTTCCTCAAAAAAAGATTATTTAAAAAATCTGATTTATATAAAAACGTCCAATTTTTTATTAAAAAACATATTGATTTTTATCCCTGCAGTGTATCCTTTACCACAATTAATTTACATACTCAGGGCACACTACAAATTAAATGTAGGAAGGCACAAACTACAAGAGTACTCTGTACTGAAGTGATGCTCTTAATACTTCCTAACTGGAGGTACTATTCCTCAAATCAGATACAGAAATAAGATGCTCTCTATTCTAGTGCATATTAAATCACCTTACCATTAAATTATTCTTTTCTTTTTACTATTCTGGATAAAAGTTCAGATTCTCCTGTTCCAATGTGTAGCAGTGCAGCATAAAAATGAAAGCTCTAACATCTACCTTGGTTTGCTACTTTTTAGTTTTCATGATCTTGAAATAACTCCCTATGAGCTTATTGGCAGTAACACTGACTAGGGAAAGTTTGAGAAGTACTTACATTAGTGATCTCAAACTTAAACCCTTTGCAGGGCAACATTTTGGATTTGTAGGTACTTGGAGAGCCGCAGAAAAAAAGAGTTAATGTCTTATTAAATAAATGACAATTTAGCATAGGTAAAACTCTTTATAATCTATAAATCTCCCCCCACCCTCAAAGGCCTGCATGGTCCCCCCTTCTTTGCAGCATCCTCTAGCTTCCCCCCTGGCCTTCCGGTCTTAGTTTCAGCTAATTACCGCAGCCTGCAGAAAGGATCGCCAGTGCTATAACGTTCCTTGCAGGCTGCTATCGGCCTCCGCAGCACGTTCCCGCCCCTCCTCTGACGTCAGGGGCAATATTGCGGCAGAGGGAACGTGCTGCTGGGGACGATGGCAGCCTGCAAGGATCACTACAGCACCGGCAATCCTCTCTGCAGGCTGCGGTAATTAGCTGAAGGTAAGAGCGGGAGGCCAGGGGGGAAGCCAGAGGATGCTGCAAAGAGTGGACAACACTAGTACAGACCGCGGGCCGCAAAATAGTACCTGGCATGTGGCCCCCGGGCCACGGGTTTGAGACCACTGACCTACATGTAGTACTCCAGAGGCATAGCATAAAATTAGTGTAGCAAATTGTGACCCTGGCCAAGTCACTTAACCTACATTGCCTAGATACAAAAAAAAACCAAACAAAACACACCCAAACTTTAGACTGTAAACCCACTAGGAACAGAAAGTACACTTGCTCACTTGGAGCGCTGATCTCCTCCCATGGCTTCCAGTTATCACCTCTATGCTGACAACTCCCAGATCTACCTTTCTGCACCAGATATCTCTACTGAAACCCATACCAGAGTCTCAGCCTGCCTGTCTGACATTGCCGCCTGGATGTCTTAGCCCTGAAACTGAATATGACTAAAACAGAGCTGCTCATCTTCCTGCCTAAACCCACCTTCCCCGCTCTCCATCTCTATGGACAACACTCTCATCCTCCCTGTCTTGTCTGCTCATAATCTCAGGGTCATCTTTGACTCCTCTCTCTCCTTCACTACCCAGATACAACATATTGCTAAATCCTGCAGCTTCTTCCTCTATAATATTACCAATATCTGACCCTTCTTCTCTGAGCACACTACCAAAACCCTCATCACCTCACAGACTACTACAACTTGCTACTCTCAGGCCTTCTGCTTAGCCATCTTGCTCCCCTCCAATCCATCCAGAATTCATCTGCACGACCCATATTCCGGGAGAGCTACTATAATCAGGTTACCCCTCTCAAAGTCAATTCATTGGCTTTCCATCCATATCTGAATACATTTCAAACTCTTCTTACTGACCTAAAAATGCACTCACTGGGCTGCCCCTCACTATCTCTCTCCAGTTATCTCCCCCTATGTTCCCCCCCCCCATGAGCTCCACTCAGCTGGTAAGTCCCTCCTGTCTGTGCCCTTCTCATCCTCTGCCTCCCCCAGACTCCATGCCTTCTACCTTGCTGCACCATATGCTTGGATCAAACTGCCTGAATCCCTACGGCGGGCTCAGTCTCTGGCAGTGTTCAGGGCCCAGTTAAAAGCCCACCTCTTTAAGACTGCTTTCAACTTCTAACTCCTCTAACCTTGGGTTCTGCATCCTTAACCCTAGACGTCATGGATGTTATCAAGTGGCATATCCTAGAGCAAGGGGTCTCCAAGACTTTATTCATAGAGTGACTCTTCTGGGGAAAAAAGTGTATACTTCAATGCTGGCTGACACGGACAGCACCTTCTCTATCTCAATGGCATTCTTTGATGATCATTCAAGCTTCAATGGAGCGCAGATCAATAAGACATGGACTCTAAGTTGGGAACACTTTTGGTCCACTTTAACCCCTGTGGCCCGGAATCGTCTTTTGAACATGTGATTGATACTGTTTTTGCTTCTCTCCATAGTCATTTTCTGTCGCTGTGTGCCAGCCTGGCCCCGGGGGGAGAGGGAGGGTGTAGTTTCAGGGTAGGGAAGAGGTTCTCTTGGTATAGGTCAGTGGTAGGCAAACTCAGTCAAGATTTCTTTTAAGAGCCATACCCCGTGCCCGCTTGCGCTACGACAGCTACATCAACCCGACTGACACCCCACTCGCCCGCACGTAGTAGAAATTGATTTATGGCAGAGTCTAGAGAATGACACAGTGAAAAAAATTTGTCCCCGTCCCCGCAAACCATCTGATCCCATCCACACAAGCCTCGAATAGTTTTATACTGAACTTATTATATTAAAATATAAAAAGAAACAATATTCTGTACAATTGACAATTTTTAAATCATCGTCTTCTCCCCACTCTCTCTTCCCCATTTCCCTTCAGTGTCCTCAGCCCACATGCTCTCCACTTCCCTTCAGCGCAAGCACATAAAAACAAGCAAGCAATTTTATATCGTTTTCATTCTATTCATTCATAGAAATTAAAGTCTAAATAATGCCAGTTGCATAGCAAAACATGATTTTACAAAAATAATTCCCTGCACAGTCAAGCTTGCAAGGATTACTAGATGTCTTTCAGCAGCTCCCCTCCCTCCCTCTTACGTTCGTGGCCAAGTTAAAATGATCTACCAACAATAAAATTTTAAAAAACAAACAAAGCACACTGTACTGTTCCGTGGGTTTTCAAAGAGAGGCAGATGATTTTATGCAATGTCACCTCAGTAACAACTATACAAAAATAGAAAGATATACCCCCTCCCTTTTTATTAAACCGCGATACCGGTTTTTAGCACAGGGAGCTGTGCTGCTCTCGATGCTCATAGGCTCCCTGCGCTACAAATCACTATTGTGGTTTAGTAAAAGGGGGCCATAGTGCAAAATATAGAAAGCAGATATAAATTCTCAAAACTGACTCATTTTGATCACTAAATTGAAAATAAAATCATTTTTCCTACCTTTGCTGTCTGGTGATATCATGAGTCTCTTGTTGCGTTTTCTTTCATTTTTTTCTACACTCAGGCCCAACAATTGTCTATTTCTATTCTTTACCTCCTTCCTTCCTATATCCTTAGTGCTCCCGGTGCCTCCTTCCCATGTCCCCCTCACTTCCTTCCAGCCTTTGTTCCACCCCCTCCCCCAAGGCTAGCCTGCCTACCTCTCTCCCTCCCTGCCGCACTAAAGCCAGCCTGCCTGCCTCCCTCCAGCACCGAAGCCTGTCCCTCCCCCGGACTAGCCCCCGCTGCTGCTGCTGCCTACCACCGCTTCAAACACCCCCCCTCCTCCCGGTCCACTGCCGCAGAATCTAAGTAAAGGAAGATCCAGGAGCCTGCCCACAAACCTTCTTCCCAACATCAATTCTGACATTGGAGAGAAAGTTTTGGGCCAGCCAGGCAGCAATTGGCTGGCAAAGAACTTCCTCTCCGACGTCAGAAAGGTTTGTGGGTCAGCACCTGGACCTTCCTTCTCTTTAATTGTGGCAGGTGGCGGTCGGCAGCAGACCGGAGAGGGGCGTTTGAAGTGGCGGTAAGCAGCAGCAGCGGGGGCCAGTCCAGGGGGGGGGGGTGGCGGCAGGCTTTGGCACTGGAGGGGAAGCGATTGCCTGTCCCATTGTCCCCATGCACAGCTTCGGGACGCTGTCCCTGAAAACGGGACATTTCTGCATCCCGAAGCTGTGCGTGGGGACAACAGGACAGGGGATCTAAAAAGAGGAAGGGAAGCAGGTTGGGCACCCTTGCTCTAGCTAGCTGAGCCACGAGCCACACTCAAGTGGCTAAAGAGCCGCATGCGGCTCGCGAGCCACGGTTTGCTGACCACTGGTATAGGTGAACATACTCTGTAATTGGACCGATTTTGCAATAGGTGGTTCCAGTTTGTATTCTGTTTGCTGACCAGATGGTCTTTTTGTTCTATTAACTGTTTAAGCTGTTGTATGTTACCTTGAAATTGAATAAAGATGATTTTAAACCCCCCCCCCCACAAAACCCTATATCTCATGTCTGTCTGTCCAAATTAGATTGTAAGCTCTTCTAGCAGGGTCCGTCTATAAAGTGTCAAAATTTACAGTGCTGCGTATACCTTTTCAGCGCTATATAAGTGATAAATAGTGAATATAATGTGTACAGCGCTGCATATATCTAGTAGTGCTATAGAAATAAGTAGCACCCTACAGGTTTGATGTGCTGGTTTACAGAAAGGCAGAAAACCTTTGGACTCTGCAATATGTTATGACAGACGAGTATGAATTTCACCAGAAGGAAGGAGAAAATATGTCTATCTACCAACTGAAAAGCATGCTAATGCCATACTACACATTCAATTAGGGAACAAGAAACTTTCCCCATATTCAGATATCAAACATCTTTTATTGAAAAGCAAAGTGGTAGAGAAGTCTTGAGAATACAAGCTAAACTGAATTCCCAGTGTAAGCAATTGAGATGATCCTCTGTTCATTATTAGAGCACAAAGTACATGCTGACATTTTAAGATAAATGTTAAATTTGTGTACTACCTTTAATATCCACAGAGTAGCCTGCTCATAACACATTTCACATGAGCTGCCATAGCCCCCTGGGTGGATAAAGATGAACTCCTATAACAATAACACCATCTTTCTCAAAGCAGTATGGCTCAGATAGTTCCAGTAACTAAACCCTGTAAAAAACGTCTATTCCAGACTTATACAGAAAATCCGTCACTAATGTCCAAGACTCAAATAGAAATAACCACACATTTAAAAAGCAACACTCTAGAATACTTATGATGGGTGTTCAACAGTTTATCTACCCGAGTATGAAAGAAAGTAGCAAGTGTGTTGAAACAAGTCTGTGCAAGTTGTGACATGTCTTAAGGTTACTCATACAGTTGCAGCTCAGTGCGAGTCTAACATTCCAAGAGACAGGATGTCAGAATAGTCCTCGTACAAATCAAGTAAGAAACTGCTAGATTTGGAGCACCATTCAGTGATAAAACTTTTTCACAAAAGAAGGGAAAAAGCCAAAGGAGATCCATGAACGCATGACTGCAGTTTATGATGAGTCTGTTCCATCATCCTAAAAAGTAAACTTTTGGAGCAGTTTAAGTGGGGTACAGCATCCGTTGAAGATGGCACTCACACTGGATTGCCTGTGGAAGCAACTTATATAGAAATGTGCCAGAAAGTCAAGGATTTAATTTTGTCAGACGAATTAAGGTTTCCCGAATAGCTGAAGAAATGGGCATCTCAGCAGGTATAGCTTGGAAAATAATTCATGAAAGGGTGGGCATGTCCAAGGTTAGTGCAGGATGGGTTCCCAGAATGTTGACACCATGTCAGAAGACCACGAGGCTCCAGTGCTATCAGAACTTGGAGTGCTCTGTGAAAACCTAGTGAATTTTCTTCATCATTTGGTGACTGAAGATGAGACTGGGGTCTATCACAAGGATTCTGAATCCAAAATGGAGTCAATGCAGTGCAAGTAGAAGTCACCCCCAACCCAAAAAAGTTCAGACAGAAAATTCTGCAGGCAAAATATGGCTCCCAGATGATGGACATGCCACACAAGACAACCATAACCAGGGAGAATTACACCAATGCAATAATCGTATTGCAGGAGTCAACCAAGGAGAAAAGATGAGGAAAACTAAGCACAGGTGTGCTGCTTCATCACAATGCATATGTGGCACATGTCATGACAATCACAGGCTGCCCTCCGGGAACGTGGGTTTCAGTAGCTGAACCATCTGCCTTAACAGTCCTGACCTGGCTCCCTCGGATTATTTTCTGTTCCCAGTTTTGAAGAAATCTCTCTATGGACAGCGGTTGGGAAGCTGTGACGTCCTGGTTTGAAGGTCAAAAAGAAGAATTTATTTCAAAGAGGTTAAAAGTAATTATAGGAAAAGTAGATGAAGAGTATGGAGCTTTCAGGGGACTATATTGAAAAATAAAAAAAAATTTAAAACTTTACTTATCTACTGAGATAGATAAATTATTGAATGCCTCTCGTATATACAGTACTTCCTTGTTGGAAACAAGACAGAATAAGTCAGACTGCTACATATCCCTACACAGACATTATACTCTAGCAGAATACCTAACTTCTATCACTCCTGCAGAATATAGAAAGAGCCTCAAATATAGAATAAGCAACCACTACCTAGAAACAGGGATCTGAGAATTCCGAATGTACTGTAATTTAACGCTGGATAAAGAAATGTGCAACCTTGGTCACTATATTTTACACAGTACAGAAGGAAATACATTTTAAGTAAATTAATGGAAACATTTAAATCAAAGAATAATGTAGTTTCTGGAATCCAGTGGTTTACATGGATTCACTAGAGGCATATCTTGTCACATAAATCTGATCAATTTCTTTGACTGTGTGACCAGGGAATTGGAAAGACGGAGACCGCTAGATGTGGTGTGCTTAGATTTTAGCAAAGCCTTTGACAGTGTTTCACACAGGCATCTAATACAGTGCTTCTCAACACATGGTACGTGGACCCTTAGGGGCAAGTGAGCTGCTTGTTGAGGGGTACCCAGCACTGAGGGTCTCCCGCCCCCCTTCCTCCTTAATGGCCACCGCAGAAGATTCCATGTCCTCCTTATTGCCTGCCTGCCCCCCTCCACCGAAGCCACTGCCATGATTTCCATGCCCTCCTTTACAAAGCCGACCCAGAAGGCTTCCCTCTGATCTCAGAGCTAATGTCAGAGGAAAGCTTTCTGGGTCAGCAGGTCTTTCACGCTGCACGTGGCTGACGGCAGAGGGAGCAGCCCGGCTGGACGGCCCTGAAGGAAGCAAATGCGGCTCTTGAGCGAGCAAGTAAGGGAGGGGACATGATCTGGGACAAAAGGAGAAAGGGGGGGGAAGGATCACGTTGGGAAATGGAGGAGCACAAACTTGGGACACAGAAGGGAGGGAAGGAATAGAAAAGGAGAATTGTTGGGCATGAGTGTGCGAGTGAAAGGGAAAGAGATGGTGCATATGGGGAAAGGAAGAAAGAGGAAAATTGGGAAGAGAGAGAGGTGTATGGGGAAGAGATGGATATGAGGAGAAATGTTGGATATGGTGGTGGAGAGAAAACAGAGGGATAGATTGAAGGGGATGTTGGACATAGTGATGGAGGGAGAGATGTGGCAAGTTGAAAGGAAACTCCAGTAAGAGGGCATAGAATGAGGTTAAGAGGCGATAGGCTCATGAGTAATCTAAGGAAAAACTTTTACAGAAAGGGTGGTAGGTGCATGGAATAGTCTCCCAGAGGTGGTAGAGACAGACTCATTGAGAACTGTCATCAGCCAATCAATGAGCGGCACAGATCCAGGTAGGAAGCGCTTCTGCATCGCGCCGCTCTGCTACCAAAGCCAGCCAGCCATCCAGCAGGAGAGCGCATTGGACCACCGCAACTTTAAAAAGGTACACGGAGGAGGGGGGAAGCGAAGGTGTATTTGCTCTATAACAGTGGTTCCCAAACCGGTCCTGGAGGCCAGTCGGGTTTTCAAGATAGCCCTAATGAATATGCATGACAGAGATTCGCATATAATGGAGATGCCAGGAATGCAGATCTGCTCCATGCATATTCATTAGGGCTAACTTGAAAACCCGACTGGCCTGGGGGTCCTTCAGGACAGGTTTGGGAACCACTGCTCTATAAGATGCACCCACTTTTCCACCCCCTTTTTGGGGGTGGAAAAAGTGCATCTTATGGAGCAAAAAATGCAATATACATCAAGAGAAAACTGTCTCTCAATGGATCAAAAGAAAAAGCAGCAAACATACTTTCAAGACCACACAGATCCTTCTTCCTACACCTTTCATTTTTCTGAAATTAATAATACCACATACAAATCAGGTGACTGACTGCCATCAGCCTATTTTAATCTTTTTTATTCTCTGAAGTATTTACAAATATACTGTACAGTCAGTCCCCGTTTTATGAACATCCAACTTACGTCAGACTCGTACTTACAAACAGGGGTGCTGCTCTACATTCAGATTCCCAATGCGCCCCTCTCCCTCCCTCTTGTGCCCCAAGTATGTGCCTTCCTCTGGTGGGTGTTTAACTTCTGTCCGTCTTCCTCCTCCTTCCAGCCGCAGTCATTTGTCTGAGCAAAGCCGTGGGAAGTGGCTCCTATGCACGTCCTGCGGCTTAGCCAGAAGCCTTCCCTCTGACGTGGGAGGAGCTTCCTCCGACATCAGAAGGAAGACTTTCGGCTCAGCTGTGGGACGTACATAGGAACCGCTGCCGGTGGCTTTGTGCATAGAAAGCACTGTGACTGGAAGGAAGAGGGAGCTAACCAGAAGATAAACACCCGCCGGAGGGAGGCACATACTTGGAGCACAGAATGGAGGGAGGGAAGGAGAGAGAGGGGCGCACTGCGACACAGGAGGGAGAAGGGCGCGTTGGGACACGGGAGGGAGCACAAAGGATAGAAGGAAAGAGGAGGAGGGGGCATGAACTTGGGACACAGACTAGAGGGAGAGGAGCATGAGCCATAGGATAGAAGAATGGAGGGAGTGAGGTAAAGATGCTGAGGTGAGGGAGAGAACAGAAAGGGAAGAGAGATAGTGCACATGGGGAGATGAAGAAAGAGGAGAATTGTTGGCATAGGAAGGGAGAGAGAATTATTGGACGTGGTGGTGGGAGAAGAGTGAGGTAGAGATGAATGGGGAAGAGAGAGATGAGAGGGAATAATGATGGATGTGGTGGTGGAGAGGGAACAGTGGGATGGATGGAAAGAAATGCAAAAGGGGCCTCAAGGAGATGGTGAAGGTGGAAAGAATACTAGGATCAGAGTTACAAACAAATTCAACTTAAGAATGGTTTAAAGAAGGGAATCCATTTTTAACCCAGGGACTTCCTGTATTATCAAAAACAAGTTTCATGTTTCTAAACATTTTATGAAATGCTACATAAAATAAAAAAATGTAGGAGTAAACAACTGTTTTGACTCTTCCTATGTCTTTACCTGCTGTTTTATCATAAGTCTTTACTTGTCTAGTCCAATAGCATAATTAGAACATTTTTGGGCGGCGGGTGGAGGAGAGCATTTTGGTGTGCCTCATCTCAAGCCTGTGCGACCAGTCTCTCCCATGTCTTCCAAACTTTGTGACACGGCCATGACACCGGCCTCCTCTCTCTCTGTCACCTATGACGCTGTGTTGTGCAGTGCTGAAACCTCGAAGGCGGCAAGTTCCATTCCTATGGATATTCATGCATTTGATATATCACATTTCTGTGGTAGAGCTAAAGCACGAAAACACACGACATCATGAATGGGCCTTGGCCACCTCCGGGGTTTTCGCACTGCATGGCTACACGGACCGTCGCTGTGATCGTTGCTGCGGCTGGGGAGAAAGATGCTGTTCTGCAGAGCGGAGCTCGCGGGGAGGGGGGGGGGCGGCTTGTACATTTGAACTCCCAGAATGCTGTGTGGCCTATAAACCTCAGTGGGGAAATTCATACAGGCATCCATCACCCTCTACATACAAAAACACCAAATCACACGCATTGTGGGGAACTCGAGACACCCTTTTCCAGCAGTCTGGCATATCTCCCTTTCTTCCACTCTCCCCAGTTCAACGCGGCGGGTGTCGGCATGTCTCTCTCCGGTCCCCAGTCCTACCTTCAAACTTATCTTCGATGTCACCGGCAGCGAGAGCAATTCATACAGGTTGCCTTCGAGCTTGCCTTCTCCTGCGTCCCGCCGACTTCCTGTTTCCGGAGGAGCGGAGCGCGAGCTTGAGAAAGAAGTTGCGTTCAAGGGGGCGGGACCATTAATTTTTTTCATCAAATGGGGACATCTATTAATATTCAGTACCGCCCCTAATCCTGCCCTAGCCCCACACCCAATCCCGCCCTAGCCCCGCCCCCAATTCTTTCCATTCATTTTTCATGTACACACAATATGTTATTATTTCATAATGGTAACCATAAAATTAAAAAAAAACCCACAAAGCACCCTATACCCAGAGAAAATGTTAATTATTTATATTTGGAGGGTTCTCAACAATGTCACCTCAGTAACTATAGAAAAATAGACAAATATAGTGCAAAATATAGACAGCAGATATAAATTCTCAAAACTGACACATTTTTATCACTGAATTGAAAATAAAATCATTTTTCCTACCTTTGCTGTCTGGTGATTTCCTTCTGACTGTGCATCCTATCTTTCATTCTGCACTCAGGCCCAACAATTGTCCCTTTCTATTCCCTCCCTCCTTCCTTCCTATGTCCTTAGTGCCCCCAGTGCCTTCCTATGTCCTTAGTGTACCCAGCGCCTCCTTCCTATGTCCTTAGTGCCCCCAGATCCAGTGTCAGTTCTCCTTTGTACCTTTGTTCCAGGTCTCCCTCTCTCTCCCTCCTCTGTTATGATCTTGCCTCTCTCTGCTCTTCCTCAGGGGCGCTCCCCCTCTGTCTGCACCTCCCAAAGTCCTGCTTCTGCCTCCTGTCTTTCCCCTTTGGTCCAGGCCTTTATCTCTCTAGTCTTTCTTCTACTTACAACCCCCCCCCCCCTTCTCTGCTGTTTTCTCTCCTTCCTTCATAACTCCTTCTTATGTCCCTTCACTGCCTTCCAGACTTTGTCCCACCCCCTTCCAAAAAAGCCTACCAGTCTACCTCCCCCAAAGCCAGCCTTCCCCAAAGCCAGTCTGCCTGTCTACCTCCCCCAGAGCCAGCCTGCCTACCTCCCCCAAAGTCAGCCAGTCTGCCTGCCTACCTCCCCCTGAGCCAGCCAGCTTGCCTGCCTACCTCCCCCAGAGCCTGCCTGCCTGCCTGCCTCCCCCAAAGCCTGCCTGCCTGCCTGCCTCCCCCAAAGCCTGCCTACCTACCTACCTCCCTCCCTCAGAGCCAGCCAGCCAGCTAGCTTGCCTGCCTACCTACCTCCTTCCCCCCCTACCGGGAAAAACAAAAGCCTCCCTCTATGCCCGATTTAAACTTCCCCCAGTCCACCGGCACTGCTCCTCTGTTGCCACTACTTGCACCCGTAAGCCTTCTTCCTGATGTCAATTCTGACGTTAGAGAGGACGTTCCGGGCCAGCCAATTGCTGCCTGGCTGGCCCGGAACGTCCTCTCCAATGTCAGAATTGACATTGGGAAGAAGGCTTCCGGGTGCGAGTAGTGGCAGCAGAGGAGCAGCGGCCAGTGGCATACCAAGGGGGGGGAGGTCCGCCCCGGGTGCAGCCTTAGGGGGGGTGCACAGCCAGCCCAGTCCCTATCGTTCTCCCACCCTCCCAGCGAGAGCAGCAAACCTCCCTCCAGGAGCGTTGGCTGCTTTGCGGCTTTCTCCTCCCTCTGCCGTGTCACAGATGATCTTGTCCAACATGCAAAAGTACGGAAGGTCTCAAAACATTTTCAAAATGAACAGTAACTTGTATCTCACGGACCTCAGTGGTACCGACTGCATGCCACTAAACTTTAGAACATGCAGAATCAATGGCACCCCTAATCGTCATTGGTCCCTTATAATTTTTATCATTTTTAGAGATAATTTTGTTTTAAATTTATATTTTAAAAGCGTATTACTTATCTTTAGCTACGCGGGTGGGGGTACGCACTCCAACGTAGACTACGTTTCGCCCCTCCGGGCTGTATCAAGGAATCCCCCTCAAATATACCAGCTCATGCTCCCCGCGTCATGAGCTGGTATATTTGAGGGGGATTCCTTGATACAGCCCGGAGGGGCGAAACGTAGTCTACGTCGGAGTGCGTACCCCCACCCGCGTAGCTAAAGATAAGTAATACGCTTTTGAAATATAAATTTAAAACAAAATTATCTCTAAAAATGATTAAAATTATAAGGGACCAATGACGATTAGGGGTGCCATTGATTCTGCATGTTCTAAAGTTTAGTGGCATGCAGTCGGTACCACTGAGGTCCGTGAGATACAAGTTACTGTTCATTTTGAAAATGTTTTGAGACCTTCCGTACTTTTGCATGTTGGACAAGATATTATAAGGGAAGGCTTTAAGAGTGTTATAGCCACAGTTGAAAATTTGTGTCACAGATGATGTCATCAGTGATGCTTCACCCGCAGGAGAAAGCTGCGAAGCAGTCGACGCTACTGGAAGGAGATTTGCTGCTCTCGTTGGGCAGGTCGGAAAGGTTAACTGGGGGAGGGGAGAGATAGGAGGGTCAGCGGGGGTTCAGCTGGGAGGGGGGAGAAGCGGTCTGCCTCAGTGCTCCATTACCTTCTTTGGGCAGCAGCAGTTTTTACAATTTGCTGCTGTTACCAGCTTCAGGCCTTCCTCTCTGCCGGGTCCTGCCTACTTCCTGTTTTCATGACGACAGGACCCGACAGAGAGGAAGGCCTGAAGCGGGCAAGAGCAGTGAATTGTGAATGCTGCTGTTGCCCGATGAAGTTCAGGACATCAGGCCTTGGGTGACAGAAGAAGGAAAGGGAGCAGAGGGGGAGAAAATTGGGGAGAGTGTGGCTGTACCCAACTAGAGGGAATGAAAGGAGATGCCAGGGCTTGGAGGGAAGAAGAGACGCCAGGGCATGCAGGGAAGGAGGAAAGTATGCCAGATCAAGGGAAAAGGAAGGGGGAAAGGAAGGAGGAGATGTCAGAGCATGGAGGGGGAGGGAGAGATGGAAGAAAAGGAAAAGAGAGAGATGCCGGGAATCAGGGAAGGGATGATGCCAGATCGTGAGGTGGGAAGGAAAGAAAGGAGAAGAAAGAGATGCCAGAGCATAGGGGGAGGGGGTGGTGACAGAGAGAGAAAAACGGAGAGGTGACAGAGTTGAAATCAATCATGTACAAAGGAGAGAAGGGGCACGGGATAGATAGTTTATGGAAGGAGCATAGAAAGAGGGAAGATGCCATATGGAAGAGAGAGAGAGAGAGGGTGCACACTGGATAGAAAGAGCACAGAGGGCAGTGAATGGAAGGGGCGAGATAGAGGGTGAACAGTAGATGGAAGGGGTAGAGAGAGGGAAACAGACACTGAATGGAAGTGTGGGGGAGAGGATGGACAGCTGCTGAATGGAAGTGTGAGGGAAAGGGGGAGCAGATGCTGGAAGAAAGTGGGGAGGAGAAAGAAAAAAGGGCACATGCAGGATTGAGGGAAGAGGATAGTTACTGGAAGGGGTGAGGAAAGAGGTGGCAAGCTATAGGTAGACACAGTGAAAGAGGGAAATTGAGGACTGAATAGTAAAAAAGAATTTAGACAGAGGCAGAAAATAAATTGAGAAGGAAGACCAGGGAAGAACAGGAGGAAGGGAGCGGAGAGAGAGATGCCAGAGCAGGGGGGAAGGAGAGGAGACAGATACCAGATCAATGGGGGTGAAAGGAGAGATGGAAGGGGGAGGCATACTGTTTCTGAAAGGGGCATAGAAGGAGAGAAGATGCCATATAGGGGCAGAGAGATGGCAGACAGTGGATGGAAGGAAGAGAGTAACAAGAAGATGAGGAAAGCAGAAACCAGAGAAGACAAAGGTAGAACAAAAATTTTCTATTTATTTATTGCTTTAGGAGACGTGTCACTGTTTCTGTGGTATTGCATTGTATGCAGAGTCCAGCTTCTTGCTGGTTCAATTTAACCTTTGTCTATGTATTTCTATTTTATCCCCCCTTTTACAAAACTGTGGAGCATTTTTTAGCGCCAGCCGTGGTGGTAGCAGCTCTGATGCTCAGAATTCTATGAACATCAGAGCTGTTACCACCGTGGCTAAAATCCACACTACAGTTTTGTAAAAGGGGGAGGGGTAAGTTTGTGATGACATTCCATACTAGACGAAGGTGTTTTCTGTGTTCTGTGTGTTCGAAAGACATGGTTTTTTGTTAGGATTGATTACAGGATTGATCTGTACTAGTCTGGCTTGTTTAGTTTTACAATGGGTGTATTGATGTTGTACTTCTCACTGCAGTATGTAAGATGCTGCCTTTTCCTAGGTACTCATGTGTGACGTTTGGCTTGTTACTAAAAATCATGTTTTTCGTACAGATGGGGAGGGGGGGGTGCCAAAAAATGATAGGCCCTGAGTGTCACACAAGCCAGGTACACTACTGGCAGCTGCGGTGGACCGGGGGGGGGGAAGTTTAAATCGGGCCTGGAGGGAGGCTTTTTTTTTTTTTGGTGCGGCAGGGGAGGGACAGGAAGCGATCACTTGTTCCGTTGTCCCCGCGCACAGCTTCGGGACGCTGTCCCTGAAAACGGGACATTTTGGTGTCCCGAAGCTGTGTGTGGGGACAACGGGACAGGGGATCCGAAAACGGGACTGTCCTGTTCAAAACGGAACGTATGGTCACCTTACGCTAGAGGGAAGGCAACGTAGAAGTGTATTGTATGAATTACTGTCGCTATTGGCAGTTTTAAAGAAGTTTAAAGGCAGGATGGTAAAGAGTGGGGGAGAAATGCGAGGCTAAAGGTGGGGGTGAAGTTTGGTTTGGGAGGGGGATCTGTGTGTGTTCTGGTCTGGAATTGTAGCAGCCTTGAAAGAATTTCTCTCTTTTAAAAAAAAATTAATAAAGCAAATTTTGCGCGTGTGTGTAGATGGCTTTTATAAAATTGTATGGAACATAGGAATGGCTATAAGGGGTCAGCTCAATGGTCTGTCTAGCTCAGTATTCTGCCCCTTGCCTCATCCCCACCTATTTACTCTTGTAATAACCCCCTCCACCCAAAAAAAGCCTCTGGAGGCACAGATTCTTTGGGGAATGTGTATGGATAGCAGAACATTGCGGGTGGAGTTGGAGACCCCTTTGCTTGAGTGGGAAGAGGAACAATATAAAAGGGAAGTGAGTACTGAGCAGTAAGATCAAGGCTTTTGGTTATCCAGAGCCCTAGTGCTGAGAGAGACTCCTGAAAGTACTGGCAGCTTGTGGAGGGAAAATCTGTAGGGGTTGACGGATGAGCAAGTGGCAGAGTGTAAGGAGAGAAAGTAGAACCTGGAGAATTTTACCAAGAGAATTTAAGATTTTGCTCTTCCAAGGGGGTTACCAGGAGAGGACAGAAAAAGGAGTGTGTGGAGACCAATCTCAAAAGAGTAACTTGAGTGAAAAATCCCTGCTTATTGCAGAACCTGTATGGAGTGTTTCAGCTTGGCTGGAAAGATAAAGTGGTCCTGGGCTGAGGAAAGAGGATGAGACCCTGGAACAGCTGACTGCGTTTAAGCAAGGAGTGGACTGAAGAGATTAGGGAACATAACTGAAGTATTTTGAATTCACTTTATCATAAACAGTTTGAAAAACCAATATCAGTATTTCTGTAGTTAAGTTCAAGTAAAGAGTTCCAGTTATCGACTGCACCTTGGTCTGATGATTTTCTTTGATAAGTGATAATATATTGGCTGAGTGTGGTAATTGAACCTGGGAAAGCGATCCTTCGGTCTACCGGATGAAGTCCCTCAGAAACTTAAAGACAGTCCCAAATACAGTAAATTATTTTTGGAAGCCCTGGTTGCAGGTGCCCAACCCAAAGAGCTGGCCAGTGCCCAGAGTGGGACCAGGGTTACGCTTCCATCCCAGCCACAACCCATCTGTATCAAACTTGATATTCCTTCCAGTCTGTACCATAGGAGCCAACTCTGGGGGTGCTGAGCACCCCAAATATTCAGCAGGCTCCTTCATTATGTATAAGGAGGGGCAATTTGTATTTGGTTCAGGACCCACAATAATTTTGAAATGTTGGTACTTGTGGTACATACCACCTGCACTTAGGCATGCAGCCTGCAACCTCAACCACTGTCCCCCATACCTGTTAAAGGCCGCCAGCACTAGATTCCACACCCACCTCATGTGATGGATTAGTTACATGCTCACAGAGGGTCAATTTCCACAATAACTTGCCAAAATCATTATAATCCCTATTCTGAAAGACCCAAAGGGAGCAACAGATCAGCCATCCAGTTGCAGACCTAATAGCCTCAATACCGCTATATTCAAACTAATGGAAGGCCTCGTAGCAAAACTTCTCAACGAATACTTAGAAACCCACAACATACTTCACCCCTCACAACCAGGCTTCAGAGGCAACTACAGTACAGAAACACTAGTACTCTCTCTCCTAGACACAGCCAAAGAACATCTAAGCAAAGGCAAAAAAAATGCTACTCATACAACTAGATCTCACAGCGGCATTCGAACTAGTAGATCTCAACATCCTACTACAAACACTGGAGGCAATAGGAATCACAGGCAAAGTCTACAATTGGTTTGAAGGATTCCTCCGCTCAAGAAGATACAGAGTAAAAGCAAACAATGAACAAATATGTTACTGGCTGTACTGAGGTGGAAGAAGACATCCTTTCCTTATAGGACCTATGGCAACAAGAGGGCATCCGTTAAAAATCAAGGGTGGGAGATTTCATGGTGACATTAGGAAGTATTTCTTTACCGAAAGGGTGGTTGATCGTTGGAATGATCTTCCACTTCAGGTAGTTGAGGACAGCAACGTGCTCGATTTTAAGAAAAATGGGATAAACATGTGGGTTCACTTCGAGGAAGTGTTTAGGGGGAGGGTTCTTCGAGTGGGCAGACTTGTTGGGCCGATGGCCCTTTTCTGCCGTGATACTCTATGTTTCTATCAGAATCCTGGAATAACCCTTGTGGAGTCCCCCAAGGCTCCCCACTATCACCAGCACTCTTCAACCTTTACATAGCCACGCTTGGCACATGCTTAGACAAACTAGGCATAACGTCATACAGCTATGCAGACAATATCACCATCCTTCTGCCTTTCGACACCAAACCACCCCCAACACAACAAGCAAACTACCCATTGCATTAGAAACAGTGTCAAAATGGATGAGAGACCACAAATTAAACCTGAACCAAGACAAAACCAAATTCTTACTTCTAGAAAGAAAGAAACAAAACCCCAACCATAACAAACCTAGAAATAAACCCTATCACATATCCCTTACAACCCAATCTAAAACTGCTGGGAATAATGATAGATAAAGACTGTACCATGCAACTTCAAATCAGAAAAACGGTTCAGAAAGCATTTGCAAACATGCACAACTTAAGACAAATCCAAAAATACTTCAACAACGAACAATTCAAACTCATAGTACAAGCGATAATCCTAGGACTTTAAGTGCGTTATGCACTTAAACTCTTATAACAACAATCAGCTTCTTTAATGCACTTATCTTAACTGTTGATAAGAGCCCAACGGGACCCGTTTAGCCAGGATTTTGGCTTCGTCGGGGGACTTTTTTTGAAAAATGTACCATTTTTTTGATATGCTAAAAAGTTAAACTGAACGCATTTTTCAAAAAAAGTCCCCCGACGAAGCCAAAATCCTGGCGAAACGGGTCCCATCAGGCTCTTATCAACAGTTAAGATAAGTGCGTTAAAGAAGCTGATTGTTATAAGAGTTTAAGTGCATTACGCACGAGTTTCAAATAGTTTTTTCAATCAGCCACAAGAGGTTTTTGACCAATGATAGAGATCCTGTCCTGCTTCTGACCACTTTGTGAATTCATATTCTATGTGGCACAGGCATTTGAGGTATTTTCCTCTTGTTTAGTTAATTATAGTTGAAACCTGTTTTCGTGCATTTGTCATTCACCATTTTGAGGTTTCTATCCATTCTTGTTTTGTGGTACTAAACCAGTTCTAACCATAAGAGAACAGTTCTAACCAGTTTACCATACATGCATTTTAGCTTCTGATGCACAAAATGCACAGTCTTTTCCATCCCCCTCAGCAGCCTCCAAAGATATTATGGAAATGAAGTACAATGAGCTCATTAATATTAAAATGAGCACTCTGGGCAATGCCAGGTGATGCACAAAATGAAGCGCAGATCTTTAACGCTCCAAAATTACCGGCAGATCTGGAGGTGCCAGTAGCATTGGACTGCATGTGTTAAAAGTATATACCACAAAGAAACAAAGGATCCAACAAAACTGCAGTAAAATATCAAGTTGAAAGACAAAGGCAAAAACTTCAGTGGTGATGTACAAGATACCAAGTCTTTAATGAACAATCATAAAAAGATAAATACAGTATAGTCATAAAACAGTTTGTATCTGAAAGGATTGATGAACCCGGACCTGACACGGTCCATGTTTCGAAGAAACACTCCTTCCTCAGGGGTCCTAAATGGTATCATGTACAGGAAACCTGATGGATAACAACTGGAATCAAGTTCAAGTTTATTAAAAAAAAATTTTAAACCGCTTAATCAGGTTTCTAAGCGGTGTACAATATAAAATTTACATAAAAACAGATTAAAAATCAGGGATACTAGACAAAACCAAAGTGGCTTAATAAAACACATAATAAGACATATGGACCTCTTCAAACAATAGGAAAGAAAGGGAAGAACTACAATCATGAAAGAAAAAGTAAAACAAAAAAGAAAAAAATGATAGGTTAGGGTAAAAAGTGATAAAATTTGTTTGTTTTTGTCCTTAAGAGGACAGTGATTGTCCAAAGGCACCTGGAACAAAAATGTTTTTAATTTTGATTTGAAATTTTTTATTTCCGATTCATTGTGCAAATGATTGGGCAGTGAATTCCAGAGAGTAGGGGCAGTGACAACAAAGTTATTGGAACGCAACGTGCTGATTAATTTTAAAGAAGGTATGACGAGAAGATTTTGTGACATTGAACGAAGCGATTTTAAAGAATTATAAGGAATTAAAAGTCTATTAATGAACTCCAGTTGATTATTTAATCTTGTTGTATAGGTTAAAAGTAAGGTTTTATAACTAATTCTATGTTCAACGGGTAACCAATGTGCACTGAATAGGAGAGGTGAGACAATGATCGTATTTTTTAGCACCACAAATGATCTTAATAGCTGTGTTTTGCACAATCTGAAGCCGTCTAATTTCCTTTTTTGTAATGCCTTTATAAAGGGCATTACAGTAGTCTATACAAGAAATTACTATAGAGTGGATCAATGTATTCAAGGAAGCTGGTTCTAGTAACTTTGCAAGAGAACATATCATTCTAAGACGATAGAAATGTTTCTGGACAACTGTACTAATGTGATTGTGATAAGAGAATTTACTGTTGAAAGTGACTCCTAATGGTCCTAATCAGCGGGAAACAGCCGAACAAACTGGATCATAGAGAAAGAAAACCCAAAAGTTGAACATTTTGATTCTACCTGCAACTCTTCAGGAGTTTCCTTAATGAGCTAAGCCACAAGTGACACTGGGAACCAACTTTCCTTCATTTTCCCCTTAAGCTTTCTGAGTTTCTGCTATTTAACAATATTTATAAGAGGATCCAAGGGGCAACTTAAGACAGCTTCAACATAGTTGACCATGTTGTACGTGAAGGGAACCCTTTTTATTAAAATGCTCTAAAATTTGCAGTTACTGTAGCTTAATTAGATGTTTACTGCCCCATAGCTGCAGATTTCACAGTACCCATTGGGAGCATTCCCAGTATTTTCTAACTCAAGTCTTGTGTCAGTATTCAGATTAATATGCGATACCCGCTCCCAGTTAATGGGGAGCACTTAGGGCCTGATTCTATAAAAGCCCTAATCATAGACACCTAGTGACACCTAACTTAGCTTCGTGCACAACTTAATTATTTTTAATTGGTTTAATTGACACCATAAAAAACGATTAAAAACACATTATTTTAGTGATCAAGAAAGGTTTGAGGGGTGATCCGAGAAACTACAGACTGACCTCAGTACGGGGAAAGATGGTAGAGGCGCTGATAAAGGACCGCATCATTGAAAACCTTGATGGACACGATCTGATGAAGACCAACCAGCATGGCTTCAGCAAAGGAAGATCTTGCTTGACGAACTTGCTGCACTTCTTTGAGGGAGTAAACAGGCGGATAGACAAGGGTGACTCGGTAGACATTGTATATCTGGATTTTCAGAAGGCGTTTGACAAGGTTCCGCATGAACGACTACTTCGACAAATTGCGAGCCATGGAATTGAGGGTGAGATAGGTGGATTAAAAACTGGCTGGCAGATAGGAAACAGAGAGTGGGGGTAAATGGACAATACTCGGACTGGAAAAGGTCATGAGTGGAGTGCCACAGGGTTCGGTGCTTGGACCCGTGCTCTTCAACATATTTATAAATGATCTGGAAATTGGTACGACGAGTGAGGTGATTAAATTAGCGGACGATACGAAGTTATTCAGAGTAGTGAAGATGCGGGAGGATTGCGAAGATCTGCAATGTGACATAAACACGCTCGAGAAATGGGCCGTGACATGGCAAATGAGGTTCAACGTGGATAAGTGTAAGGTGATGTATGTCGGTAACAAAAATCTTATACATGAATACAAGATGTTCGGGGTGGTACTTAGAGAGATCCCCCAAGAAAGAGACTTGGGAGTACTGGTTGACAAGTCGATGAAGCCGGCCGCACAATGTGCGGCAGTGGCGAAAAGGGCAAACAGAATGCTAGGAATGATTAAGAAGGTGATCATGAACAGATCGGAGAAGGTTATCATACCACTGTACCGGGCCATGGTATGCCCTCACCTGGAATACTGCGTCCAGCACTGGTCACCGTACATGAAGAAGGACACAGTACTACTCGAAAGGGTCCAGAGAAGAGTGACTAAAATGGTTACGGAGCTGGAGGAGTTGCCATACAGTGAGTGATTAGAGAAACTGGGCCTTTTCTCCCTTGAAAAGAGGAGACTGAGAGGGAACATGATCGAAACATTCAAGATACTTAGTAGATAAAGACAGGTTGTTCTCCCCCTCCAAGGTAGGGAGAACGAGAGGGCACTATCTAAAGTTAAAAGGGGATAGATTCCGTACAAACGCAAGGAAGTTCTTCTTCACTCAGAGAGTGGTGGAAACCTGGAACGACTTTCGGAGCTGTTATAGGGGAAAACACCCTTCAGGAATTCAAGACAAACAAGTTCCTGCTGAACTGGAGCGTACACAGGTAGGGCTGGTCTCGGTTAGGGCACTGGTCTTTGACCCAGGGACCACCTTGGGAGTGGACTGCTGGGCACAATGGACCACTGGTCTGACCCAGCAGCGGCAATTCTTATGTTCTTATTTCTGTACAGCGCCTAGTGACACATAAGTTGAGGCGCCCTTTAATACCTGAAAAGTAGGTATGGTTAGGGGCAGAGAATAGATGTGGTTGACTTAGGTATCCCTAGGTGTCTGAGATAGGCACCAGAAAATTAGGCCAGGTTAATATACCGGCACCTACTTCAGGGACAACTAGTGATGCCTAAGTGTGCTTCTATAAAGGATACATAGTGATTGATTGAAAACCGTGTAGAGTGGCGCCTACAACTTAGGCCACAACCGGAACAGGAGATGCTACCTTCCCAAAATCCAAATGTAAGTAAAAACAGCAAAGGCAACCTGAGGTGTTTCAATTTTGTTTTGACCAGCGTCAGTGGCTGTTATACTGACTGAATTAAAGCGCAAATGTCACCATTTTGAATTTGTTCCATGACCAATAGTATTAAGGCCATTTATATAGGTGATATCATTTAATGTTATTAGTACAAGATTCAGACTCCTGAAGCAGGCCATTGAGGCCGAAACACGTACGTGTCGAGTCATAATTGATATAATAAAGACATTGAGCACCTCAGGTCGTCTTTGCTGTTTTTCTTGCCTTGCCTACAACTTAGGCACCATTTATAGAATCAGGCACTAAGTGGTCTTGCATTTAATTCCATGTTAGCTAGTTAAAGATCTGTAAGCATAACATTTTAATTGACTAATGCCTTCCATGTCCACTCTCCACCCATGCCACTCTCCCAACTCAAAAAGTGTGCATTAACTATGGAATTGCCACAAAGCCCCTTAATGTGGCTCTGCATTATCAGTTAACACGTGGTAAACCACACCTTAAGGGCCTGATTCTATATATGTTGCTAAAAATTTGGCATAAAGTGTGACACTGGTCCCCACTCTTGATCAAGATGGCGTCGGGAGCGGACGCCTGAGCAAGCTCTCTCTGCTCGTTTGTACCTGAATCTGCGTTGGTGTCTCTTCTCCGGTGGCGACATGGGGAAGAGGAAGGGAGTCTCCCGCGTTGTTCCTCCGGCGGCTGAACCCCTTCAACGGCTGATTCAGTCTACTATAACGAGCGCTTTTGCTCGCATGGGTGAGGTGATCCCAGTTACTTCGGGAGGGAATCCGGATCTTTCGGCGAACCTCAGCGCAGAGAGTCGGACTACTTTGAGTCCGGACCAGAGGCTGGTTCTTCCCCAGCCCAGAAGTGCACAAGTGCAGGGACTGCTTGGAACCCGACAGTCCCGAGAGGAAGAGAGTGATTCCAGCATTGGAGGGACATCCCTATCAAGCCTTTCAATGGAAGGAGGAGATGGGAGCCATCAAGAAATCCCCTGCACTTTGGAAGAAGAGGTGAGAGGTGCCTCGGGAGGGAATACTATCAGTTTTGGGGAGATGAAGAAACCAGATAAGATAGACATGGAGGCGCTATGGCAGGCCATATCAGTCATGGATTCCAATCTCAAATTGACTTTATCTACAATTAAAACAGATTATGGAACTGTTTTCTCCAAGGTGGAGCAACAAGGGGTGCTTCTTACTAATGTTAATGAAAGGTTGGAGAAACAGGAAAATAATTTGAATGAAGTAAAGAAGGTTCAAGTGGAATTGGTTAAGGAGAGATCTTATGTTTCCCGTAAGATGGAAAATTTTGAAAACCAACTGAGGAAAAATAATTTAAGATTTTTGAATTTTCCTAAGTGTCCTATTATTTCACCAGTTGAGATGGCCATTCCATCAGAAAACTTACCTCCAATTGTTAGAGCTTACTACTTGAATTTAAAGACAACACAAGGGGAATCCACACCTATAGAAACCCCAGTGGATAAAGTAGTGGATTTGAATTTGTCTTCATTTCTGGAAAATTCCCTTGAGGTTGTCACTCAAAGAACTACCATGTTGTTGACTTTAGCCTTGGAGAGTGACAGGGAATTTATTCTTCGTATGTATTTTCGACATATAAATGATAAGTTTTTGGGTTCTAATGTCCGAGTTTTTCCAGATTTAGCTCAGATGACCCAGAGACGTAGGAAGGAGTTCTTGTCCTTGAGGTCAAGGACCCTGGCTCTGGGGGCTACTTTTCTTGTTAAATTTCCTGCAAAGTGTTATGTATCTTTTCAAGATAAGAATTTTCTTTTCTTTGAGCCCAAACAACTTTTGGAATTTATTGGATCAAAAGAGAAAATGGTAACCATGCCTAGTAATGTATGACTTGCCAGCTGGCTGTAATTTGGGAATCTAATGCCGTGACCTTGATTAGTTGATTGTGTTACTACTACTGTTTTGGAAGTTTATTTTCTTTCTTGATCTTTAAATTGTGGTTTAAATTGTGGACTAAATAAGACATAATGTTTTTCTTTACAAGTTTCGTTGAATATTGTTTCTGGATCTTTTGCATTGTATAATGTAATGTTTGTATTAAAATGGAAAATCTTATAAATAAAAAATAATAAAAAAAAAAATAAAGTGTGACACTAAGTGCAATTCTATAAATGTGAGGTGCACTGTATAGAATCACACTTAGCACTGTCTAAGCAGCATTAGGTGTTACTATGCATCCCAACTTTAGGCAACTGTATTTATACCAAGGTTTTCTTGGCCTAAATGCTTGCACCTAGGTTGTGCGTACAATGATGCCTAAGTCAAAAACAGGTAATGCCGTGATTTGCCCCTAACCATACCCACTTTTAGGTAGGCACTTTGGACTAGGTGCATACCACTTTGTGCTATGTGCCTACCCAGTTGTGGGCCTAACTTTCAATTAAGTCCAATTAATGTTACTTACAGGTTGTTAATTGCCAAGTACCAGTGCTGATTAAGCCTATTAATTAAGTTAGGCACCAACATAGAAAATTGAATAAATAAATAAATAAAATTACATTAGTTTCTTTTATTCCACCAATACTTTGCGGTTCTAGGCAGGTTACAAAAGGATGAAATTCTGGTCTTATCCAGAAGATTACAGGAAAGCTATTGGTTGGAACATTTAGAGGCTAGGCGAGCCATTGTAAGTGCCTAACTTTAGGCAGACTTTATAGAATTTGGGGGTAAAAGCTTAACAAAGTTTAGGAAAACCCTAAAAATTCTAAATTTTTGCATTTTGGATGCATAAATCTGAGGGAATGGTACTTGAGGCTACTTCCAAAAATTTCTGTCAGCCTTGGCCAACTCAGTGAGCAGAATCAACAGCCAACTCAGGAAACAGAATACGGATGCTGAAAATGAGCTCCCACATGAACCCTTGAAAAAGCCCTTTCAGGCGAAATGGGTCCCGTCATATCATTAGGAGGTTGTGAAGAGAGTCTAATGGTTTAACCCATATTTTGATGTGGATGACATTGAAGGCTTCCGCCGTCCTGTGATTGAGCCCAAGGCAGTGAGGTGTCTTTTTGTTGTGGTTGTTTCCAATTTGCTTCACTCTTCATCTTCAACATCCTTTTAGTATTTCCCCAGTCATAATACCTAATCCACAAATGACACAAACACTCTTAAGGTTGGTACATTGTTTTGCCTCTCAGTTTGTCACTGTGTCACAGTTTAATAGTTAAATCATTCTCTAAATAATGTATGACTCTTTTAATTACAAAATGCATGATGACAGCAACACAGGAATATGTTTTGTTGAGAAATGCTGAAAATCCCTCTACCCAGGATGCAACAAGTACATCCAAGAAATAGTATAACATCTGTATTGACAAAAAGGTTGTACAGTTCTCACTATTAACACTCGGAAGCAGTTTAACCAAAAACGTTTTGTAAATTCCTATATCAAGGCAGTTTTTATTTTTTGTGATCTTGCAAGATTATTGCTTTTTGTGAGTCTCATATGTCTATGATCACAGCCACCTTTTCCCTGTTTCAGGGATCCAGTTTTCTTACCATGCAGAAGATCTGAGGCATGGATGAATTAATGCAGGGGCTGCAGCCTGGGATCAGATTTATTTTCTCAATACAGATCCCTACTGAAATTAACTGTGCTGCCCTTGATCTTACGCACCTCTGACCTCAACCCTTGGTTCTTTCTCCCACTTTTCCCCCCAATCCATCTGTAATCCTTTTCCCACTCCAAGCATGAAGAGGGCAACATTCTCAGCACATTCACAAGTATGGTTACCTCATATTTTATTTGAAATACTGCCTGTAAATGGTTCCTGTTTCATGATTTGTAAGCCCCTTGAGTTTCTGCAGACTCATGGGATCTTCCAGTATTGCAAAATGCAGTGCCACATGATAAAAGGTTGACAAAAAAAATATTTTCCAGAGAAAGGAAAATGGTAAAACCAGAGGACATAATTTGAGGTTGAGGGGTGGTAGATTCAAGAGCAATGCTAGGAAATTCTATTTTACGGAGAGGTTGGTAGATGCCTGGAATGCGCTCCCGAGAGAGGTGGTGGAGAGAAAAATGGTGACTGAGTTCAAAGAAGCGTGGGATGAACACAGAGGATCTAGAATCAGAAAATAATATTAAATATTGAACTAAGACCAGTACTGGGCAGACTTGCACGGTCTGTGTCTGTATATGGCCGTTTGGGGGAGGATGGGCTGGAGAGGGCTTCAATGGCTGGGAGGGTTTAGATGGGATAGAGTAGGTTTTAACTGAGATTTTGGCAGTTGGAACCCAAGCACAGTACCGGGTAGAGCTTTGGATTCTTGCCCAGAAATAGCTAAGAAGAAAAAATTTAAATTGAATCAGGTTGGGCAGATTGGATGGACCATTCGGGTCTTTATCTGCCGTCATCTACTATGTTACTATGTTACTATGTAAAAGGTATGGACTGGAGATCTGGGAAGTATGGAGAGGGGGAAGAGAAGAAATTGAGGATTGAGGATGAAAGGAGAGTGAGACTGGGGATCAAGGGAAAAGACAGTAACGTGGAAGAGTAAGAGGAAGGCATTTTAAAATATTCTGTCAGCAGCCCTAGAAGGGTCCCATAACACAGATGCCTAAGGTCCCTATCACAGCAAATCTATCCCTGATTCCACAGAAAATATGTTCAGGCCCTTGTGGTAGGCTACCCACAAGGCAGAGTGGTCTGCATGGAGGATGTGGCTTTGATTAATGTCTCAATCAATGCTAAGGCCCCATTAATGCCAGGAAACTTCAGGAATGACAAGAAAACCTTCCTCTGTTTTCTTTTTCACTTTTACAGCTTTTTGTGCTATCAGCCGCTGTAGATTCCAGGGGCAAAAAACAAGTGGACAAAGTTTACTTTCAACCCAGCATTTAGCTACATGAGTCTGTCCTGAGTTCTCATTTGAGGTGATTGATCCTAAAGCGACTGTAAAAATATTTATCTAATGATGGATAAGTGAAGTAGCATTCCAATACAAAACAGCTGATGTTTCAGCCAGGGGGACTAAAATCCGACCTTATTTTCTTCTGTGGTACTGTTTAGTGTAGAGTAGACTATATCCAGCTGCCTGCAGATTTGGAAGTACAGTGTCTCTCTATCTTTGCCTCCCTTCTTGTCTTTCTATTTCTCTCCTCCGTTCCATTCTAATTCTCAATCTTGTGCTTTCTCTCCCCTCGCCCCCCCTCCCCCAGCCTTCTGTAGCCTGGAGTTAATAACGAGAACGACAAGTGGTGACCAAGCTAAGGTTATTCTTTGCTGTCGTGCTTTCTTCCTGCATCCATCATGCAGAATGTAAGACAGGTCGCCTCTGAGGCATTTTGTCGCCTTGGTGAGTCCTTCATTCATATCCTATAGTAGGAAGCACAAAAGGATAGCTGTGTCATCTCTCCTTAGCTCGGCTAGCTGCGGCCTTTGCAAGGAAATGAACAGGGAGTAGGTTTCTACGTTTCTTGCATTCTGGTAATTATTTTCTTGTTTCAACATGAGAAGTATTATGGGGAGGAGAGGTCTAGTTCAGTTGTCGGTATAGGCTATGCGTTTCTGTGTCTTTTAAAAATTGATCCCTGTTTAATCTCAGGATGCAGGTTTTAAATGTAGAATAATATAGCAAGCAGAGCTGGTTAGCATACTGATCAAGGAGTGAATATTGGCTTTATTGTAGGTGCATCCAGAGAAGCCATGAGTATTCTGTGATTCATCCATCAATTTAATCTTGTTAATAATCGGAAAGCAGCAGCGAATCTGCTATTGATTCCTATCGCATCATATCTTACTAAAGGGATCGTTTCCCCCCACCCCACCCCCAGAACACTAGCATGGAGAAAGTTCATTCAGTAAAATGATGCCCATCCTTGTGTGTGCTTACGGAAATACATTTGTAACTGCTATACCATGGAAGTTGTTTCTGATTGGTTTAAAGGTGATTTATCAGAGAATATTGTGGACCACTGTAAAAGTAGACACCAGTCCCATTCCTGAATACAGACATACCCAGCTGGTGTGGTTCCCAAATGCGTTGATTGTTTAGAAATGAAATGAGATGCAGTGAGTTTTAACAGTTGTCAGTTTCCCTATTACATTACAATATATTGTTTCTTATATCCTACAACCTTTGCAAATTAGAGATTCAGTTTGGATCACAATATTACGAAGCTAGGCATACCCAGGAATATACAAAGTGATTACTTCTAGGCAAAGTAACACCTAATTGTTAGTTATGATAAATTTAAGCCCTCTTTTACTAAGATGTGGTAGAGGTTTCTATTGCGGCCCGAGCGCTAAATACTCATAGGAATTTTATGAGCATCTGAGCATTTAGTGCTCCAGGCCACAGTAGAAACCTTTACCGTGGCTTAGTAAAAAAAAAAAAAGAGGTGGGGGGGGGAGTTTAATATATATAAATGATTTAAGTGAAATAATCCATAATGAATCAATTTCTGAAGCTTTAAAGCCAATTGATATCTCCATTTGGCTGCCATAAATTGAAATGTATTCATAAAAATTGTTTTATTCTTAGCATGTGAACATGTGCTGAAATAGGATATGTAAGGTCCAAATAATGCCAGGCTGTACCCAATCTATTGTGATTTCATAGTAAAATTAGATTATTCATATATCCCCCTTTAACTAAGCCATGGTAGAGGTTTCTACTGCAGCCCAGAGCACTAAGACCCCAATTCTGTAACCAGCGCCTAAAGTTAGGCACCTATTTCGGAGGCACCCAACTAGATAGGCGCCTATCTAAATTGAAGAACAAGCTTAATTAAGCTTTTTAATCAGCACTGATTGAAACATAGGCGCCTATCAAGGAAGCACGATTCTGTAACAAGGCGCCTCTAAAAATTTAGGTGGCCTTCAAAAAAATAGGCGCTATGCATGTTAGGTGTGGGCGTGGCTACATGTTAGGCGCCTTCTTACAGAATCCCTGCTCTTAAGCAAGCTTAAGCGCTCGCATGGGTGCCTAACTTTTAGTTGTGACTAGAGCTGGCCTATTTAATGGGCACCTCCAAAATAGGTGCCACTGAGGGTGATTCACTAAACAGCACCCAATTCTACTTGAATCGCGCTGAACAGTGCCTATATCGGCGCCTAGCTTTTGGATGCTTCTTATAGAATTTGCCCTTAAATGCTCCGATGCTCATAGAAGCGTTGAAGCAGCATTGGAACACTTAGCACTCAGGGCCACAGTAGAAACCTCTACCACAGCTTAGTAAAAGAGGGCCATAATCTGGTGCTTCACCATAAATAATATATATTAAAAAAAATTAAGGCCCTCTTTTACTAAGCCACAGTAGAGGTTTCTACCGTGGCCCAGGGCGCTAAATGCTCTGATGCTCCTAGGAATTCTAGGAGCGCTGGAGCAGCATCAGAGCATTTAGTGCTCTGGGTCATGTGGCTTAGTAAAAGAGGGGTTAAGTACAGAGCTTATAAATTGTTCTGGCTTCCACTGTCAACCAGTGCAATCTTAAACACAGCAGAGTAACACTTTTATATTTGGACATTGAAAATATAAGCCTTGCTGTCATATTTTCTAATGTCTGATTTCTTCCGCCTTTCAGCACTGCATTCTACATACAACATGTTACAGTAAATCGATCTGTGATAAAATTGAAATATGCCTTTATTTTTATAAAGTCCAAAAAACCTTCATGGTCATGGGTTTTATTTGTATATCAAAAGATAGATACCTATCAACTACTACTCCCAGTATTTTATATAAGGCTCCAATTTGATCAATTTATTTTCAACTGTTTATTTGCAAATTTGGATTAAGAGCAGTAGACAACATGCAAAAGATTTTTGGCCAAATTGCTTCTGAGTGTTAATAGTAAGAAATGTGTAACTGTTTGTCAATACAGATGTTGTTTCTGGACCAGATCCATTAATAAATCTAATCTAGTATTTCTGAGTCGCGCTATGCCTAAACAGGTTCAAGGTAGTGCTACCCGATTCAGGAAAAAAAATTGATTTGATTTTCTTGCCCTAGTGGGTGTTTTTTTCAAATATCCTGGTGGGTTTATTTTATAGTCTCTTCACCCCCTTTGCCCTCTTCTACCCATACTAGTGCTGTGGTGTAAACAAAATAAACAAACAAAAAAGACATTTCCTCGCTCTGTTAAATTCTAGCTCATGTTCGTGGTCTAACACCACCTCTGACAGGATACACATTTCAAATCTGACATATTGTAATCACAAAATAGAAAATAAAATTATTTTTTCTACCTTTTGTTGTCTGGCCATTATTTAAATCATTTTGGTTCCAGGCTCTGGTTGTCTTCTGATAACTTGCTTGCCAGGGTCTCCTGCCCATTTGTCATTTTCTTCTTTCTCCGTGCTAACCATCTATCTGCTATCTCTGTCCTCCACTTCCGTTTTCATTCCCTCCCCCGAAGGTCTGGCATCTTTCCTTTTTTCATCTCCATCCACAGACCCACCTTTTCTCAACTACGCTTTCATCCTTCATCTCTTCCTTCTTCCCCACCACCCCAGGGTCCACCATCTCTCCCTTTCTCTTCCCACCTACCCTCCTTTCCAGTATCTCTGTCCCCCCTCCACACCATCCCTTGTGTCCAACTTCTCTCCCTTTCTGTTTCTTCCCTCCCTAAATCCCATTTTCAACCATCTCTCTCCCTCTCCCTCCCATTATTTCTTCCCCACAAAGTCCGGCATATGCACATCTCTTTGAACCCCCCTTCCCTCCCTCCGTGTACTTCTACACCAGGGCCCCCTCCCCCAAAGGCATGTCCCCCCCGAAGGTCTGAACTGTCCCCCCTGAAGGCCTGCACCCACCCATGAAGGCCTGCACCCCACCCATGAAGGCCTGCACTCTACCCCTGAAGACCTTTACCCCACCAAAGGCCTGTCTGTCCCTCCTGAAAGCCTGCTCCACCCCCCTGAAGGCCTGTCCCCCATTCCCCCGCCCCGGAAGGCCTGCGTGTTCCCCCTGACCTCCCGCACATCCATTTGCCTAATGTCAGCAGTGGAGCAGCCTGCAGAGAGGATCATTGGTACTTTAGCGATCTTTGTAGGCTGCCACAGGCCTTCGGAGCTGTCTTCCCTCTGCCACGGTCCTGCCCCTCCTCTGATGTCAGAGGCAGGATTGCGGCAGAGGGAAGACAGCTCCTGAGGCCTATGGCACCCTGCAAGGATCGCTAAAGTACCGGCGATCCTCTCTGCAGGCTGCTCCACTGCTTGCATTAGGTAAATGGATGTGTGGGAGTCCAGGGGGGAAGCCGGACACCACAGCACTTCCTGACTGACCCTCCCCCCTCGCCCTCTACAGCAGGAGCGGCAGTGGCCGGCCAAAAAAAGGCAGCGCTGCCTATCCAGCTTTAGGGGCGTGGGGGGTCAGTCACCGAATTGGGAGGCCAATTTTTGTTTTAAAATTGATTCGAATCGATTCACCCAAAGTGAATCGGTGAATCGATTCAAATTGTGAGTCGGGGCAGCACTATTTCAAGGTGACTTACAATATAAGTACATTTCCCCCTCCGTATTCGTAAATTCTGTATCTATGGATTCGCTTATTTGCGGTTTTAAACCTAAAAATACTTTTTCTTTTTTGGGGCTATTTTAAGCCCTGAAAGCCCCACCTTAAGCCTTACCTGGTGGTCTAGCGGGTTTTCGGGGCAGGAGCGATCTTCCCACACTCCTGCTCTGTGCAGATCGCTTACAGGAGATGGCTCGAGAGACTACTGGAGCTCAAGGCAGCCATTTCCTGTGAGCGATCTGCACGGGGCAGGAGTGTGGGAAGATCGCTCCTGCCTGAAAACCTGTTAGACCACCAGGTAAGGCTTAAGGGGGACTTTCAGGGCTTAAAATAGCCAGGGGAAGTGGGGGTTAGGGGCAGAACTGGCCAGAATATTATTCACGTTTTTTTTATATTCGCGGCCCGGCTCTGCCCCTAACCCCCACGAATACGGAGGGGGAAGTGTAATTACAGAATGTATATGCTACATTATTGCAGTCTATGGAAAGGAAGAGTTATGAATAGAGAAACAGAGAAGAGAGAATGGTGGTTCTATGGTTATACTGATGAAGCACCTGAGTAGAGTGTGAGATTTAGTGACATTAAGGGCTCCTTTTACTAAGGTGAGCTAGCGTTTTTAGCACGTGCTGCATTGCCATGCGCACTAACCCCACGCTACGTGCCAAAAACTAACACCATCTCAATGGTGGCGTTAGCATCTAGCGTGCGTGGCAATGCAGCGCGCGCTAAGCGCACGCTAAAGCCGCTAGCACAGCTTAGTAAAATGAGCCCTAAGTATTTTGAGTTAGTTGTCTTTAGTATGTATGCTTTCAAAGAAGAGAGTTTTTGGGGCATGGTTTGTTTTTGTTTTTTTTGCCAGAATCTGTTGTAGAATGCTTCCATCTTGATATCAGTCAGCAAGGTTGTTCCAGGTCTTGGTGTCAAGGTATGTGAAGAACGAGTAGAATATGCATTTGTATTTAACCCCCTTGGGAGACTGGCGGAGCAGTTGAAGTGATTTCAGTTTTCTGGTTGACGTAGACCAGAAATTGGTAATGAATCAGAGACTAACTCAACTTTATTGAGGTCCAGCCTAACCTGTAATCTACCACAGAATCTTGGCATTTTAAAGGTAGATCAAGTAAGTCTTAAGCAGATATGCCTCACGAGTTACAACCTTGTTCATCAATTCATATTACTTTCCAGATACAGTGTGGAGGGGGTACTCCTGTATTATAAAGCTAAGTATCAGTTAGAGCAGTGCGCACTCTTAATGCCATGTTGCCTGATCTGTAGTTCCATGGTCGGCAGAGTGCGCATGTGCGCATACAAGGGTCCCTCAATCCGTCTAACATAGCGGTCTCGGCAAACTGGCCGGCAGCGCTGGACTCCTTGCTCTCCACCTCTCAAGCTGTGGTGTCGGCTCCTCTCACGAGCCTGCACCAGCGTTGGAGAAGGCTTCCGACGCTGGTGGGGATCGTGAGAGGAGCCGCCGCCGGCACCTTTTAACTTTAAAAAAACCCATTGGCTGCAACAGGCCAGCCTGCGGGAAGGGAAGGGGGGGGGCCAAAAAAGAACAGGACTCCAGCTACTGGAATGCAGGCTACACCACAGGAAGGGAAGGGGGAGGGGCCAAACTGAGCAGGCCAGATCATTAAGAGAAGGGAGAGGCCGAATGGAGCAGGACAGCTCACGGTAAGAGAAGGGAATGGGGTGGGGGAAAATGCTGCTACTGCTTCACAGGGACCTGGAGGGGAAGGGAAATACCGCTGCTGCTTCTGCAAAGGAAAATGGGGGGGGGGAAGGAGGGAAATGCTGTTGCTGCTGCACAGGGAAATGGGGTGAATATGCTGCTGCACAGGGTAAAGGAGGGAAATAATGACAGACAGACAGCGGGAGGGAGGGAGACAGAAAGAAAGGAAGAAAGACACAGGGGCAGGGAGAGGGACAGAAAGACAGACAGAGAAAGGTGGCCAGGGAGAGAGACACAGCGGGAGGGAGAGAGACAGAAAGACCGACAGACATATATTCTAGCACCCGTTAATGTAACGGGCTTAATGACTAGAGAGAGACAAAAAGAAATACAGATAGACAAAGGAAGCCAGGGAGAGAGACAGACAAGGGAACAGAGAGACAGACAGAAAGAAAGACAGACAAAGGGTGCCAGGGAGAGAAAGAGAAAAATAGCAGGAGGGAGAGAGACAGAAAGAAAGAAAGAAAGAGACAGGAGCAGGGAGAGAGACATAAATAAACAAAGACAGACAGACATTATATTCTAGCACCCGTTAATGTAACGGGCTTAAACATTAGTTTCATATATATTCATTGTGGCTATAGTTTATTATTTATAGACCGCCTTTAACCAGGTGGATTACAACCTTATATACATAATAAACATAAAATACAACAAAAATTTTTTTTATAATATACCAAAAATATCTTAAACAGCATCCTGTTATTGCAAAACATCATAATAAGAACATAAGAATAGCCTTACTGGGTCAGACCAATGGTCCATCAAGCCCAGTAGCCCATTCTCACAGTGGCCAATCCAGGTTCCTAGCACCTGGCCAAAACCCAAAGAGTATCAACATTCCATGCTACCGATCCATGTCTTTCTCGATAACAGACTAAGGGCCTGTTTTACAAAGCCGCGCGGCAACAGCCCCGAAGCCCTTTAAATCTCTATCTACAAATTGGCATAAAATTTGAGTGAAACAGGCAATCATGTTCTGAAATAACAACAAGCATAGTCAGGCACTTGAGTGGAGTGCCCTAGCTTTTACACTAGGACTGGGTCCTTCTGCCTGCAAATGGGTACTGGGGCAGCGCGATCAGGCGCTTGGATGCAGCACAGTCACCATGGGCCACATAAACTGGCTAGGTCGGCTGGATTTGTCCCGTGGGCCTTGTGCTTGACATGTGTGATGTAGGAGGTATATAAACTTTTAAATAAATTATTACGTCTCCTCCTACAGAAGTCCCTCCTCTGCAATTTTGCTGGGATCCTGGTCTGCTCTTAGTATGATTCCAGAGCAAGTTTTCTGATTTCCCTTTTCACCTATAGTAGGGGAAACTTCCTTTTCTCTTAATCTGTGTTTTCTGAGCACCGCATAACTTACAAAAAACTACATTTGCATATCATTCCTTTCTTATTATGAAAATAACATATTACTCACCTTAGAGAAGAACCTTGCTCTCTCCAAGGTAGAGACGGTCTGCCCCTTGGAAATTCCTTTTCCATCTTCCTCCAAGGCTCCAACCATTCCTTGTGGATAACTATAATATGCCTTAGCACCACCAATTGCTTCAGGGGGAGCCTTTCTTTCCTTCCTAAGCCCTAGAGATTGGTTGCCTTGGAGGCTGGAAGGAGAACTCTAACCCCAGCCCTCTGTCTTGGAGAAAACTCCTTCATTCTCCCTTTTAGGATTTCTGGTTTCCCATCCCTCTCTGTAGTTGTGTTCCCTTTGAGTTCAGTTTACCATAATAAAAATGCTTCTTTTAGACTCCCTTTCTGCCAGTCAGCAACATAATTGATCATTGCTGCAGATGCAGCCTTAGTTATTAATGCAGCTGAAAACTGTTGAGTCAACATTCTTTTCTCAAGCGGATTCTACAGAAATCACATCCCATTGCCTCATGGGGATTGTAGTCATTAGCTCTTAAAGAAAACCCCACATTTTTTAGTTTCCCTTATTTAATGTGAGAACCAGTGCCATGTTACTTGCCTCTTCTTCTTCGTGATAAGGACACACTAGTGCTTTATCACAATATTTATATGTTTAATTTGTTGTTTTTATTATGTACATATTTTAACCCACCTAGATTTGTGGATAGATGGGCTCCAAAATTTTAAAATAAATACATATTTTATAACAATACATAAGCGCCTATGGATGTCTCAAATGGCCAAATGGACACCCATATGCTTGAAATATCCAATCCCAATTTTGCAAAGGCAGAAGAGGGACGTCTAACACTGCAATATGTCCAAATAGCAAGGAGCATGTTCTGGGTGTGTTTTGGCCAGGTCTAGGGAGGGCCTGAAATCTGGATGTCCAATAGCAGTTACTGAAGAGCAACAAATGTCCATGTCTAAAACGAAGGACATCCTTATTTAGACCTATTTTAGTAACATCCAGATTTTAGAAAGGTCCTCTGATTAAGCAGCTGTCCACTGGAGGAATTTAAGCATGACACTTCTTTAATCCCCCAGCGCAGGAGCCTTTTTAAAAAATTCTTTATTGATTTTTAAATAATAACAGTGCACTACAATGAATTATCAAGAGCAAATCAGAAAAAGCACTTTACACATACAAACATTTTAAAACAAATCATTTTCTCCCCTTCCATTAACTAGCAATAGTTAGAAATATATACTTATAACTATAGTTTCCATAAACTATATGCCATACATAATATTACTATCCTCCCTCCCACCCTGGATGTGCAACGAAGTAATCTAATAAGAAAAAGTACATGTCAGCTAATGTGACCCTATATATGTAGTCAATGGACTCCACACCTTATTGAATGCATTACTATGTCCTAAACATTCAGCTTTCATTCTCTCATACTTATAAGTTGAACATAAGTTTGCCCACCAAAATGTGTAATTAAGTCTATTGCAATTCATCCTGTTACGTATAACCATCTGAATAGCTATTCCTGTCATTATTAAGAAAAGCTGGCTTTTATACCGATCCAAAGACGGTTTAAGATGTAATATAGTATCACAAATTATCGTTCAGCGCGGGACTTCATCGCGCCAAAGAAAAATCTTCTTTTAAAGGGCTCCGAGGGGGGTGTGGGGGGAACCCCCCACTTTACTTAATAGTGATCGCGCTGGCGTTGGGGGGGGTTGTAACCCCACATTATACTGTAAACTCAACTTTTTCTCTGTTTTTTAGGGAAAAAGTTAAGTTTTCAGTATAATGTGGGGGCTTACACCCCCCCAACGCCAGCATGATCCCTATTAAGTAGAGTGGGGGGGTTCCCCCCACACCCCCTGTCGGAGCTCTTTAAAAGAAGGTTTTTCTTTGGCACGATGAAGTCCTGTGCTGAATTGTCGGCACTCGTTTGTCAGCTCGCATCTGTCTCGCGCGTTTAAGACTCATCACCCAAATTATGGCTTCATAAGTTAATGGAATTGATGCCTCAAGTACAAGATTAATTTGTCCCCAATTTATTACTGATCGTCCAAGTGCCAAGTTAGGCCGGTTTTTAGATGTTTTTCTGTTTCGATTATAAGCCCCATAGTCTATTGTCTCAGCAGCTTTTGATGTAGTACATCATGATATACTGATCTGTTTACTTTCTGAGATAGGCCTGGTTTAATCCCAATTCATTTGACTCAGCTGAATCGTACTGCATTTACTCTATGAAGTAACCGTATACTGTATTAGAATGCCAAATGTTTAACTCTTCTTCTTTTAAGTGGTTTCAATTTAAGAAAATTTTTGAAACATCCTTATTTAAAACTATACAAATTTGGAGTAATTTACCAAAGGCTATGAAAGCGATACACCCATTTGTGTTTTGTAAATGTTTAAAAACTTATTTCTCAAAAACAAAATCCAAAGAAAACTGTAGTACTGCCAGCCAAAGCAAAAACAAAAAACAAACTGCAGGCAACTATGTACGAGATGCAGGCAATGTTTATTATACCAAATATTTATGCAGTTAAAAATACCACCTTATAACAAACCAAAGGACCTGACACGGTCCGTGTTTCGGAAAACACTTCTTCCTCAGAGGTCCTAATAAAAATAAATATGAAAGCTAAGAGGATATGTATAATATATAAATCATGTGAAATGGTGTGCAAAATTAAGATAAAAATCCATGTGAACAAATATATTAGATCGTGAACAGTGAAGAGAAAATTTTAATATTTCATGCATAAATTTTTTTTTTAAATAAGTAATACCAGAAATGTTGATGAATGTGAATGTGAAACTGAGACTTTTAAGAGGTACAAACGTGTGCTTAAATGTGATGTGACAAAAATATCTTGAGAAAGTGACTGGAAAAATGTGTGTACATATACTAAACTTAAAACAAAGATAGACCACAAAAGAGTGAGTGAAAACAAAACTAAAGAAGACTATGAAAACAAATCCTAAAGGACTACCAATAAATAAGTAAAAGGATGAAAGGGGGAAGAAAGATGAAACAGATAATGACCTACCATGGTTGCTAAGGTATAAAATAAGCTGCATAAAAGGTATAAAACTAAAATAAAAGAAAAGAACCGAATGAATAAAATACAAGTCATAACTTTAATTCTTGTAAAAGGTTAAAAAATAAGAAGTAATGGTTAAAACATATAAAACGTTTAATAAAAAGGGGTTAGTTAAAAAAGTTAAAAGAAGGGGGTAAGTTAAAAAAAAGAAAAAGCATAAACCATTACGTTAGCCCAAACATATTATGTCCTAAGCACAGAAGGGGAGAGAAATGAAGAGAAGTAATGAGCACCGCTACACATTCTAGGTGCCATAAAAGGAAAACTATCGCTGCATTACATCGTATTTATAAAAACACTTCTGTAGGTGACATATACAGTTTATATTGTTATAAATATAAATGAGCCTGCCAGGGCTCACCCAACCCGCAATCTAAAAGACTCATTAGGAATTCATGGGCTTAGAACCATACCTAAAGTTAGACTAAGCAACGCTTCAGTGACAGGATAAAAGTGCAGACTTACCAACCGCCTATCTGTAAACCTTCTTCACTTGGAATTTGTGACACAAAAATAGTCAAGCAAAAGCAAAAACGATGCGAGGACCTTGCTGATGATAAAGGGGCAGACTGAGAGTGTGGAACGCTAAGGCTAATGATAGGCGGTTAGTAAGTCTGCACTTTTATCCTGTCACTGAAGCGTTGCTTAGTCTAACCTTAGGTATGGTTCTAAGCCCATGAATTCCCAATGAGTCTTTTAGATTGCGGGTTGGATGAGCGCCGGCAGGCTCATTTATATTTATAACAATACTAGTCTGTAAGCCCGTTACATTAACGGGTGCTAGAATAGATGTGTGTGTCTTTCTTTCTTTCTCTCTCTCTCTCTCCTTGGCCGCTTTCTGTCTCTCTCTTTCCTCGGCTGTCCACCATCACCCCTTGCCTGTTCCACCTGTCCAGCAGTAGGCCTTCTCCCTTCCTTTTATCTCCCCCTGTCCAGCAGCACTCCTTACCTGTTCCCCCTGTCCTTCTTCCCTGCTCCCCCTGTCCAGCAGCACTTCTTACCTGCTCCCCTGTCCCTCTTCCCTGCTCCCCCTGTCCAGCAGCACTTCTTACCTGCTCCCCTGTCCCTCTTCCCTGCTCCCCCTGTCCAGCAGCACTCCTTACTTTCTCCCTCTGACCCTCTTCCCTGCTCCCCCTGCCCAGCAGTACTCCTTACTTTCTCCCTCTGACCCTCTTCCCTGCTCCCCCTGTCCAGCAAGTTTCAAGTTTATTTAAATTTGATAAATCGCTTATTACATACTAAGCGAGTAATATTGAAAATATATGGTATACAACTTTAGAATGTTTGGTATACAACATTAAAAGAGGGGTAAACAACAGACTGACAATACAGACAAACTGGAATACTTTAGGGGAAGGACAAAGGAGGGCAAAAGTTACAAAATACTGTTTTCATAATGAAAAGAGAAGGAGTGTCTAGTACGCCTTACCTGCTCCCCCTGTCCAGCATGCGGCTCCTCTTCTTTAAAACAGCCTACAGGCTGTAATGAACCTCGCAGGCCGCTCTGCACCTCGGTAGCACGTTTCCTGTGACACGATACAGTGCATCAGAAGGAACATGCTATCGAGGTGCACAGCGGCCTGAGAGGTTTGCTACAGCCGGCGATCAGAGATGGAGCAGCAGCGCTTGGTGAATGAGGGCAGGAGGGGGGAGTCGCCAGCGTGTCCCCTGCCTCCATGTTCTCCCTGCCTCTGTGTTTGAAAATCGAATTCTGCACGGAAGCACACCTCACGGAGGCAGGAAACATAAAACCCTAAGTGCACATGCACGCTTAGGGTTTTATTATAGAGGATTATTATTCTTCCCCATACACATATATACCAATCCCCATACCCCTTCCACAAACCCACCCAGCCAACCACACCTCCACCACATACGCACAACATCTACCCACCCCACACTCACCTACACACATCTTTTCACACCCAATCACAAATATATGTAGGTCTTATGTAAAATGTGACCCATTTTCTAACAAATCTACATGAAAGAAGGGTTTAGACACCAAGAGAAACAACTTCTATCCTGTTCAAATTAGAATTCATCTTGCTTAAAATAAATGCCATTCTTTAGTTCAACAGAAAAGGAAATTGTGGGTTAGTAGAAAGAATATTTATAGAGAAAAAAAAGATTTGTTCTCCCAAGCTGATAGTTTTATATTACTTAACAAATATAAATGACTACCCCTCGAGAAGCTCCATACTGAAAGCTATGGGGGAAGCTGTCCTCCTTTCCCTCGGTGCCGCTGTTGTGCTGAGGGAGGGGGGGGGGGGCGTCTGCTTCCGTCTCCTGCGTTCTCAGTGCTCCCTTCTAGAAGCAGCGACTCCGACCTTGCACGAAACCTCCTCAGCGGATCCCAATTGTTTAAAGTAGCGTGGCCCTCCCCCTCCTGCCTTCCCGCCGAGAGCTCGCGTATGCAACACTCTACACACGCTGCTTCGGGGCCTTGTACTGCCCTGATTTACTCTGGCACGTCCCTGATGACATCATCAGAGACCCGGCAGAGCAAATCAGGGCAGTAGAAGGCCCCGAAGCAGCGTGTGTAGAGTGCTCCACACACTGCTTGAATTGGCGTTTGGAGTCGGGCCCGCGAAGAAAGTAGCAGCTGGAGCTTTTTTTCTGCGCTTCCCTTCCTGCCCCGTGAGATGTCGCCGTGGCTCATCTCGATCCCAGCCAGCGTCGGAAGCCTTCTCCGACGCTGGTGCGGCTCGTGAGAGGAGCCGACAGGAGAGCAGGATGTCCAGCGCTGGGGTCTAGTCCTTCCGGCGAGTGTAGGTAAGTGCTAGGGATTCGCACATGCGCACTCCTGCGGCCACAGACCTACTGATCACAGAAGCACGCCGATAGGAGTGCGCATGCGCGGCTAGCTTTTTATTATATAGGATAAACGGTATACACCACTCATAGAAGTGTTTTTATAAATACGATATAATGCAGCGATAGTTTTCCTTTTATGGCACCTAGAATGTGTAGCAGTGCTCATTACTTCTCTTCATTTCTCTCCCCTTCTGTGCTTAGTACGTAATACGTTTGGGCTAACATAATGGGCTAACACCTGAAAACTTGGCTATTTTCAAAAATCTAACACCTCCCGCTCTTTGGTACCCTGTCCCTCTTTATCTTCCTAGCTCCTTTCCTATTACCCTTCATTGTAGCTCCTTTTCAACCTAACCCTGTAAACCGTGCCGAGCTCTACGCTTGTGGAGATGGTGCGGTATATAAACCTAAGGTTTAGTTATGCTTCTTTTTTTAACTTACCCCCTTCTTAACTTTTTAAACTAACCCCTTTTTATTACACGTTTTATCCATTTCTTCTTATTATTTTTTAACCTTTTACAAGAATTAAAGTTATGACTTGTATTTTATTCATTCGGTTCTTTTCTTTTATTTTAGTTTTATACCTTTTATGCAGCTTATTTTATAGCTTAGCAACCATGGTCATTATCTGTTTCATCTTTCTTTCCCCTTTCATCCTTTTACTTATTTATTGGTAGTCCTTTAGGATTTGTTTTCATAGTCTTCTTTAGTTTTATTTTCACTCACTCTTTTGTGGTCTCTCTTTGTTTTAAGTTTAGCATATGTACACACATTTTTTCCAGTCACTTTCTCAAGATATTTTTGTCACATCACATTTAAGCACACGTACCTCTTACAAGTCTCAGTTTCACATTCACATTCATCAACATTTCTGGTATTACTTATTTAAAAATTTTTACGCATGAAATATTAAAATTTTCTCTTCACTGTTCACGATCTAATATATTTGTTCACATGGATTTTTATCTTAATTTTGCACACCATTTCACATGATTTATGTATTATACATATCCCCTTAGCTTTCATATTTATTTTTATTAGGACCTCTGAGGATGGAGTGTTTTCTGAAACATGGACCGTGTCAGGTCCTTTGGTTTGTTATAAGGTGGTATTTTTAACTGCATAAATGAAATATTTGGTATAATAAACATTGCCTGCATCTCGTACATAGTTACCTGCAGTTTGTTTTTTGTTTTTGCTACAAACTTATTTCTAAAATATTTGAATGATAATGATCATGTTACATGTAGTCTGAATTTTTATTGTAAGCCACTTTGGACCATTGTTGGGATTAGGTGGACTATAAATGCTTGAGATTAGAGTAGCTCAGATCCTCTATATGGCTGAATATTGACCTCCAAGGATCTAGGTAGATAAATAATCCTTTGGAGGTGGGGCTAGAAGCAAAGCAGAGCCTGATAATGGAGAATATAGGCTCCTCCCTTTGTAACCTGGGATACAAGGGGAGGAGTCTAAGCCAATCAGGCTCTGATTGACTTAGACTCCTCCCCCTTGTATCTTGGGATAGAGAAGGAGGAGCTTAAGGCCCTGATTAGCTCAGTCAGGGCCTTAGGCCCCTCCCCATGCATCACATGATGCATCAGGGAGGGAAAGCCCCGCCATTCGGAAACGGTGAGCCTACAAGCGGGACGGACCGAGCTGTCCTGTTCCAAAGTTTCTGAGAAGGTATAGGGGATTTGGGGGGGATGGGGGATGGCGGGGGACCTCCGGTGATAGGAGGGAGTGGGCATTCCTCCTGCCTTTTTTTTCAGGGGGGAAAGGGGGAGGGTAAAAGATGTTTGGGGGGTACCTGGTGCGGGAGTGGGCCTTTGGTGGCAGGAGGGAGTGGGCATCCCTACTGCCTTATTGCTGCCATGGGGGGGGAGGAGTCACATTGGCAGGAGGGAGTGGGCGTCCCTCCTGCCGCATCGCTGCTCCGGGGGATGCGGGAAGTCACATTGGCAGGAGAGAGTAGGCATCTCTCCTGCCATTTTTGCTGCCGTTGGGGTGGGGGAGGAGTCCCGCTGCCCTAGCAGAAGTGCCAGGAGGCTGCATTTCCTGTCACTACTGTTAGGGCTCTGCATATGTGTCAATCGCTCACTGAGCAATTGATCTGTCGAGTTTGCATGCAAATTATTTGCACCTCTATGCAAAATATTTGCATACAAATTTGGTAGTGCATTGATTGCTAGTTTAGAATCGGCCAACAGCAATCCAGTCAGTATTACCTACAATCTTTAGTGCATCCAGGCCTAAGTGACTTGCTCAGGGTCACAAGGAACAGCTGTAGTGCTACATTCTATACAGAATCTGGCTTCTTAGGGTACAGGTTCATTATTGTCCACATATTCTATTTTTAATTTGCAGTTACTTACTTACTGGGTGAGAGTGTATCTGTGTTTTGTGTGTGCAAAAAAAGACATGCTTTTCTGTTAGAATTGACTGTACAGGATCGATCTGTACTAATCTGGCTTGTTTAGTTTTACAATGAGTGTAATGATGTCCTACTGCTCACTGCAGTGGTTAACAGATGCTGCCTTTTCCTAGGTGTGACTCGTGGATTATTACTAAACATATTTTTATTTCATATAGGGGAGAGGGTGTTAAAAAAATGATCAGCCCCGGGTATCAAATATGCTAAGTGCTGCTGCTGGCTGGAATTGTAGTTGCAGACCCGATGCTGCAGCAATATAGGGGGTTTTTTTTTTTGGGGGGGGAGGTTGGCAATCTGTAACATGTGCTCTATATGTGTTGCTGAAACTTCTTGGGCTGTTTGTTATACATGACTATTTGCTGAATGTTTTTAAAATGGAGGGAGAGGTAGTGAACCTGACTATGGTCAGGAAAGAGAGCTAGTTTCCCTGGCTAAGCTTTGAAATAAAGCCCACAGAGCCTGCTTTTTTAGTGTTTGGTTTATACAATTGCCCCTGATGCTCTGGACCTGTTACAACTGGAGGAATGTTTAATGTTGTTTCCACATGGTTATCAACTCAAGGGTTGGTCTACTCCATTCATTATTTTATTAGCTTACAACTGAAAGTCTGATATATAATGAGTGCAGCACAAGAAAGGATGGGAGCGCCATGGAGGGCAATTATAGCTTGCTGCAACTCTGACTGCATTCAGCAGGCAACTGCCTAGGGGAGAGAAGGGGCAAGGGGTGGGGTCGGGGTGAAGCTGGGGGTGGGGTCATGTGTCCTCTTTTTTGGCTTCACAAATATGGTAACCTTAATCAGAATGATATATTTCTGAAGGTTGTAGCATAGGAATTAGAGCAGATGTGGTAGGGAGGTAATAGAAATGGGGGTCTGCATTACCATAGGATATTGGCAAGGCAATCTGTCTTCTGGAACCTCACATTGTCTAAGTTGCAGCTTGAATGTTATGATGACTGCTGCTGAGAAAGAGCAGTTGTTTAGCTAATATGTGTGATAGCACATGAACAAACAAAGTGTGGGTAGAGTTGCTTCTCAAACTGTGCTTTAGAAATACGCTTAATTACAAAGAAATCTGAAGATGAGTGAAAAGTATAGAGAAGGAAGAAACACTGAATAAAAGGAAGAGAAATGAGCAAAACTAATAGCAGATGAGCAATATCTCTAAAGGTCTTCTGCACCATTCTACTTTTGTGACTTATTTTTTGCATTCATTTCCTCTATAGGTCTGAAACCAAAGCACACAGGCTATGAAGAGGTAAGGTGATATCTTAATGCTTAAATATAAAAATGCTCAAATAATTGCAGATGTATTAAAATAACCCAATGTTGTTTATGACGTTGTCTATGTAATATACACCATCAATCCACAACGGCATATAATAAACTTCAAAGTGCCTAATTTCTAAGAGATCTTTTTTTCAGATAATACCTTTCTAAATACCTTTATGGTCTTCAGTTCCAGCCAACCACCAGCCAAATTATTTGAAAGCTTGCTTCTCTTTCTGGCTTTTATTCATCATCAGACCTTAGTTTTTTTTAAAGTGCTTGTGCTCTATATTCTATGTTTTGTGCAAATCGATAAACTTTTCTTATACAACTTTAAAACTTTGGTACTTAGCTTTAGCTATTTCTTCATTCTTTTTTTAAACCTCGGGAAGGACCTTAAGGTTCAACCAGTTTCGCCAAAAAGGCTTTTTCAAGAACGGGTTCCCTGCAAATAAGAGGCAAGAGTTGGTAAATGCATCAGTTTCATTGTTCTAAAACTTTAAACTAATCCCTAAATATCTTAGCAGTTCTAGTTTTAGAAGTAAAATTACCCTTTTGTTTTTCTCCACAGCATCTCGACGTGTATTCTTCTATGTAAAGAGGGCCGCGGCATTTTTTGGTTCTGTTTAAATCAGGTGACTCATTAACTACCTCACTGATGACATCAGTTCAGTGGGAGGAGCCTAAACTAGTGTCATCCATTCTATTTCTAAATTTAATCCTCCTGGATGCACCGTATTCAGAGTGTATATCCAGCGTTGTTCTTTGAAATTTAATCTGTTCTCAATGTAACCACCCTCCCACCCTTCTTTTATACAATATATGACCCTCCATCTTAAATCATCTATGGTTGGACACTTGTACGATGAAAATGGCTGGATTCCATACAACATTCTCTGCGAACGGTATTGCCTGACTCCTAGTTGTTACTACCAATGGCTTCAACTCAAACATTCACTGCAGGCACTTCTGCAGACTAAACCTCTGGTCAATAAAATCCAGATATCATCAACTTATGCTTTCCTATAGCATTCAAGAAACGGGAAGCATCTCAATGGTATAAACTTCTTAGGCACAAAAGAACTTTGCGGACCACTACGATAGAACATTGTTGGCTCACTGAGCTATATGTTGAACTCACAGAGGATCGTTAGCGAGCTCTTTGGTCATGCACATCTAAATTATGCTGCTCAGCAACATATCTGCAAACCTCGTTCTTTTTGCTTCATAGAGCTTACTGGACACCCAGCCGCTTAACCAAACTCAATTCTGCACTATCGGACAAATGTTGGTCATGTGGCAATCCAGGGGGTTCACTACGGCACATGCTATATGATTGCCCCTTACTGTGCGATTACTGGAAAAAGATATGGACTGACATCTGCTCAATACTACAGATAAATTTCCCTCTCTCCTTTAATGTACTCATTGTAGACTGTCATGACAACGATCTAGACATATCAGAAGATGGCAATAACTTATAGCCATTAAAATCATTCTATCCAATTGGAAGAACTTAGATGTTCCAACATATGGTACCTGGTGGAATACAGTTTGCCTCGTGGCCAAATACGAACAAATTGCAGCTGAAAGGTCAAATGCTCTGTGGAGATTTAAAAACTTATGGGCTCCCTTACTGGATCATACTGTGTTTCCTTATAATTCAATGGACTGATCGCTATCCTTGAGTCATTTCCATGTTTCATATAAATCATACCTTACTTGTGTGCACCGCTCTTACAATATTACCATATCAATATTTATTCTTCTCTCTTATGGTATCCATGTAGATCTGCCACTATCTGTTATTGAAACGGTATGTTGTCTTTTTTAATCAATTTTCATCCATGCATATTGCATACCGTTGGACTGTCAGGTTTTTTTTTCCCTTTTAGTTTACTTTGCTTTGTAGGCTTCCACTTTCCTGGTCCTCTCTTAGATTTTTGCTCCTACCTTCTTTACTTGAGTTTGTTATTACTTCACATTTGATGCTCATTTGAGTATAATGGCCTTGCAATAGTATTGTTTGTATCACCATGTTGATGTTATGATGACTCTCATAATTGTGTTTTATTACTGAGTGTCTCATGTTTATGATTTTTGCTTTTGTAAACTATAATAAAAACTTGATTGAACTTAAAAAAAACAAAACAAAACCAATTGCAATACCAACAAGGTTGTCAAGTCTTTCGGACAACACTTTGGAAAAACTGACCACTGCACCAATGATTTTATGGTGAGAATACTAAAAGTAAATTGTAAGACAATCCAAGAATGTAAGACCTTTGAAATTAAAATGATGAAATAGTTTGATACCTCTTGCAAAAAATCAAAAAGGTAATTTTGCCAGCAAAATACTACCAATAAGCACACATTCACTTGGCAAATATTCAAGTTACACAGCGCTGTACTGAGCAACTGGACTCCCAAATTAATTAACCAAACGAACCTCAGACAAATAAGCAGGACATTTTTTTTGAAGGGGAATGAATGAAATGATATTGTAGGACTGGGTAAAGAAAATCTTAAATGTAAAAAACTGGCCAACAAGGAGCAGGAGGTGTGACATTGGTTAGTATCTTTCCTAGGGTTACCATTTGGCTCCAGAAAAAGGAGGACAGATTGAGACATCCGGGTTTTACTTCAATTGCTTTCAATGCATGTCTCAATCTGTCCTCCTTACTTCCATTGCTTTCAAAGGAAGTAAAACCTGGATGTCTCAATCAGTCCTCCTTTTTCTGGAGCCATATGATAACCCTAGTCCTGCTTCAGCCTAATTTTAATGAGGCTTTAAATGATTCTTATGCTGATAGTCATAAAGACAGCTGGGCTTTTCAGAAGATGGTATTTGTTGCATATATGTGTGGGGTGGGAGAGAGATGGTAATGCTGAAATCATAAGACAGCTTGTAGGGGCCTCATGTGAGTCATATGAATACTCCAGTGTTATTGATATTTGAGGGAGGACTGAGCCAGACACAAGCTGAAGCATTTTACAAGGATGTTTCATAAGCTACAGAGAACATGGGTGACATTCTGTGTGTTAGTGCTTGCAAGCCGTGGCAAAGCTGCTGCCATTCTGAGAAGGGGGGCCTAGAGTGCAATCAGCGGATCCAGCCTATAGAAGAGTCTGTGATAGAGGTATGTGATGTAATAGCATCTCAACAGTAGCTGGACATAGTTCCAAGTCATATCAAAAGTCTGACTATCACAAAAAAAAAACAACAACCAAAACCTCTCAAAGCTTTCTTAGAGAACAGTGTACCCAGGTCAGGACTTTCTTGAGAGAAGGAAAATTCAGCTCATCCATGTTTGGACTGTTTTTCTTTCTTTACAGAAAGGGAAGGCAAATAGTCACTTGTCCAGTGAAGAGATAGGTTTTATTATGTTCACTGAATGCCCACTAAAATATTCATGTATCAATACCAAGCCTTAAGGAGTTACTGAATGATTGTGGTCTACAGGATTGTCTCCCATTACTTAGAGTGAGTCCCATATGTGTGATGGGGGCTATTCAGTAATAACGTGTGATGTGCAATGTGGGTTGATAATCAGACTTCATTGTGTGTGCATAAGAAAAACAGCACACATTTGACTTGTGGAACTATAAAAAGGCAACATTGAGCTTAAGGCAAGGCCTGGAACTTGCAGCAGCAGGAAGCACAAATTGTATCTTAATGCCCATGACTTTTACTCGGCCACAAAGTGTAAAATTCTGTCATCCGTAGTGGGTCATCTAACTCATCCTTCATGTGGGCGGGGGAGGAGGTCAGGCAAGCTTTTTTCCAAGCAGTTTGTCCTTGCTGAAACCTGATGAATTCAATCATAAAGTCAGGTAAGCTCGAAGGCAGGGGGAACTGTCAATTTGTGAGGGTCCTCACATACGTATTTACATAGAACTGTTTACTTTTAATAATGATATAGAAAAGTAAGTTGTAACAATTCATTTTACAGTAATATTCTTAACAAAAAATATATATACTCAACAAATTATGTATGGTGTCTATTGCTTCATTAAAGATGATGGAATAAGATAATAGGGAAAAAATGAAAAGAAAGAAATTGATATTTTTTACTTTGTTTTGAATGTTGCTTTTTAGCTGACAAACCTGGATACAGCACCATGGCCCATGAACTCGCTGCAGCCCCAGTGGTATCACACGCTCCAGGTACGAAGAATCCGGGCTCAGAGGGCACGAAGCAACAGTGATCCTTTACAGGGGAAGGAGTGTGCACAGGGATTTCAGTGGGTAAGCTGAAGTAAACACTGTAATTTAATCTGATTGACCATGAGTTCAGTTAGAACATAAGAAGATACTGGGTCAGACCAATGGTCCATCAAGCCCAGTAGTCTGTTCTCACGGTGGCCAATCCAGGTCCCTAGTACCTGGCCAAAACCTAAAGAGTAGCAACATTCCATGCTACTGATCCAGGGCAAGCAGAGGCTTCCCCCATGTCTTAATAACAGACTATGGACTTTTCCTCCAGGAATTTGTCCAACCCTTTCTTAAAACCAGATACACTTTAAGAACATAAGAACTGTCGCTGCTGGGCCAGACCAGTGGTCCATCATGCCCAGCAGTCCGCTCATGCGGCGGCTCTCTGGTCAAAGACCAGCACCCTAACTGACACTAGCCCTACCAGCATACGTCCTTGTTCAGCAGGAACTTGTCTAACTTTGTCTTTAATCCCTGGAGGGTGTGTTCCCCTATGACAGACTCCGGAAGAGTGTTCCAGTTTTCTACCACTCTCATAATTCCCTTTTCTGCTTTTACTGAACCTCTGGCAACATGTTCCAGAATTTAACTATTCTCTGAGTGATAAAATATTTCCTCCTTTTGGAGACATACTCAGCAGGGTGTGTAAATGTACATCCATGTCATATTTCCTGTGCTTTCGGAGCTGGATTTTGACTGTTTTGTAAATAAACACCTTTTCCCTGTCACAGCAAAAGAAGAGCCTACCATTTGGGACAGCCTCATCCTACCTGAATCTGGAGAAACTGGGTGAAGGTTCTTATGCAACCGTTTACAAAGGTATTAGCAGGTGAGTGATCCTAAACAGAGATGTACGTAAGAATTTCCTAACTCAAGAGAAGCAGCAAAAATAGTAAAGGAAATTATCTCAAAGCATTCATTGTACTCTGTATAGACTTTGACAAGTAAGATGGTATTCTTAAACATCCTTCACAGAAGTTAGGAGAGTATGAAGGCGTTCTTTCTTCAAAGGAGTCCAAGGCAATGAGAAAGAATATAGCAAGACTAACCTGAAGATTGGGGGTTTAGTATACTAGATTGCAGTTTATAGATGGTAGTTTCTCCAGGCTGGCAAGAGTATGAAGGCGTTCTTTCTTCAAAGGAGTCCAAGGCAATGAGAAAGAATATAGCAAGACTAACCTGAAGATTGGGGGTTTAGTATACTAGATTGCAGTTTATAGATGGTAGTTTCTCCAGGCTGGCAAGCTTAAACAAGGAACAATGAATAAGGAATTCTTAGAAAACCAGGAGAGCCCAGACAAGGAGCTAGAAAAGCTAGTAAGCCAGAGGGAAAATAACCACCTGTCCTTCTGTTGGGGAGAGGTAAAAGAATACTAAAATGCAGAAAGGGACCTTTCACCCAGGTGCATCCCTGCTGGACACTCCAGAGGACTTGATACTGTGTGAAGGGAACCTGCTACCCAGGTGCCTCCTTTCTCACAATAGAGTTTTGCCTATTTTGGTAGAACAGTTAGCTGGTGAAGAACAGAAGCATTTAAGAGTTACGGGGTGTGTGTGTACGGTTAAGAGAAACCCCTCCCATTACTGTGTGTGTCCTTACTATTCCACTGAGTGGGTCGAAGAATTTTTGAATCCAGGGAGGTTATATTTTGTTCAAAAATTTCTTACAGAGAAAAATTCAGTCTAGTACAGTGGTTCTCAACCAGCGTGTTGGGACACACTTGTATGCCACCAAAAATGTGACAGACAGCAAGCCTTTGCTTTCCTTAACAAGCATGTGTGTCTGCAAGCTGGAAAGAGCAGGGCAGGGAATCAGGTACTTGGCAGCCACATAACTAGTCCTTTCTGCTTCACCATTATCGACAATGCTCACTGCCACTAGTCCCAAGGGGAAGTATGGCAAGTCTACTTTTCCCTACCCAGCAGTCCCTAACCCTAACCCTAACCCTAACCCTTTCTTTCCATCATTTTCAGCAATAACGAATGATATTTAAGGATTTTTTTTTCTGTTCAGCCATGAATATCATCTTTCAGATATGTTACAATGGAAGAAAGGTTGAGAGCTACTGGTCTAGTATAGGGTTGGGTTACTTCAGGATGGTTTATAAGGTTGTTCATAAGAATATAAGAGTTGCTGTATTGGAACAGACCAAAGGTCCATCAAGCCTAGTATCCTGTTTCCAACAGTAGTCAACCCAGGTAACAAATATCTGGCAAGATCCCAAAGAATAAAACAGATCTTATGCTGCTTATCCTAGGAATAAGCACTCGATTTCCCCAACTCCATCTTAATAATGGCTTATGGACTTTTGTTTTAGAAAATGACCCAAACCTTTTAAAATCCTGCTAAGCTAACTGCGTTCATTATATTGCCTGGCAACGAATTCCAGAGTTTAATTACATGCTGAATGAAGAAATATTTTCTCTGGTTTGTTTTAAATCTAAAAGAGTAAACAAGTGATTCACATCTACCCGTTCCGCTCCACTCAGTATTTTACAGACCTCCATCATATCTTCCCTGAGCCATCTCTTCTCCAGATTGAAGAACCCTAGCCATGTTATCCTTTTCTCATCGGAAAGTTGTCCCATCCCATTTATCATTTTCATCATCCTTCTCTGTACCTTTTCTAATTCCGCATTTTGGAAAGCAGCCATGGGGGAACAGGAGTGAGGGGGCTGCGCTTCTGCCCCCGAGGACCCCCCCCATTGGACCACTAGATACTTAGGTAGGCTCGAGGGGGTCTACATACACATGGGGGAGTGAGGTGCCTGGCAGGAGAGGAGAGCTTTGGTAGGATGGGAGAGAAGTATACCCTAGAGGAAAGGAGGGACAGGGGAGATATGATTCAGACGTTCAAATACTTGAAAGGTATTAAAGTAGAACAAAATCTTTTCCAGAGAAAGGAAAATGGTAAAACCAGAAGATATAATTTGAGGTTGAGGGGTGGCAGACTTAGGAGCAATGTAAAGAAATTCTTCTTTTTTATGGAGAAGGGTGGTGGATGCATGGAATGTGCTCCCAAGAGAGGTGGTGGAGAGGAAAACGGTGATAGAGTTTTTAAAAAAGCGTGGGATGAACACAGAGGATCTAGAATTAAAAAATAATAGTACATAGTGAAGAACTAAGGCCAGTACTGGGCAGACTTGCTCTCTCATTGGCCGCTGTCTTTCTTTCTGTCTCTCTCTCTCTCTTTGGCCATTGTCTGTCTGTCTTTCTTTCTTTCTGTGTCTCTCCTTGACCACTGTCTGTGTGTCTTTCCCTCTCATTGGCCGCTGTCTTTCTGTGTGTCTCACTCTGTCGCTCTCTGTGTGTGTCTGTCTTTCTGTCTCTTTCTCTCTCTCTCTCCTTGCTTCTGTCTGCCTGTCTTTCTGTCTCTCCCTCTCTCCTTGGCCGCTGTCTGTCTTTCTGTCTCTTTCTCTCTTTCTCGTTGGCAGCTATGTGTCTGTCTGTCTCTTTCTTTCTCTCTCTCTCTCCTTGGCCACTCTCTGTATATGTTTCTGTCTCTTTCTCCTTGGCCGCTGTCTGTGTGCCTTTCTGTCTCTTTCTCTCTCTCATTGGCCGCTGTGTGTCTGTCTTTCTGTCTCTTTCTCTCTTTGGCCGCTGTCTGTGTATGTTTCTGCCTCTTTCTTGCTCTTTCTCCTTGGCCACTGTTTATGTGCCTTTCTGTCTCTTTCTCTCTCTCTCATTGGCCACTGTCTGTCTCTCTATCTCCTTGGCCACTGTCTGTGTGTCTGTCTTTCTATCTCTTTCTCTCCTTGGCTGCTGTCTGTGTATGTTTCTGTCTTTTTCTCTCTCTTTCTCCTTGGCCACTGTTTATGTGCCTTTCTGTCTCTTTCTCTCTCTCTCATTGGCCACTGTCTGTTTCTCTATCTCCTTGGCCACTGTCTGTGTGTCTATCTGTCTTTCTATCTCTTTCTCTCCTTGGCTGCTGTCTGTGTATGTTTCTGTCTCTTTCTCTCTCTTTCTCCTTGGCCGCTGTCTGTGTGCCTTTCTGTCTCTTTCTCTCTCTCATTGGCCGCTGTGTGTCTGTCTTTCTTTCTCTCTCTCTCTCCTTGTCCACTCTCTGTGTATGTTTCTGTCTTTTTCTCTCTCTTTCTCCTTGGCCGCTGTTTATGTGCCTTTCTGTCTCTTTCTCTCTCTCTCATTGGCCGCTGTGTGTCTGTCTTTCTGTGTTTGTATATGGCCGTTTGGTTGAGGGTGGGCTGGGGAGGGCGTCAATGGCTGGCATGGTATAGATGGACTGGCATGAGCTTTGACGGAGACTTCAGTAGTTGGAACCTAAGCATAGTACCGGGCAGAGCTTTGGATTCTTGCCCAGAAATAGAAAAGAAGAAAGAAAAAAAAAATTTTAGATTGAATAATTTGGGCAGATTGGATGGACCATTTGGGTTTTTATCTGCAGCCATCTACTATGTTACTAAGTTGGAGGGCTGTGAGCTGGGGGTGGGGGTGGAATTTTAAAACAAACCCCCTCCCCCAAAAAAAAACCCCCCACAAAACTTATGCAGCTGGCCTAATATTCAGCTGAATATTGGCTGGGCCCACACAAGATCCAGGCGGCCAGGTTATCCTAAATTATCTACTAATATTCAGTGCTGATGTCCAAACATGGTCCTGCATTGAATATCAGTGGATAATTCAGCTGGTGACAGTAATCATTTAAAAAAACACTGACTGCCATCGGCTGAATATGGGGGGGGGGGGGGAACCATCTTTTTCTATAGGGAGATCAACCTCTCTTGAGATACTTTGCATATCTGAAAATCAATGATGCTCATGTATAATGCAATGGGACTTCTGTGATTCAGAACTGGGATGGCCACAAATACTTTATTAGATGGTAATTATCATTCAGTTCCCTCCATGCAGCCTCTGTTTCCGCTTCCCATGGCCAAGTTGTATTTATATGGTGGGCAACCCAATAGTTGTCGACATTGTTCTGCTTCACACTTGTTAATTCAAACCCTTAGATTTCACCAGTTTAGTGCAATGTTAAAATAGGTTATCTTTTCAATGCAGGATATGTGAGTGACTGAATGTGCTACTGCAACAAGTCTCCTTTCCAGGGTAGGATTAATCCATTCATGATAAGCCTGGCCTAGACAAAAAGCACATTGGGCCCTTAACATAACATAAATACATTTTAAAACTCATACTAACTGAACCCCATATGGTTCTGTCTGCAGAGGAAAACTTGCAAAGAAGGAAACAGCAGGTTAAAAATGTTGCTTTTCAGTTCCTCCTGCTCAGAGAGTGGGGAAAAAAGATTGACATTTGATATATTGCATTTTTTTTTAACTTGAATGTGATTAGTCAGTGACTTAAGGGTAACCATTTAAAGCTTAACATGTCAAAGACTCAAATTTGATACTTATCTGACTATCCTTCCACCGATGTTCCACCATTTTTCATAATTCAATATGTAATGATACCAATTGTAAATCAAACGTGAGAGTGAGAGTTATACTTGACTCAGGTTTAACAATGGAACACCAAGAGGTCAAGATAATTGGCTTGGTGAATTCAAAATTGAGGCTTGTGAGACATCTGAGAGATTCTTCTGAATTCATCCAACTTTTGGTTGATCATTCCAAGTGCGATATCCCCTTGTTTTGACTAGGGCTATATAAGCATTATCCTATAATCTGCTCAAAATGCTACTAATAGAGTTCTCAAAACAACATTATGATTAATATAGAGTCTTTTGTGAGACTGTATAGTTCAACTATTATCTTGAACGTGTATATTTCTAAACACCTTCAATACCGCCTCACTTCAAAAGATGTTCATATACAGACCCTCAGAAGTACCACCTAGTACTCAAATGGATTAATTGTACCAGGCTTTATGTACTACTTCCTCACCGGATCTTCTAGCTTATATCAAATTTTTCAAATAAATTATTTTAACCACCCTAAGTGTATATAAATATTTAGATTACTTAGCTTAAGATTGTGGTCTTATTCTCAGGGATTGTACCGCCAACATGCTTCACACAAAGGGGTTTTTTCAAGGTTCATATCCCTAAAAATATAAAAAAAATTACATATACCTTTAATTATAGTGTTCTCACCTTAATAGCCCTCAAGCAATAAAAAACACATCTTTTTAACCCTTTCAGGACCAAGGGACCTATTTGTCCCATAACTTTAAAATCCTATCAATTTTAATTGGGATAGTCTACCGTTCTAAATTTGATATGTACGGATTCCATAGGATACTGCCTTTATGTAAACAAACTGGTTCCGACATTCATTCATTAGCGTCGTTGCCAGATTGACGAGAAGATTCACTTGCCACACTGTCCATAAGCCAGAAGTGTGATTTTTTTAAATAAAAATAATGATATTTCACAAAAAAAATCCATTTTTTGGCATCTGCAAGCCCTTTTTATCATAAAAATGTCGTCAAAACCACAAAAATTGGCCTACGATCCTTATGGTCCTGAAAGGGTTAAAAGGTGACTATATTATATAGATAGTGTCATTACTCTACCTCATCCATATACCTTTGTTAAGCTTACCGCTGCTACAACCGACCACTGAAATCTATTTCAAAATGGCCGCGGCATCTTTCTTTAAATAACCCTCCCCGAACAGCTGACGGTGACGACGTCATAAGGACAACACCACTGCCGAAACGGCGGGGGGGGGTAGGGGGGATTTTATTTAAACAGGTATAATAACCAAGAATTTATGCTCCTTAGTTTAACTACCTCGGTTTTTAACCCCCCGATAGAAAATCCTCATATCAATGATATGTGTTTCAAGTTTATTTTTTTTAAATTAAATATCATGTTTATTAAGACAAGAAACGCATGGACAGCCACTTACATCAATGATACAGCGTAGAGGCAAAACAGAAGTATAAGAAAACATTGCAATGTACCTGGGGAATTGTGCCACAGATCATCAGGTCAATACGCCCACCCAGACAAACATAATATAAGCGGGTCATAAGCGTAAACAGGAACATAAGAATACACAGGTGATGTAGTATGAAAATGAAAATGATGCCCAACACCCCGGCTAATATCAATCAGCTAGCTATAAGGGATAACAGTGAACCGTCCAGCATCCCTCGCTCAAAATTTCTAATTAGAGAAACTGCAACATCAACAAGGATCCCCAAACGATCCACCACAGTCGCACATCATGCATACCCCAGTCAAATCACACACACCTCCAAACACACTTCAAACAGCCCATCAGACACACACTTATACGTCTTTATTGTGTTCTTGTTGACTTGAGTCACCTGAGCAAGAAAGGAATGGTACTCAATTATGCAAGACTGAAATATACAATTATTCAAATTTGTGACCTGCTTCACCTGCTTCACCCTACCCGAGAGAGGAATACAGGATGTAAACATGAAAATACAGGGTTATGAAATACAGAGTCATGGTATACAGAGTCAGGATATACAGAGTCATGGGAGACGTGCACGAACACATACAATACAATGCAGGGGCCCTCTCCACTGAGTGGCTAAGCAATCCGAGCTAGAGATTTCCTCCAAAGGGAGCAATAGTGTTTCCAATGGGGCTGGGGACGGGACGCATAAGTGTCCAATTCAAACCGTGCTTGGAGTTGCATCCTCGCTGTCCACATACAATAGGTCGGAACCTCTTCAGAAGCCCAAAACTTCAAGGAGCGCGTGGAGGATGTATTTGTGGGCTGAAGGCTCCAGTCCTTGTTGGTTGAAATCCGTGATATCTCCCAGTAACAGGGCGGGTGGATTCCAGGGTACGGCATGCTGAAAGACAGCCTCCAAGTGAAGCTGTACCTGATTCCAAAAGTGCAGTTTGGGGCAAGTGAAAAATGAATGAACATAGTCACCCTTGTGGGATGTACATTTAGTGCATGTGTCAGTACCCCACAAGCCCATGTGATAGCCTCTAGCTCTAGTGATGTAGGACCTATGTAATATTTTGTATTGTGTTTCCTGCAGACCTACGGCCTTCACATGCAGGTATAGGGTTTGAAATAAGTGCGTAAGGTCGTCTATAGACACCTGCATGCCAAGCTCTGTGGACCACTTACCCCTCAAAATATGTAGACAACCTTCTCCGAAATGATCTCTCCCCGCCTTATACCATGTAGAAATCTTGTTAGAGGCAGTAGGGGTGGCAAGAAAAACCAAGTCCAAAGGGCCACTTCTCCAGTTATCCCCATGCACACGTGCCCAGGAGTGAAAATAATGGTGAATTTGCAAATAAGTGTACATGTATGCGGGGGGGGGGGTAGGTGCCATGCCATCCGCATTTGTGCAAAGGAAGGGAATTCCCCCCACCTAAGGCCAAAACATCCCCCACAGTCGTGGTGCGGGCGGTGTGATCCCCCAGACCCGCCAGGCCCCCCACTCCGGATGCAAAGTTAGGATTCCAGAGAAGAGAGAGAAATGGGGATACAGTAGGCGATCTATTCTGAAGAGTTCGCCACCAGCGCCACGCCCGCCTAAATGGAAGGAGGAAAGGTAAGATAGTGGAGCGGGGCTGCGCACCCCCTCTCCCCGTTCCATGAAGGAAGGAGGAGAAGGACCAGGGCAAGCAGCAGTCCTCTAGTAAGGAGTCAGGTGAATAGCGGCGCGATGAAACTAGTTGCTCATGAATCCAGCGAAGGAGCGCGGCTACATTATATTTACGGAGGGAGGGCAAGCCCAGGCCCCCACGATCTCGATTCTGAGTCAGTTTAGTGGAGTTAATACGTGCTTTCCTCCCCCTCCACACAAAGGAGCAAATGATTGACTGATAGGCGCTCTCGTCTGCACGGGTAACCCAGACAGGTATAGTTTGTAGTGGGTAGAGTAATTTCGGGAACATCACCATTTTAACCAAGGCCACACGCCCCAAAAGCGAAAGAGGCAGTGAATGCCATTTAAGACATAAAGTTTTGATCCGTCCAATAGTAGCAGATATGTTAGCTTCGTACAACTTGTGCGGATCTCTATAAAGCATAATACCTAAATACTTCAGCTTTCCCGGGGCAATACCTACACCAAGAATCCTACACCAGGGCTCCGTCTGTGAGCCCCCTAACAAGAGAGCCTCCGTATTCTCAAAATTAATTTTTAAACCAGAGAAGACTCCGTACGCACAAATGAGGGACATCAGGGCGGGCATTGTCCGGTCAGCATTGTTAACATATAAGAGCATGTCATCCGCGAACATACTGATGCGAAATTCGTTGGAGCCCACCCTTAGACCCTCCAACTCTACATCTTGGCAAATACGAGCCGCCAGAGGTTCAAGCGAGAGAAGGAAGAGGAGGGGCGAAAGCGGGCAGCCCTGACGTGTGCTCCGTCCCAGAGGAAATGGGTGAGAGAGTCCACCATTCACCAGGAGTTGGGACGTGGGGCGATGGTACAGAGCTGACAACCAGCCGATGAAGTCCCCCTTGATCCCGAATCTGCCAAGCGTCCGAAAGAGATGGGGCCAAGAGACCATATCGAACGCTTTTTCTACATCCAAGCTAGTGATAAGCGCCTTGTCGGAGGTGGCACGAGGGTGTTGTAACACTGCAAGGACCCGCAGGAGATTCATGGATGCGTGCCTGCCAGGCACAAAACCAACTTGGTCTTCATGGATGAGCGCGGGTAAGAATTTATTGAGACGCAACGCTAAGATGCTAGCCAAAAGTTTTACATCCTGGTTAAGAAGAGAAATGGGGCGGTAAGACCCCAAAGCATCAAGTGGGCGCCCGGGCTTAGGGAGAAAAATAACGTGTGCCCTGTTATGTGAGTCTCCGGGAGGAGTGACACCTTGGAGTTCCATAAAGTATTGTGGTAGAGAAGCTAGTGCCGGGGGGTCCAATAACTTATAGAATTCGGGGCTGAAGCCATCTGGGCCCGGAGTTTTGGCCAGCTTGAACTTTTTAATAGCAGTCTGCAGTTCTTCTCCTAGAATAGGACCATTAAGGGCATGGCATTGATTGTCCGTCAAAGTAGGTAGACAGAGGCCCTGAAAGAAACGATCACTAGCAGTTTTGTCATAAGGTTGCGCGGTGTATAGGTCAGTGTAGAATTGCACGAATTGGTCCGTGACGGCCGAGTGAGTAACATGCGTAACGTCTCGTTTATCTTTAATAGAAGTAATGATATGACGGGTTTTGTGTGGGCGCACCAAGTTAGCTAGCAATCTCCCCGTTTTATCCCCCCAGCGGTAAAGTTTGTATTTGTAACAGTAGATATTACGGTTAGCCCTTTGATCTAACAGGAGGTTAATTCTTTGCTTGACGTCACTCATGGCCTGTTTGGATACGTCGTCCAGACGAGAGATATGAAGAGAGCGAAGACTGGCAAGGTCCCGCGACAGAGCCAAGAGTTCCCCGTCCCGCTTTTTGTTCAGGGACGCCGTGTAGGCCAGTATGTGACCTCGTATGACCGCTTTAGCCGCCTCCCAGTAGACAATGGGGTCCACATCTGTTGGTGAATTAGTATTATGGAACTCCTCCCACCGTTTTTGAAAGAGTTCTCGAAACTCCGCATCCTTGTAAAGGAATGGGGACATCCGGCAAATACGCCCCTCGGCCTGAGACCCGAAATGTAAGTCAAGGCTGAGCAGAGCATGATCAGATACAAGAGGTGGTAAGAGGTTCGAGGCCGATAGGTTCGGAAATAGAGAGGCTGAGATTAGAAAATAGTCAATGCGCGAATGAGACATGTGAGGGTGAGAGTAGAAAGAGAAATCAAGTTCAGTGGGGTGTAACGTGCGCCAAGCGTCCAGCAATCCCAGCTCTTTAATAAGGAAGTTTACTCCCCTAGTGAAGTGGCCCCTTGGCACCGGCCTGGCCGGCCTACGATCCCACTGGGGGGTTTGCCACAAAATTAAATCGCCTCCCATGATGACCGGTTGAGGCATGAGGGGTGCCAAATGACCCACCACTGAGGTGAAGAAAGCGTGAGAGTAAGTGTTAGGGGCGTAAATATTGCATAAAATTAGAGGTTTGCCCCATAGTTCACCTACCAGAATGAGAAACCTCCCATTGGGGTCATCAATTTGGCTGTGCATTTGAAAGGGTATATTCTTATGTATGAGGATAGCCACTCCGCATTTCCGATTAGTAAATGAGGCCGAGTGTACCTGACCCACCAGCCCCTACGCAGTTTCCCATGTTCCCCAGAGCTCAGATGGGTCTCCTGTAAGACTGCTATGTCAGTGTGTTCACGCTTAAGATATGCTAAGATTTTTGTACGCTTAATGGGTGAATGAATCCCATCTACATTCAGTGATTTAACATGCAATTGTACCATTGAACTTACAGATATGCATATAGTATACAATAAATGACCATAGAACGAGCGGTGGAGGCCGTCCCAGCCAATGCCTCCACTCACTCATGAAATACCGATGTAACTTGCTCAGGCTATAATAGTGACTCAGCTTAGAAAGACCCATACAGTCATCCAGACAACCTACAGACATACCCCACACACAAACCCGATTCATACCCACATACAATCCCCCATTCAAGCTCACCCATCCCCCCTCCCCGTCTCTTCCCTCCCCCAAACCCCAGCATGGAAGGCCATGCTAATACCAGAAAATACAGAAAAGAGGAAACAGGAAACAGCTCCGGGCCATGCCCTCAGAGGATAAGAACAATAACACATAAAAAACTCAGTGAGCATGCTGCGTGCTCTGGTGAAGCACAAGGAGACTCCGAAAAGCAGTATCACCCTTGGGAGGGTTCAAGAGTGCAAGCAGTCCCTCTAAACCCCCAAGTACTACCCAACACTGCAGCACCGAAGCACTGTACATAGATATTTACAGAAGCGGGAATGTATGCTGCAGCGACAGGTCCTCCACATAGCAGAGGGTGGATAGATAGAGAGGTGCCTGCGCTTCGTCGCCCCTATTCATACATACATGTCAGCTCGGCGCAGCAGGCATGGCCTCCCGAGGAAACGGGAGAAATGCTCCGAGTCAGCTGTCCCCCTGAGTGGCTGTGCTTCTCCTCCAGAGGGCAGCTATAGTCTATCATGGATGAGGCGAAAAAGCCGGTAAGCACTGGGTTCGCCGTTGCTCCTGCAGCGGGCTAAGTGCCTAGTTCGGGAGCGTGCCGCAATAGGTGAGGTGTTTGGGCATAGCAATTCCACCACGCTCCCGGCGATGCACTGGGTCCCCAGGAATCTCGAAAGGTATGCGTGCCAGAGTTGAGGATAGATCAGAGTGGCAATCGCTTTTGAAGAGGGGCAGGCAGATCCCGGTTGACGACGCTTGGTCGCCGGCAGGTACTGGGGACACCATGCCAGTGCCGGCGGTGTCGCGGAGCAGTGAAGGGTGTTGGTGAAGACAAGGGCACGTGCTGGGTATAGTGCAGCAGTATCAAATGCCATGACCAGAGAACGCATTGGTGATCTTTTAGGCCATCTCTGGCTCCGCATGCGGAGGCACCGGTAGGTCCTGTATGAATCGCTCCAGATCTCGCGGGGATTCAAAGTAGTGTATCTTATTGTTGTAAGAGACCCGAGCTCTGGCGGGGTAAAGCAAGGAGACCCTTATTTTTCGTTGATATAGAGTATTGCAATGGGGTGCCATGGCTCGACGTCTTGAGGACACCTGGGGGGAAAAGTCTTGGAAGACCAGAATTTTATGTCCCTCATAGACGAAGCCAGCCCCCCACCGAAAACAGGCTAGGATACGTTCCTTCATGGCGAAGTTAAGGAAGCGGGCGAGAACTGGCCGAGGTCGATGTTCTCCCTCATGCTGGGGGCCCACCCGATGGGCGCGTTCAATCAGGACCTTCTCCCCTGTCTCGCTGAGGCCCAACACTCCCGGCAGCCATGATTCCAGGCAGGTCCGTAAGTCGACATCCCGAACAGTGGAGGGCAGCCCTATGAACCGTAAGTTGTTTCTGCGGTTCCGGTTTTCATGATCCTCCAGTCTGTCCAGGCAGGTAGTTTTTGCAGTCTCAAGGACCCTCAGGCGCTCCTCAAAGTTTGCTGCCCGGTCCTCTTGCTGCGCCACCCGGTCCTCCACCCTCTGTAGTCTGCCCGCTTGTGTCTCCAATGTCTCCCTAAAATCCTCCATAAAGGTTTGGATTTTTGCTAGCTTGTCCTCCATAACAAGAGTTAGGGATTTAGTGAGCTCTTGTATGGCCGCTTCTTGAATTGTGAACATGGGGACCTCGTGGCTGTCCGCCATCTTAGAATCCGTCGGCCTCACCTTCCCGCGCGTGTCTCGCTGCGCCCTTGCAGTCATGCCGGGCTCCAAACACTCCCTGAAAGCGCTCCGTACACTCCGAACACCAACAGAGAAATGTCGGTCCGCGGGGCGCCGGGATCTGAAGCGACTGCGGCGTGCAAAAATAAGATTTAACTCGGCATGGCCCGGAGCTGTATGGAGGCACGTCCGCTCAGGTACGCGGCATCACGTGCTCCCCCCGTTTCAAGTTTATTTAAAATATTTGATTTGATCGCAAAATCCAAATCCGATGCGATTTACATTTAGTTAAAAATTAAGTTAATATAGAAAATAAAAAAAACAAGACAATTAATACAGTTTTTATAAAATAATACATTTGAAAAGGGAGGAGAAATAAAAAAAGGAATAAATACAATTCTTAAACAAATAAAAAGGGATAGGTAATGAAACATGAGGTTGGGGAAGGATACCCACTTAATTTTCACTTAACAGTACTTCTGGGCCACTGAAAAATATCCTACTATCGTGAAATTTAAATGAATCAGTTAAAAGCGTCCTTGAAAAGCCAGGTTTTTAGAAGACTTTTAAACTTGCTAAGTACCTTTTCTTCTCTTATATTGATCGGGAGTGAATTCCAGGTTTGCAGGACTGTAACAGAAAAAATCATATCTCTCCTTGAATAAATGAGTTTTAGCGAGGGGACTACTAGTAAAGATTTTTCTTCAGATCTTAAAGATTTTGTAGGAGGGCTATTATGGTGAGAACACTATAATTAATGGTATATGTGATTTTTTAAATATTATTAGGGATATGAGCCTTGAAAAAACCCCTTCGGGTGAAACATGTTGGCAGTACAATCCCTGAGAATAAGATCACAATCTTACGCTAAGTAATCTAAATATTTATACACACTTAGGGCTCCTTTTATCAAGCCACGCTAGCGGGGTTAGTGTGTCGGACATTTCATCACACGCTAACCCCTGCGGCCGACTAAAAAACTAATGCCTGCTCCATGCAGGCGTTAGCGGCTAGCGCGGCGGGTGGTTTAACGTGCAGTATTACACACGTTAAACCCCTACTGCAGCTTGATAAAAGTACCCCTTAGGGTGGTTAACTTAATTTATTTGAAAAATTTGATATAAGCTATAAGATCCGGTGAGGAAGTAGTACATAAAGCCTGGTACAATGAAACCATTTGAGTACTAGGTGGTACTTCTGAGGGTCTGTATATGAACGGCTAGAGTTCTAACAGGAATTTCTCAGTATAAGCATATTACACCTATCCTGAAATCTCTTCATTGGTTTTCAGTTGATCAAACAATTAACCTTCCCCCCCCCCCCTTTTTTTTTTTTTTTTTTATATAAAGCTGCATTAGGCTTTTTGTTATTGCTGGCTGCGGCGCTATTAGCTCTAACGCTCATGGAATTCATATGAGCATCGGAGCTAATACCCTCATGGCCAGTGATAAAAAAGCCTAACGCGGCTTCATAAAAGGAGAGGGGGGTAAATTTAAGGTTCCTTTGTATAGTTTTAAAACTTTGAACAAAGCAATTTCCTCTAGTACCGTATTTTCGCGGATATAACGCGCACCATTGTAAAACGCGCACAGGGGTATAGCGCGCAGAAATCACGATGATATGTACAAAAACTTTTCTATACCGCGCTCAGGCATATAACGCGCATGCTGCCCGACTCTCCTCTGGCCACCCCGACTCTCCTTTCGCTCTCCCCGACTCTCCTCTGGCCACCCCGACTCTCCTTTCGCCCTCCCCGACTCTCCTCTGGTTGCCCCGACTCACCCTGACTTTCGGTGCACTGCCCCGACTCTCCTCTGGTTGCCCCGACTCACCGTTCACCCGCCCTGACTTTCGGTGCACTGCCCCGCCTCTCCGTGCCTGTCCCCCTTGAAGTCCTGTCCCCCCTTGAAGGTCTGCCTGTCCCCCCTTGAAGGTCTGCCTGTCCCCCCTTGAAGTCCTGTCCCCCTTGAAGGTCTGCCTGTCCCCCTTGAAGTCCTGTCCCCATCCTGAAAGCCTGATGCCCCCCCTCGACGTCCGATTCTTCTCCCCCCTCGGCAGGACCACTCGCACCCCCACCCCGAAGGACCGCCGACTCCCCGACAATATCGGGCCAGGAGGGAGCCCAAATCCTCCTGGCCACGGCGACCCCCTAACCCCACCCCGCACTACATTACGGGCAGGAGGGATCCCAGGCCCTCCTGCCCTCGACGCAAACCCCCTCCCCCCAACGACCGCCCCCCCCCCCAAGAACCTCCGCCCGTCCCCCAGCCGACCCGCGACCCCCCTGGCCGACCCCCACGACACCCCCACCCGCCTTCCCCGTACTTTGTGTAGTTGGGCCAGAAGGGAGCCCAAACCCTCCTGGCCACGGCGACCCCCTAACCCCACCCCGCACTACATTACGGGCAGGAGGGATCCCAGGCCCTCCTGCCCTCGACGCAAACCCCCCTCCCTCCAACGACCGCCCCCCCCCCAAGAACCTCCGACCGACCCGCGACCCCCCTGGCCGACCCCCCCACCCCCCTTCCCCGTACCTTTGGAAGTTGGCCGGACAGACGGGAGCCAAACCCGCCTGTCCGGCAGGCAGCCAACGAAGGAATGAGGCCGGATTGGCCCATCCGTCCTAAAGCTCCGCCTACTGGTGGGGCCTAAGGCGCGTGGGCCAATCAGAATAGGCCCTGGAGCCTTAGGTCCCACCTGGGGGCGCGGCCTGAGACACATGGTCGGGTTTGGCCCATGTGCCTCAGGCCGCGCCCCCAGGTGGGACCTAAGGCTCCAGGGCCTATTCTGATTGGCCCACGCGCCTTAGGCCCCACCAGTAGGCGGAGCTTTAGGACGGATGGGCCAATCCGGCCTCATTCCTTCGTTGGCTGCCTGCCGGACAGGCGGGTTTGGCTCCCGTCTGTCCGGCCAACTTCCAAAGGTACGGGGAAGGGGGGTGGGGGGGTCGGCCAGGGGGGTCGCGGGTCGGTCGGAGGTTCTTGGGGGGGGGCGGTCGTTGGAGGGAGGGGGGTTTGTGTCGAGGGCAGGAGGGCCTGGGATCCCTCCTGCCCGTAATGTAGTGCGGGGTGGGGTTAGGGGGTCGCCGTGGCCAGGAGGGTTTGGGCTCCCTTCTGGCCCAACTACACAAAGTACGGGGAAGGCGGGTGGGGGTGTCGTGGGGGTCGGCCAGGGGGGTCGCGGGTCGGCTGGGGGACGGGCGGAGGTTCTTGGGGGGGGGCGGTCGTTGGGGGGAGGGGGTTTGCGTCGAGGGCAGGAGGGCCTGGGATCCCTCCTGCCCGTAATGTAGTGCGGGGTGGGGTTAGGGGGTCGCCGTGGCCAGGAGGGTTTGGGCTCCCTCCTGGCCCGATATTGTTGGGGAGTCGGCGGTCCTTCGGGGTGAGGGTGCGAGTGGTCCTGCCGGGGGGGGGATGTATCGGGCGTCGGGGAGTCGGCCGGGCAAGAGGGCTTGGGCTCCCTCTTGCTCCGATCGTGGATGCGGGTGCGGGTGGGAGCGCGTGCGAGCGGTCGTTCGGGGTGGGGGTGCGAGCGGTCCTGCTGGGGGGGTGAATCGGGCGTCGGGCGGGGTGGGAACTATGTTTAAAAACTTTTGTATACCGCGCTCAGGCATATAACGCGCGAGGGGTATGCGCGGTACGTAAAATCACGTATAACGCGCGCGTTATATCCGCAAAAATACGGTAATTGCTGCTAACCTAAGGATCTGTCCGCTGGCAAGAGCTTTAAACTCAGCCAATAATAGTTTATTGGAAGTTCTTCCTTTTTTTACTATTTAATTGGAAATGTATAGAATGTCTATCTTTAAAGTTATTGGTTTTGAATTATGGAATGCTTTATCAGTGAAACTCCCTAAAATAACAAGCTTGAATTCAAGAAAGAATTTAAAACCATTTTGTTTAAATAATATTATGGTATGGTAGAATGATGCTCAGATTTGTGGAGTTAATTTTGGTTGGGGAAAGAACATAAGTTATAGCTGTTTTAATACATTTTGAGTAACGCTTTTACTTTTATTAAATGTTGTCTGTGCAAATATTATAGGCAAATCAAGCTTATTTATGTTTTATTGTAACCCACCAAAGGATATTAGATGGAGCAGGATATAAAACTGGGAAATAAGTAAATAAAAAAGATTCTATGTTTCTAGCAGTGTGTTAATGAGGAACATAGGAATAAAGTTATTGGAATGCATTAGGACTGAAGGTGAACTAAAGATCCATACAGGATGTTGAACTAAATATTTGTCTATAATTCTTATATTTGGATCATGATCTGAGGTTAGATTAAAGAAACCTGGTAAAATCAACATATAAGCACATCCTCTAGAGACCACTGCGGAGAGAAATACCCAGATAAAGGCAGATAAAGGCAGATAAATCCAGATTATGATTTTTTTTTTTAAACTTATCTTTAATTTGGAAGGCATTTGAAAATTGTATTTAAAGAATCCGGTAAAAGTAAACCTTTTAAAATTTGAAACCCAATGAACGTAGAAAAAATAAGTTACTTGGGTAACTACAGTACATTTCATGGAAGTTTATTTATGAGGTGCATATTGGAAGGAGATAAAGAATGGCAGCAGGGGTGAGTTGCTTGTTGGTACATGAGCTACAGTAGCACGGACATCCTTCTCAGCACATGTATCCCCTCCCCCTCTTACCGCCTAGAATTAACAGGCAGTTGGTGGCTTTGAAAGTCATCAGCATGAAGACAGAGGAAGGCGTGCCATTTACAGCTATCCGGGAAGGTGAGCAATATAAAGCAACTCTTTTAACTCTGCCCTCTTTCCCTACTCCCCCCCCCACCCCCACCCCCTGAAAAAGCTGTCTGAAAATACTAATCCAGTGGCAAAGTTATGAAATCATTTTGCTTCATCACGCAATTCAAGGTTAATTTTTTGAGAGGTTATTAGTATCATTTATTGGAAGCTCCACGTGTGTAGGCTGTTCTTACTACTTTCAGGATGCACATCTAGAGCTGCTGTCTTAACTTTTTAACAGAATCTCATTCACATAAAGTATTCATACAGGATGAACAGTTTCCAAGCAGATCATTAGAACCCTGTGTAGGCATCACACTGATATGTGTAAAGCAAGAAAGCAGCACAAACAAGTGTGGGAAAGAACTTTCTTTGTCCTTAGCCATTCTGCAGGCGTTGCAACTGAGCCCAATATATAGGGTTAAATTAGAATACCACTAAGGGGATGGAGGGAGTTATCAAGCTGTGTTTGGGCACTAACCTCATTATTTGCCCCTTATTGCCCTAACACAGCAATAATTAAGTCACCTGGCATTATATATTGAAGAGATGCAAATTATGTAAATACATGTAAAGCAGCTCCATACAATGTACGTAATATACCATGGCGTTTGATAGGCACATATATTGCCAGTAGAACAACCCCATCAAAATCAGGCTCCAAGTAGTAGCCTTTATTCTGAAACTGCCTGTTAAAGGAGCTGACACACTTCAGCCATTGTGGTGGCATTCCCCCCAGGCTGAAATCCCCTATTGGGCCTCCCAAATCAAGCACTCATTGTATACCCCAACCCAGCTTCCCTCAACCCAAAAGATCCCCTAGTGGGACCTACCTGGAAGTTGACCCTCCCACCTCCAAAACCTTCCCCCAAGGCCCACCATAGTAGAAATCCCAGGTCTAGTGATCTCCAATTGCTCCCGCCCTCGCTGGTGCTTTCTTCCAAAATGTTGCTGGTGACCCCTAATAGTAATTTGGCATTACTACCCTTATGGGGTCATGTTTCTATAAAAGGGTCCCTTTTACCTGGGCTGCCTATTGTGGTGGTGGTGTATAGTTGGGTGATACAATGTGGGACTATTGCTAACCTGTGCCAATCCCTTTAACATACGGCCCAGGAGCACTGTGCTGTGGCTTGATGACCCAGTGCTCCAGGACCCATGGCTTGCAAGTAGCATTATTCATTTATAATGGAAGAAAGCAATCTTCAGTACTGCAATACAGTAGAATCTCAGTTAACCGGTACTCAACCAACTGGCACTTTCAACTAACCATCAAAAAAACAAAAAATCACTGGCAAAAAAAAATAATTGTCCTCCCTCCAGTCCCCGAAACAGGAGCAGTGGCAGCCGATCCTGATCCGATAACCCCCCATCCCTCCAGCCCCTGAAACAATAGTGGCAGCCGGTCAGCAAAGACAGCGCAGTAAACAAGCTGCTTGTGGCCAGCCTGCTGCTGCTTTGGGAGAGCCGCAGGTAAGAGATATCACTCTACACATGCCAAGGGAGAGCAAACTGGTGGGGGGAGGTGGTGGATAAAAAGTATGTCTGGGTGGAGGAAGGGACATGGATGCTGGACCTGCAGGATGAAGAGCAGGGGAGGAGAGATGGGTGGATGCTGGATCCATAAGTATGTATGGGGGGAATGGGGGGGCATGGTGGTGGGGAGATAATATAACCCAGATCAGAAAGAAGGGTGGGAAGGGAGGAATAGATGCTGGACCTACAAGTGGGGGTGAGGGGATGATAGAGGAAGAGAGAATGATTCAGACCAAAAGGGTGAGGTGGGAAAGAAGACAGAATTATTTTTAATAGTAACTCTCAAGCAACCAGAAACTATATTTATCCAGCATTTACCAATCCCCATGGTGTGTCGGATAACTGAGAGTCTACTGTACTTGTGATAAATCAGGGTGCAGTAAAATCCTGCCTTTTACTGCAGCTTGATAATTTACCTGAGACCTTCACTTTTCATTATCATATTCAAAATGTATTTTTTAATGTTTTACTAGGGAAACCTCTGAGGATGCACATGTCTATATTCAAGAATAGCAACTGATACAAATGATAATATTCCCAATGAATGTGACCTGGGATGCCTGATGGTCTAGACAAGGCTTATAAAGCTATAGCTGACTGTGATCTTCTGATTTCTCAGTTCACAAAATCTGTTTCCTCCACCCTTACCCTGCTGAGCTGAATAATCCATCCTTGGGCCTACCAAATCTGCTAAACCTAATGTGGGTTGCTTGCCTTTGGTCTCTCTCTTCACCCTCTGTACTTTTTTGACCATGTTGCGAATGCTCATACCCATATAAATCAATGGTGGTCAACTACGCTCGTCAACGGCCATAATCCAATCATGTTTTCAAGATTTCCACAATATATATGCATGAGATCTACTATAATTTTAATACAATGGAAGTTGTATATTCAAATTAATCTCATGCATATTCATTGTGGAAATTTTGAAAACTTGACTGGGTTGTGGCCCTCAAGGACTGTGGTTGCTCACCCCTAATATAAATGAAATGACCCACTTAGAATGTGAGAGAGTCTTCAACTCTCCTATCCTTGGATTTCAAGTTCAGCCACTTCTCTTTATTTACATCTTGGTGGAAGGTCTAATGTGCCAAAACAAAAAACTGAAATGAGATGGAGTGTTTAAAGGAAAAGTCATACATTGTGCATACAGTGTGGAGTTTCAGAAGTATACAAAGCAAATATTAAAATTCATCCTATGTCATTTAATATTTGTAGTTTTTTTTTTTTCATTTTAAGCTGCTTTTTTGTATATCTGCTGAATCCTGGGCCACAGCCATTTTAGCAGTTTAATTACAGGTTACCTCATCTGCACTGGATTTGACAGGTTAGGATATCAGAAATAACAGCAAGCATATGGCATAAACTAATCAGCTCTTATTCTAGGAGAATTAACTAATGATGGTATTTTCAATATGGCTTCCCTCATTATTCAGAGAAATTACAGGGGAACTATTTAAAGAATTTCACAAATAATAACTTAGTAGGTTTAAATGACAGAGACTGGTCATTTACTGACTGCTCTGTGCACTTCTGAAATATCTAACAATACACAGAGGACAGAGCTTGTATGAATCATTTTGTGCATGGGGACAGGATAATTCATAGTGTGAGTTCAAGGATAGTGTAGAGTAGTGGTTAGAGCTGTAGCCTCACCACTCTGAGGCTGTGTGTTCAAACCCCAAACTGCTCCTTGTGACCCTGGACAAGTCACTTAATCCTCCACTGCCCCAGGACAGATAAGGAAAATGCTTGAAGTACCTGAATTGAAACTGCTTTGAGTGTGGTTGTATAACTACAAAAAGGTAGTATACAAGTCCCAATCCCTTTCCTTCATCTCCAGCAAGCTCCATTGGGTTACAATTTCAGGCTTGCCACTGTTGCAGTGACATCATTATTCTCTTCCCGCCTCCCTATCTGAGCAAGTTAACAACAGCTCCTTGGGTTGATGATTTATTCATTTCAATTTTTCTAGCTTCCCTCCTGAAGGGTCTGAAACATGCTAACATTGTGCTCTTGCATGACATCATCCAGACAAGAGAGACCCTGACCTTTGTCTTTGAATATGTGGTAAGTTACATTCCTCCTCCCTCTTATCCTATCCTGTCTTTCTTGGATGGATGATAGACTGGTTATTTACTGGCTGCTCTGTGCACTTCTGAAATATCTAACAATACACAGAGGACATGGCTTTGTATGAATTATTTTGTGCCTGGGGACAGGATAAGTCATGGTGTGGCGTATCCTTAGGTCACGCCTAGTCAACTTACCCAGTAGTGGCTGCTGCATTAAGTATCCCCTCCTGATGAAGGCCACAAAACTCGAGTCGGGGGGGGGGGGGGGGGTTCATAGCACAACTGGCCATAAGAGCTACTTCTACACTTCATAACCGTGATTGCCGCCTTTTCATGAGATCTACCGATTGCCAAGGACAACACAGATAAGTTTCATTTGTTTTCAACATTAGTTTAAGTTCTCAATTTATTTTGCACAAAGATGGTTATTTATATCATGGCAGTTGGGATGGTGAATTGCTATGATGGTCCCAGTGACAATACCAGTTTGGTTTTATATTAACCATTACGGTTGCGGGTCTGAGCATTTCACCAAAAATAAGTTCACAGACAAATAATCTTTATTGATACACTGCGATTGTATTTAGTACATAATAGTTATATTCCAAAAATGGTTGTCCATGTACTATGTCTTTGTCTGCCATTAAACCCAAGTGATCCTCTTCCATGGCTACCCCTGGAACTGGGACTTTATTTCACATAATACATAATTTGAAGACATTGGAGGCAATTATATAACTTGACACCTCAATTTAGGTGCTACACTGGGGCATGCTTAGCACCAATTCTATAATGGCACTTAAGGCATTATAGAATACTAGTTTTTTTAGCTCATTACATTAACGGGTGCTAGAATAGATGTGTAGACTTAGGCATTTCTTTCTTTTTTTTCCTTCTTTCTGTATGTCTGTCTTTCTTTCTCTCTCCCTGCCCCTTTTCTTTCTTTATGTCTGTCTTTCTTTCTGTCTCGCTCCCTGTCTGTCTTTCTTTCTTTCTCTCCCCCTGTCCAGTAGCACCCCTTCCCTGCTACCTCTGTCTAGCAGTAGCCCTTCTCCCTTCCTTTTACCTCCCCCTTTTCCCTTCCTTTTAACTCCCACCTGTTCAGCAGCACCCCTTCCCTGCTCCCCCTGTCCAGCAGTAGCCCTTCTCCCTTCCTTTTACCTTCCCCCTGTTCAGCAGCACCCCTTCCCTGCTCCCCCTGTCCAGCAGTAGCCCTTCTCCCTTCCTTTTACCTCCCCCCTGTCAAGAAGCACCCCTTCTCCCTTGCTTTTAAATCCCCCTGTCCAGCATCCGCTAGGCCAGGCAGCCTCTGGGTTTTTGCTAGGCCAGCTCGGATTGCATTATCGAAGTGGGCTGGCCTAGCAAATGGCCCACGGCTGCTGCCGCTGCTGGTCCGGCAGTGAGTAGAAGAGGCGTCCCTGCAGCAGCAGCTAGTCAGAAGGCAGGAAGTGAATTGGCGTTGGAGATCGGGGCAGGAAATCAGCTGAGGCAGGCACTGCGCATGCGCGGGCATGGCATCACTGATCACGGATCCACCGAGTTTGAAGTGCGCATGCGCACTAAGGGTCATATTACAGTGGACTAGTGGAAACCCATGTTGGTGCATCAAAATTTAGGAATGTCCTATTACACCATTGTAAAGGGTCACCCCCTAAGTGCACTAAATGAAGCATGGAATCCTATATAATAAAAGGCTAACTCGCGCATGCGCACTTCTATTTGCGTGTTCCGTGCGCTGTAGGTCTGTGGCCGAAGGAGTGCGCATGCGCGCGAATACGTCACCACCCGATCGCTTCCACAAGCCGGACCGCAGCCAGACGACGATCTCCGTTCCTCCTTTGACACCCACCCCCTTCTCTTCCCCACATCCTCCCTGCTCTCCACAAGCCGGACCGCAGCCAGACGACGATCTCCGTTCCTCCTGCCGCCGCCGATCTCCGTTCCTCCTTTGCTGCCCACTCCCTTCTCTTCCCGCGGGCCCTCATGGCGATTCCAGCAGCATGTGCATCAGTCTTCACATGCTGCTTCAGGCCCTTCTACTGCCCTGATTTGCTCTGCCGCGTCTCTGATGATGTCATCAGGGACGTGCCTGAGTAAATCAGGGCAGTAGAAGGACCCGAAGCAGCGTGTGGAGATTGATGCACACACTGCTGTAATCACCACGTTTGTAGTCCGGACCGCGGGAAGGGAAAGGGGGGGGGTAGAGGAAACGCTAATGCTGCTGCACAGGGAACGCAGCCAGATGGACCGCGGGAAGGGAAAGGGGGTGGGGGGAAGAAGGGCTTCGAGGGAGCCGGCTGTCGGCGGAGGGCATAAGCGGGCCCAGGACGGACTTGCTCCAGCTCTACAATCCTGTCCCTTAAACTCCCTGGCCGCCTAAGTTATTTTAATTTGAAATCTGCCGCCGTCGCCGCGACTCCTCTCTCATCTTCCAACATAATATAAGTGCAGCTCATGAGAGGAGCTGCGGCGGCGGCGGCTTTGAAAACGGCTCCCTTAGTTCTTTGATGGATTTTTTTTTTAAAGTTTAAAGCTGCCGCCGTGGCTCCTCTCACGATTCCAGCCTGTGTCAGAGAAGGCTTCCGACGCAGGCGGGATCGTGAGAGGAGCCGCGTCGGCATCTTTAAACTTAAAACAAAATCCAGCAAAGAACTAAGGGAGTCGTTTTATGTGCATGCTGCTACGAAGGAACAGGTGAGGGGGAGGGAAATGCTGATGCACAGGGAGCAGGCAGGCATGGCAGGGGGAGAGGGAAAGGGGCTGCTTTGGGGGTAGGGGTGTGCTGGGGGCACACAACAATCATGGGCAGGGGATCACAGAGCAGGCAGGCATGGCTCAACAAGGGGAGAGGGAAAGGGGGCTGCTTTGGGGTGAGGGGTTTGCTGGGCCAGACAGCAATCCTAGGGGGCAAACAGAAGGGGGCCACGGAGCAGGCAGGCATAGCACAAAAGGGGGCAGGGGCATTGGGAAACGTGGCTGCTTTGGGGGGAAGGGTGTGCTGGGGGCACACACCAATCATGGCGGGGAAGAGAAGGGGGCCACAGAGAGATAGGCAGGCATGGCGCAATGGAGAAATACAGGCAGGCAGGGCGCAAGGCAGGGACACAGACAGAAAAAATGACAGACAGACAGCATCCAAGCACAGAGAGAGAAAGAAAAAAAAAACAGTCGTCTACTCTAGCACCCGTTGGACAGGGGGAGAACGAAAGAGATGCTGATGGACAGGGGGGTTGAAGAAAAAGGAACGGAGGACTAATGTTGGACAGGGGGAGAAGGAAAGAGGTGCTGCTGGACAGGGGGGAGGTAAAACAAAGGGAGAAGGGCTGCTGCTGCATAAGGAGATAAAATCAAAGACACCACAATTCAAATAAAAGGATCCGTTTTCCCCCTTGAACACAACCTAAAAATACTCGGCGTCACACTAGACAAACATCTATCCCTCGACAAACACACGGACAATACCGTCAGAAAAAGTATCTCGGTGCTTTGGAAACTCCGCACCATAAAAAAATACTTTGACGAAACTTCATTCCGCCTGCTAGTACAATCCTCCATCCTCAGCATATTGGACTACTGCAATATCATTTACTTAAGCTCCACAAAAAAAACCATCAGGAGACTCAAAATGATCCAGAACACTGCTGTCCGCCTCATATTCGGCCTGAAAAAATGGGAACACATCACCCCTTTCTACCACAAACTCCATTGGCTGCCATTAGAATCCAGAGTCCTATTCAAATTCGCCTGCTTCTGCTATAAAACAGTATTTGGTTTATCCCCAAGCTACATCATCCCTCACTTCGCCCTAAATCACAGCATCAAGGACTCCCGCAGAATCCAACTATTCGCCTACCCCTCCCTTAAACTCTGCCACTCTAAAAGATTCCTCGACAAAACCCTCGCCTTCCAAGCCACTAAGCTAAACCCATGGTTATCCCAAATGGCCCTCAAGGCCCCCAACTACCTCGGCTTTAGAAAACTACTCAAAACCCGCCTCTTCCAAGACCAGGATCCCAACGCCCCTTCTATCTAACACCCACTCTCCCCTCTACATCCTTCCCTCACCCCCCCCCCCCCTGGCAACTTTGATCAATTTGTTATTGAACCGCTCATAACCCCGCTCAACTGCTGTAAACCACTTGTAACCTTGTTTAATTGATGTGAACCGCCTAGAACTCTTCCGGGTATGGCGGGATACAAAAATAAAGTTATTATTATTATTATTAAGGGGTGGTGGTGGACACAGGGGAGGTAAAAGGAAGGGAAAATGGACAGGGGGAGCAGGCAAGGGGTGGTGATGGACAGCCAAGGAAAAAGAAAGGCAGAATGAAAAAAGCGGCTAAGGAGAGATAAAGAAATAAAGACAGACACACATACATATGTTCTAGCACCCGTTAATGTAACGGGCTTAAAGACTAGTTAATAATATTCTATCAAGGAGGAGTTCCATCCTCTTTTCATCATTCTTTTTGCCCTTCTCTGAAGCTTTCCTATTTGCACGATATCTTTTTGAGATAGAGGGGGGAGACCTGAACTGCACAGTAATATTCAAGGTGCAGATGCACCAGGGACCTATGCAGGGAACAGGGGGGGGCTATACAAAGGAATAATGGTATTTTCAGTTTTGTTTTCCATCACTTTTCAGATAATCTTTGAGGTAATATGGACAAATAAAAAGCATAAAGGGAAAAAATACCTTTTTATTGGAGTAACTTACCCCCTTTACAAAACCAAAGCGCAGTTTTTAGTTCTGGCTGCGGTGGTAATAGTTCCAATGCTCATAGGAATTCTATGAGCGTCGGAGTTGTTACCGCCGTGGCCAGTGCTTAAAAACACGCTATGGTTTTGTAAAAGGAGGGGTTAACGTGGTTAACTCACTGATATACACAATAAAGATGGTGAGTGAGACCCATTGGAACGACTCCAAAATAAACAGACTCCACTGTTCAAAGCATAAGGTGTAAAAAAGGGGAGGAAAAGGAGCTCAGAAACATGCTTGGTGACAGGGAATAAACCTCAGCCAAATCTGACAATGTTCCACGTTTCATTCATTGATCCTGAAAAACCTCCCCCTTCCTTTTTTATTCTATTTCTTATAATTCTTCTTTAATATTAATTTTTATATAATCTTCTCCACTAAGTCTTCTTTTAAAACTGTTCATTTGAATTACTATTCAATGTATCTTCAAATTCACTTATCTCAAATGTTGCATGCAGCTACTGCCCGATGGAACCCGTTTTGCCAGAATTGCTGGCTTTCTCAAAGGTTCCCCTGTCCTTTTGTTTTTCTATTTTTTTCGTTCTTTCCTTTACAATCTATTGTAGTTCTTCCCTTTCCTCTCATGCCTGTCTGTTTAGGTAAATCTTGTAGTCTTGTTTTTTGATGTTTCTTTGTATTATTTTTAAGTTGTTGGCTGTTTACCTGTTTTAATTAAACCTGATGTAAAATAATAATAATAAATAACAGTTTATATACCACAGTACCGTTAAGTTCTATGTGGTTTACAAAAGATTAATGAAGTACAAGTTGAGAGAAGTTAAGGGATTGGTCAACAAGAGGGGGATGGGACAAGAGAACCGTTATAGAGGAGAAAGAGAGGAACAGGTCAACTGTCTAGATATTTCAGGAACAGGTGAGTTTTGAGGCGCTTCCTGAATTCCTCGTAAGTGGTGGGCGAGAGCAGTTGTTCTAGATCTTTACCCCATAACGCTGCTTGATGTGAGAGAAGGTGTTCATGGTGTTTTTTTAGTTTGCAACCTCTAACCGGGGGGGAAACGAAGTGCAAGTGGGAGCTTCTCTTGTGTCTGTTGGCTGAGAAGGAGAAGAGGTCGGTTATGTATTTAGGGGCTAGACCGTAAAGAACTTTAAAGCAGAGGCAGGCGAACTTAAACTTTACACGAGCTTCCAAGGGCAGCCAGTGTAGCTGTTTGTAGTATGGCGTCACATGGTCAAATTTCTTTAGACCGAAGATAAGTCTGACCGCAGCGTTTTGCATTAATTGCTAGCATCTCATATTCTTTTGGGAGATTGCTAAATAGGTGATGTTACAATAGTCGAGTTGACTCAGTATGAGGGATTGTACCAGGATTCTGAATGCAGAGTTGTCAAAATATGATTTAATGGATTTAAGCTTCCAGAGGGTGAAAAAACCCTTTCTGATTAAGAAGTCCACCTGGTCCTTCATGGTAAAACCGCTTTGAAATTTGATAAGACGGTATAACAAATTTTTAATAAACTTGGAAACTTCACATCCCTTTTTTTACAGTGGGGTCTTTTTGTTATTTTGGAGTTCATTTGGTAACTCCTTCCTTCGAAAGCTAATCATAAACTACATTAAGGGCTCCTTTTACTAAGCTGCCGTAGCGTTTTTAGTGCGCGCTGAAGATTAGCGCATGCTAACCCCCGCACTACACGGAAAATACTAACACCAGCTCTATGGAGGCATTAGCGTCTAGCACAACTTAGTAAAAGGAGTCCTAAGTTAATCCAATAAAAAAGGTATTATTTTTTTTTCCTTTATGCTTTGGTTTTATTTCTACATATTACCTTGAAGAGTGGACTATTCTATTTGCTTTTATGTAAAGTAGAACAGTATTTTCACCCCAGTCCCCAAAACATACCCATCCCAGGTTTTCAAAATGTCCACAAAGAATATGCAAGAAATCTGCATACAGTTGAGGTAATATATGGAAATCTATCTCTCTTGTATATATGTTGTGGATATCCTGAAAGCTCAACAAGCAGAGCATAGTTTTGAGGGTTGGGCTGAGAACCGCTAAATTAGAAAATTTCAGGGCCAGTTTTCTAACTCCCACTCTATTGAAGGTTTCTGATTTTAGGTTTTTAACCAATAAGCATCAACAAAACGCCCTGATGCAAATAATGCTTCCCCAACCCCCACACCGTAAAAACATTTAAAAGAGAGTTTATCCAATAAACACCAAAAAATCCCCCACATTCTCTAGTACTCTTTCTCTCATCCTGCCTTGGATCTTCAACTCACATGTTGTGCCTTTTCCTTGTTGACAATTCCATAGATCTACAAGTGTGTATATTTGATTCAGCTGGAAAAGGTGTCCAGCAGACTGCTGGAAAATAAACATATTGGAAAAAGCAGATGCGCTTATCATGTTATGCTAATCATCATAGTTGCTGAGTAATTAGAAAATAAAAAGTACTGTAGGTTGAACTTCTCCAGCAGTGACTCCAAATATCTGATGAAGGTGGGTCCTTTTTTTCTAGTATTAGTTTTTGAAGCACAATGGGTGAAAGTATCTAGCTGTTTTTGAAGATGTCTTGATTCTGGATACTACTGTCATTTTTTAAATCTTGATGTGCCATCTATGACACTGATCTTTTTCTTTCAGTTTCCTTCTCTTTTTCTGCTTCTCTAGCCATTCAGTTTTCATTCATTTTTACTATTCAGTCCAGTAAGGTTACCAGATTTTTGACTTCTAAATCTGGGAAACCTGGGCAGGGTCAAGTGGAAAGGGCTGGGATTAGGTGAATGAAGCAGGGTGGAACCTTCCAATGGCAATTTTCCACCCTAAAAAATTATAATCTTTACCTCTCTCCCCGCCTTCCTTCTAGTTTAGCCTTCTCTACTTTTCTTTCTTCTCCCTTTTAATCCAGCCATCCCTATCTTTCTCTTCCCCTTCCATTCCAGCAACCTCCACCTCTGTCTCTCCTCTGACCTTTCAGTAAGCTAACTCTTTCTCTCTCCTTCCCCTTCCAATCCAGCATCTACCCATTCAGTAAGCCATCTCCACCACTCTCTCTCCTCCCCTTTCCAGCCTAGCAGTGGCATAGTCAGAGGTAAGGGGCAGGGAGCTTACTGACCTGGACCTCTCCTCTCTGCCCCCTCCTGTGCACTTCTTGAAATGTTCAAAGGTGTGAGCAGCATCTTCCACCTGCTGCTTGTGCTGGCCTCGACTCTCTTCTAATGTCATTTCCTGGTTGCAGGACCAGGATGTGACATCAGAAGGGCACTGAGGCTGGTGTGAGTAGCAGGTGGAAGATGCTGCTTGTGCTGATGAGCATCTCAAGAAGTATGCAGGGGGCAGGATGAGGGGAGGTGCTCAAGTGGCAGGGGGTGCATGGCATGGTGAGGAAGAGCAGGGGAGCTCATGGTGCAGTGATGCAGCCCAGCCATCTCTTCTCCACTTTGAGACCCAGTTCAGCACTTGCACTTTTCTCTTTCTCCCTTATGACATTGCATCTAATTCTCTTCCCTTTTCCCTTCCTCTACCCTCCCTCCTCCTTTTTGCAGCTCCCAGCTCCTTTACATCAATACAGCATTAGGAATTGCAGCGCCACAAAGCAGAGACTCTTTTTGCCAGGTCCTGCCCCCAATGCAACAGGAAGGGGGTGGGACCCAGCAGAGATACACAGTGTGGCTGAGGAGAGTTTCTGTATCATGGCACTGCACTTCCTAACACTGACCCCGGAGGCAAGGAGCGGGGAGTTCAAAGGAGGGTTCGAGGGGAAAGACTGATATTGGTGGTGGGTGGTAGCAAGAGAAAGACATACAGGATGTCGAGATGAGGCAGATGGTGCAAGGCAAAACTGAACTACAGAACTTCTGTCCCCGTTACTGAAATCAGAGACAGATAGTTGCCAAACAAGGGAGAATTGGGGTCAGGGACAATCCCTGAAATCAGGGACAATCCCTGAAAATCAGGGACATCAGGTAGCCCTAGTCTTCATCTTCCTTTTTCATTCAGACTACCTACAGCCTTCCATATCTTTCTTTCACCTTTCTTTCCCCATCTATTCCCCTTCCTGTTATTTCCCAGGTCTTTCATTAACTCACCCCTCTCTTTCCTTGCTATCTAACCTTTCCTCTGTTTTTCCTCTCTCCCTTTATCATACACCATCTCCTCTTTCTCCTCCCATCATGCATCATCTCCCCTCTCCCCCCTCTCTCCCCCTGTCATGCACCATCTCTTCTCTGTCTCTCCTCCCACTATGCAGAATCCTCTCTGTCCTTTTCTCTCCCACATCTCTGTCATGCAGAATCTCCACTCTGTCTTTGCCTTTCTCCTCATGCCAACCAGCATTATCCCATTATCTTTTCTACCCACCCCATCTTATATTATCCCATATCTTTCTCTGTTCTCCTCCCATCCAGCATCTACCCTTTCTCTATTCCCTTCCCTCCTGATCATCATTTTAAAGCCTTTCTAGGTCAGTGGCAGCCAGCAGAGGTATCAGTGGTATCAGCAATAAAAAGAAAGTAAGATGCATGGGACCATTTTCCTGCACGTGTCACTGCTAGCTGTGCCAGTCATGCCCCTATGACATAGAAAGTTTATATGAGGGGGCAGAACTAACAGTGGTACCTATAGGAAAATGTTTCTCTGCTTCTTCACTTTGTTTTTACCCCGATATCAATGCCAGATGCTCTAGAAAGGCTGCGAGAAGGTGATTGGGAGGAAGGGGGAAGAGAGCCCTGGGAAAGGAGTGGTCCCAGCAGCAGAAAAGAGGAGAAGGTCACACGAGCGCGCTCTTTCTGATAGTGCACACATATGCGCTCATGCACGATGGTTCACACATGGACACACTGTTGGGAAAGTATGTGTACTCTGTGCACAGAGAAGGAAATTCTATAAACGGTACCTAAACTTAGGTGCCAGTAGGTGCACTACCGGTACCTAAGTTAATTGAGAAATGCCATTTGAAATGACAAGCAATGTTAAATTTAAAGCGCCTACCAGTGCCTAAATAAAAGGCATCTGAATCGCATCTCCACATGTGCAGACTGGTGCCTAATGCCATTATAGGCATGGCTAATGCTGGAAGTGGCATTCGGTGCTATAAAGTGCCTATATAGACATAATTTATGGCAAACATAGGTGCCAGAAATGTAAGCCTTGAAAACCCTGGCCTACATTTCTGGTGCCTATCTTTTCCAGAGGTTCGATTCTCTAAATGGTGCCTTCGCATGATTGACACGATCGGTGGCCACTTTTTATGCAGCCGCCGATATTGGTGCTGTTTCAAGAATCTAGGCCAGAGTGTGCAGATTTTAAAAAGGTAATGGACGTGGTTATTTTGTACTATTTAACAGTTTAGAGGGAGTGCGATGAACCCTTTCAAATTCTAATGGCAAGACAAATTCAATCTCTAAAAACTTTGGGATCCATGTCAACAGAAATGAAGCCACATCGTTGCTTTCAGCGCCTTCCAGTAAGCCAAGAATTCTTATATTATTCCTCCTGCATCGATTATTTAGATCTTCCATACTTTCATGTAGTTATGAAATGCTGAGCTCATTGAGATTGATTTTTGGTGCCATTTCTTCTAGCTTAGAAGTTCTAATGGCTAATGAGGATATCAGCTGCTGTGAAGAAGAAAGTTAAGAACATAAGAATATAAGAATTGCCACTGCTGGGTCAGACCAGTGGTCCATCATGCCCAGCAGTCCGCTCACATGGCCCTCTGGTCAAAGACCAACACCCTAACTGAGCCCTACCAGTAAACGTTCTTGTAAAGCAAAAACTTGTCTAACTTTGTCTTGAATCCCTGGAGGGTGTTTTCCCCTTGACAGATTCCGGAAGAGTGTTTCAGTTTTCTACTACTCTCTGGGCGAAGAACTTCCTTAGATTTGTACAGAATCTATCCCCTTTCAACTTTAGAGAGTGCCTTCTCGTTCTCCCTACCTTGGAGAGGGTGAACAACCTGTCCCCTCTCAATTTCCTTTGTTCGAGGGAGAAGAGGCCCAGTTTCTCTAATCTTTCACTGTATGGCAGCTCCTCCAACCCTTAACCATCTTAATCAATCTTCTCTGGACCCTTTCGAGTAGTACCATGTCCTTCTTCATGTACAACGACCAGTGCTGTACGCAGTACTCCAGGTGAGGACGCACCATAGCCCGGTACAGCGGCATGATAACCTTTTCTGATCTGTTTATGATCCCCTTCTTTTCCATTCTTAGCATTTTTTGCCACCGCCACACATTGCGTGGACTGCTTCATCGACTTGTTGATCAGAACTCCCAAGTACCTTTCCTGGGAGGTCTCTCCAAGTACCGCCCCGGCCATTCTATATTCGTGCATGAGATTTTTGTTACTGACATGCATCATATTACACTTATCCACGCTGAACCTCATCTGCAATGTCGATGCCCATTCCTCGAGCCTGATTATGTCATGTTGCATGTATACCATCCAGTTCTTCTCTCATATCCCTCGAAATGGCCATATGGCTATTTAATAGCTCTTTAATTGTTTTAAGTTTAGTCATTATATTTTCTTCTGAAAGTTCCATTGTAACCATTTTCCCAGCTTTGTCAGATGATGGTGGATTAGATTTTAACCTCTTTGAAGTAGATGGAGTAGCATAAGCAGTATCCATTTTATTTTTCTTCACCACTTTAGATAATAATTTTTCACCGGTTGCCAAAATGATAGATGATAATTGGTGGGAGCTGATGTATCAAGCAGTCATCTTATCAGCGTTCCAACCTGGATTCTAATTTATGTTGGCATTGCAATAGTAGCTTAGGTGACCTTAAACATATGATCTATGATTGCCCAATTGTTCAAGCATTTTGGAGATATGTCTGGAATACTATGTGTACCATATTTCCTCTCAACTATCTTTTGATGTTATTCTCTTTCGATCTCTTGCTTTACCTGATACTCTAGATAAATGGCATTCTAAGCTATTTGATGCTCTAATAGCTATTACTTTACAAATGATTCTATCACACTGGAAATCTGCCCAACTATTAAATACCTCTTTTTGGTGGGCTATGGTCCTGACGAGTCATAGTTATGAATGTAAAGCTAATTCCCTCACTAACAAGAGCTATAAAACTAATAAAATATGGGCGCCAATAACAAATGCCTCTTCTTAGACCTGAATTTTAAATACATTTCAACTGGGTTGTTAGCTTAGATTAATTTGTGGTGTTATATTTTAATTTCATGGTCTCCATAGGAATTGCTTTCATATGGCTTCATATTTATATTAAAGTAGATTACATGGATGCTTATTAGTCCTTTATGCATCTGTGGTTAATATGTATGTATCATTTGTACTGTAAAATTTCCTTTTGATATTTTTATTTAATTAATGTTACATTTCATATGTCAAAATTCCAATAAAAAAATTTTAAAAATGAAAATAAATAAATAAAACGGTAGCATCCTCTTTGCACATAGGAGTAAATTCGGTATATTTCACCTAAAAACCAGGCCTTTATGCCTGAGCCTATGTTGTATGTGGATTGGGTATATTCTATAAATGGTGCATCTAAATTAACACCCATGACCCGCACATGCTCCTCCTCTGGCCACAGTCCCTTTTAAGATCCATGCACTAGAATTTACCTGCACCACTTTATAGAATACACTTAGAAAGTCGTGCCCATAAATTCTAATTAGTGCCAGTAGGTGCCAATTATTGTTTGTGAATTGATTGCTGATCAACTTGTGAATTGATGCTAATTTGCTTGTTAAATAATTAAGTTGCAAGTTAGAGAATGACACGGTGGCGGTTACCCGCGGCTAGCCGCGTTTAGCCGCGGGTAACCCGCTGAAACGGGGAACAAAAAATAGTGGCCTCTGCGGGACGGGGACATGGCCCTTCACCGCCCCGTGGAGCGGTGAATGGACTTGTCCCCGCAGTGAGGCAATCAAGATTGCGCGGTCCCCGCCATCTCCCTCCCTCCACCTCACCTTCAAACTGAAGAGCAACCGCCGGTTGAATTTCTGCCGGTCCGTGCGAAGAAAAAAAAAAAAAAGCCTCTCCTTTTCTCCTGCTCTTATCGCCATGCTGCAGCTACTAAAGCCGACAGGAAGTCTTTCCGATGTCAATTCTGACATTGGAGAGGACGTTCTGGGCCAGCCAATCACTGCCTGGCCGGCCCAGAACGTCCTCTCCGACTTCAGAATTGAGTCGGAAAGAAGACTTCCGGCTTTAGCAGCTGCAGCATGGCGGTAAGAGAAGAGGAAAAGAAGGGAGGCTTTTTTTTTTTTTTAGCGGCAGGGAGGCAGCAGGCTGGCTTTGGCTAGGGAGGGAGAAAGGTAGACAGGCACAGGCAGGCAGACAGGCTTCGGGGATGGGGGTGGAGGTGGGACAAAGTGTGGAAGGCAGTGAGAGGGACATAGGAAGGAGGCACTAGGGGCACTAAAGACATGGGAAGGAGGCACTGGGGCACTAAAGACATGGGAAGGAGGCACTGGGGGCACTAAAGACATGGGAAGGAGGCACTGGGGGCACTAAGGACATGGGAAGGAGGCACTGGGGGCACTAAAGACAGGAAGGGGCACTAAGGACATGGGAAGGAGGCACTGGGGGCATTAAAGACATGGGAAGGAGGCACTGGGGCACTAAAGACAGGAAGGGGCACTAAGGACATGGGAAGGAAGCACCGGGGGCACTAAAGACATGGGAAGGAGGCACTGGGGGCACTAAAGACAGGAAGGGGCACTAAGGACATGGGAAGGAAACACCGGGGGCACTAAAGACATGAGAAGGAGGCACCGGGGGCACTAAGGACATAGGAAGGAAAGAGGGAGGGAATAGAAAGGGACAATTCTTGGGCCTGAGTGCAGAAAGAAAGAAATGAAAGAAAGGATACACAGACAGAAGGAAACACAACCAGAGACTCATGAAATCAATCACCAGACAGCAAAGATAGGAAAAATGATTTTATTTTCAATTTAATGATCAAAATGTGTCAGTTTTGAGAATTTATATCTGCTGTCTATATTTTGCACTATATTTGTCTATTTTTCTATAGTTACTGAGGTGACTGAGCTTGCGGAGATGGGATGGAACAGGGTTTTAAAATTTTAGTCCTAGTAGTTTGCCGGTCCACAAAATAATTCTTTTATTTCTGCCGGTCCATGGGTGTAAAAAGGTTGAAAAACACCGATGTAGAGTATGCCGGCTTTCTTTTTCACCCAGCCGCATGCGTTCAAAAAGCCGCGCTCGCGTTGATCAATCTTCTCCTCTCTTGCAACTTCCTGTTTCCGGTTGCGTCAGAGGAGAATATTGAACAAATGAGCACCCGCACATGCGGCTGGGCGAAAAAGAAAGCCGGCATACTCTACATCTAAGGTGAGATGGAGGGAGGGAGATGGCGGAACACTGCAGTCGGTCGGGTGTCTGCTGTTTTTGTATCACTGCCTGCCTGCGTTCACGTTACAGATCCTCCTGCATTTTTAGTGTGCACAATTGACCTGATTCGAGCTATAGGTGAACATGGGGGACACGTCATTGAAAGGGAGGACAAGTTAATTGATTTATTTTATGTTCTGTTTTTACTACAGGGCAGAGGCACTGAAACAGATTCTCAGTGCAGTAGTAGTAGTGGCAGAACTCTCTTCTGTCTTCATGGTTTTTCGCAGTACTAAGGCTTATATGGATGCTGCGGGGACGGTGACGGGGCGGTGAATGGGATGGCAGTGGCGGTGACGGGGCGGTGAAAGGGATGGCGGTGACGGTGACAGGGCGGTGAAGGGAACGGCGGTGACGGGGCGGTGCAGAGGATGGTGGGCCGGGGACGGTGCAGTGACGGGGACAGATTTTTTCCCCGTGTCATTCTCTATTGCAAGTGTAAATTGACAATGCACACAGATTTGCACGTGCAACTATGGCCTCAGTATATAGAATCTGGCCTATAGAGTGCACTCATTAAGAAGAAAACCTCCCTCACCCCAAGAAGTCTACAAAGATTAGGGAAAAGAGATGAAGTCCAACTCCAAACTAAGCAGAAAATGAAAATAATTCTATAATTTAATAAATTCTATAATAAAAAAAAAAAAAAAAAAGGACATTCACTTCATTTACTGCTTATGGATCACCATTTCCATTACACACGGAGAAGCTAAGTCCTTACAGCCTGTGTATTTTTGAGCTTGGTTGGATTTGGACACTAACTTTCCAATTTGGCCCCCAGCTTAGGGGTAAGAGATGAATTCCTTCTTTATTTTGATAATGTGTGTTTTTTTCATTTGAGTTTTTTCACACATTGCACATTTTGCACTAGTTAAGCACCACAAACATTATCCGGAGCAAGCCCGGGGATGTTTCGCAGTTAACACCTTTCTGGGTGTAAATTCGCGACAGCTTTTCCCTGGAGTTTCCAGAGGTTGCTGTGTGACTGAGGGCTTGTCCGGTTAATGCTCTTAAATTAAATTATAGAATTATTTTCATTTTCTGCTTAGTTTGGAGTTGGACTTCATCTCTTTTCCCTAATCTTTGTAGACTTCTTGGGGTGAGGGAGGTTCTTTCATTTGTTAGCTTGTTGTTGTACCTCCTCCATTTAGGGTTCTATTTTTTGTCTTGTTCAAGACTCATTAAGAAGAAAGCACCCTCCTAATGATATCCATTCTGGGATGAAAAAGTAATAAATAGAAATAAAACAAAACATAGAACTGAAAATAAGATGCTACCTTATTAATAGGCTAACAATACATTTTTTTATTATTCAAGGCAATACCTTTTTCTTCAGATTAGAAATGAGCAAATGGAATGAAAAGAAAATTCAGAAAAAATGCAAATTTTCTGACTGCCCATCCCTATTCAGTACAAGCTTTCTTCCATTGTATTAAAAAAAATTCATAACGAATCTGGTCCTGATCTGATAGCCACCTGGGTCTGATTCATAACTTCAGAGCACGGTTTGGTTTCTTAAAAGTTCATCAGCTTCAGCTATTTCTATTATTTTGCATGTTATAATTTATGTGGGATAATCTTGAGGAGAGTGTGGTCTAGTGGTTAGAGCTACAGCACCCTGAGGTTGTGGGTTCAAACCTGACACTGCTCCTTGTGACCCTGGACAAGTGAATTAATTCTCCACTGCCCCAAGTACATTAGATAGATTGTGAGTCCACCAGGACAGATAGGGAAAATGCTTGACGTATCTGTATGTAAATCACTTTGAGTGTGGTTGTTATATTACAAAAAGGCAGCATCTAAATCCCAATCTCCCTAGTTGTGTGCAGTAGTTGGCCTCTCACTAGGGCTGTTAATGTTTGTTTCCCATTCATTTCATTTTTATATGCTTGTAAATTTTATGTATGTATGCCACATCCATGTCTATAAATTAACTATAACAAAAATCGAATCTAACTAAAAAAAGGGGGAAGGGGCAAAGTATATAAGTGAAATCATTTTTTCCTCCTGCACAACCTTACATCTTGTCTAAGGTTTCTATCTGGGTTTGAGACAGTAAATAAACATCCGCTCACCGTCTCAGTTATGAGAGTAGCAGAAAGGAAAAGTGTTGATTGTGTTTATAACATTGCTTGAGACAGGGGCTAGAAAAAGAGTGATGCTACTGTGTCCAGAAGAAGGACTGGTTCTCTTCTGCCTTCTCCTAATGTCTTCTGTCCTCTTTAGCACACAGACCTGTCACAGTACATGTCCCAACACCCTGGTGGACTACATCCTCACAATGTGAAGGTAAGTTAGTTTATTTATTTATTTTAATATTTCTATTCCGTTTAAAATTTAAGCGGATACTTTTAAAACCAATAGGAGAAAATTTTTTTCACTCAGAGAAGTTAAGCTCTGGAACGCGTTGCCAGAGGTTGTGGTAAGAGCGGATAGCGTAGCTGGTTTTAAGAAAGGTTTGGACAAGTTCATGGAGGAAATGTCCATAGTCTGTTATTGACAAAGACAGGGGGGAAGCCACTGCTTGCCCTGGATTGGTAGTATGGAATATTGCTACTCCTTGGGTTTTGGCCAGGTACTAGTGACGATTGGCTACCATGAGAATGGTCTACTGGACTTGATGGACCATTGGTCTGCCCCAGTAAGGCTATTCTTATGTTCTTATAAACTCTTACATACAAATTACATAAGTTGTTTGAGATTTCACTTCTCTACTGTATAATCTAGATAAGTTAATAATTTCTTAGTTATATTTTATATATAATGTACTGTGCTTTGTGGTGTAAATTCGCTGTGTTTTCACAGTTTTTACTACTTATTGCATACCGCACTGAACCATGAGGTATTGTGGTATATAAATAAATTTTTTATTATCATTATATGGACAGACTGCCCTATCCTGGTTTTCCTATTTAATTTATATCTAGAGTTCCAATTTTTAAAGCAGGGCTACAGACTCATATATGCTTTGATGCAAAACCAGAGTTTGTTTTGAATTTTTGAACTTATTACTCTCTTTTCAAACCTAAACTGGAGGTGAGATACAAATTGAGGTACAGTATTTCTTTGCCCACAGGGTTTTTGATTTAAGTCTCATTTACTAGCAGGATTTGAGCTAAGTGCATGGTTAGTAACTAGGCCTACAGAGAATAATGTGGCTTGTGATGTATTGGGGAAAATTACTGAACTGCAGTACAGACTGACCTTTTACCACAGCTTAGTTTACTGCAGGAGTCAGTGATGTAGCTAGGACTGAATGGTTCCAGGCAAAAAAGATAATATGAGTACTCCACCCCCTTCCATAATGCCATCTCTTCAATGGGATGGGGGGAGGAAGAGAGAAGGTAAAATCCTTTAAGAGCTGTTCTAAGCAAACTCTGCAAAAAGCAAACACACATGCAAGGCTTATCACAGTAATAGAAAATGAAATCCAAAATATCACAGATATACTGTACATGTCCCAAAGCTTGACGTATTATACTTCATACATTCAGAAATAAAATATTTTTCTACCTTTTGTTGTGTAATCTTTGGTCCTAGCATCTCTTTTCCACTCTTCTGTTTTTTTTCTTAAGTCACTTTTTAGGGTCTCCTCTCCATTTGACATTTCTTCTCTCTCTTTCTTCTGTGTCCCTATCCCTTTTGTCCAGAAGCTGCCTTCTCAGTGTCCCCATCTTCCCTCCATATTCAGCATCTGTCCATTGGATCCCTATTTTACTCCATCTAGCATCATTATCTCTCCCCTTTTATCCATCATTGCCCCTCTATGTCTTTGTCTCTCCCCATGTCCAGCTTTTCCTCCTCTCTTCCTTTCCTCCTGCACATCTACCCTTGGTTGAGCCCAAGGAGGTTTAATTAACAGGAGCCGGTGTAACATGACATTGCTGAATCTGTGTCTTCACGCTGCCGCTATCTTGGCACACGCAAAACACAGTCTCTGATTGATACAATCTTCAGTCAATTAAACCTCAATGGTTTCTAATAAGCTGTTTTGGGTGAATTAATATGGCAACTTATTCGCCTACTGGCTTCACATCAGAAAATGGCCGTTTGCTTCAGCCAACCTCCTTGATTGAGCCTCTCTCTCCCTTCTCTTCCTCAGGATCAGCATCTTCCCCCTATTTCCTTTCCTGTTTTCAGGTGGTTTCTCTGTCTCTCCTCTGATTACCCCCTTCGATCTCAGAATCTCTGCAACTCTCGTTGCAGCCACTGCCCCCACCCCCCCATACTGGTCCAGGATCACTCTAGTCTCCTCCCCTGAGTGGGTCTGTTTTTTTCTCCAAATACCTCTAACTCCCTCCCTATGGTGCAGGATCAGAATTTCTCTAACCCACAGTTCTTCAACCGCCGGTCCGCGTACCGGTGTCGGTCCACAGAAAATTCTTGCTGGTCTGTGCAGGACCGGCAAAATCAACATCTTCAATTTCCTGCCAGTCTGCGCAGGACCGGCAAGATCGAGGAGCTATAATTCGCGCAGGGCCGGAGAGATAATGGGAGCCTCAGACAGTGTGCTTTCTCCCCTCCCAGCGGCTCTCCTTATTTACAAGCGCAGCGATTCAGGAAGGAAGTCTTGGAGCTTTTGCTGAGTCGGACCGCCTCTGATGATGCAACTTCCGCTTTCCTCAGAGGCGGTGCGATCCAACAAAGGACCCGAGGCTGCCTTACTGAATCGCAATGCTAGCAAGTAAGGAGAGTTGCTGGGAGGGGAGAAAACTGCTACGCATGGTGGAAAAAAAAAGGGACAGCTGCTACTGGACCTGGAGAGGGAGAAGAAGAGATGCTGCTGGGAGGGGAGGAGGGAAAGGAGTCTGGGAAGCTGCTGGGCAAGGGGAAAAAGGGACAGCTGCTACTGGACCTGGAGAGGGAGAAGGAGAGATGCTGCTGGGAGGGGAGGAGGGAAAGGAAAAGGAAGAGAGTTACTGCTAGACAGGGGGAGGAGGGAAGGGAGAAGAAAAAAGGAAGGAAACAGCTGGCAGGGAGATTAGAAGAGGGGAAGGGGAGAGACAGTAATGAGATGGGAAGGGGGTCAGCAAAGAAATTGAGAGGGACAAAGATGCTAGATCTGGTGTAGTAGAGATAAAAATGAAGAGAGCAGTGAAGCTGGAATGAATCGTGTAAAAAGGAGAGAGGGGCATAGGCTGGATGGAAAGGGGAGAGGGGCATAGAAAGAAGACAAATACCATATGGAAGTGGGAGAGGTCAGACAGTAGATAGAAGGGGCAGATGCTGGATTGAAGAGACAGAGAGGGCAGATGCTGGAAGGAAGAGAGTGAAAAGAAGATGAAAGCAGAAACCAGAGACAACGAATGATAGAAACAAATAATTTTATTTCTATTTTGTGATTAGAATATATCAGATTTGAAATATATATCCTGCTAGAGCTGGTGTTAGACATAATTGGGGACTGCAAAGTCCAGGCAGTGGCTTAGGGCTCTCTCTGACCAGGGGGGCAGTTGCCCTAGTTGCACTCCCCTAACCCTATTCCTGCTATGTGTGACTGCAGTATTCTGTTAGCATGATATTTCTGTGTAGCATTCTGTAATAATTTGGCTTATTCAGTTTTCTTGATAGTAGAGGGGATATATGTGAAGGGGAGGGGAGACAGGGGTTTTGTTGATCCTTGCTCTGTATTATTTGTATTTATAAAATGACAATTGTACAGAATATTGTTTCTTTTTATACGTTAATAAAATACATTCAGTATAAAATCATAACTGAGGCTTGTGCGGATGGGATTAGATGGTTTGCGAGGACCGAGCTCGTGGAGACGGGGCGGTAACGGGTTTTTAAATTTCAGTCCTAGTAGTTTGTCGGTCCACAAAATAATTTTTTTTTTCCGCCGATCCATAGGTGTAAAAAGGTTGAAGAATACTGCTCTAACTCATATCCCATCCCTTCCCTCCTCTCTCCTTCCTCCTGCAAGGGCCTGAAATATCTCTCCCATCCCTTCCCCATCTCGTGATCCCAGAATCTCTCTAACTCCCATACTTCTCCTCTCCTCCCCTGCCTAAGAACAACTTCTCTCTAAGTCCTGTTCTCTCCTTCCCCGCTCCCCTTTTGCGACAAACTGGTACAGATAACCACTGAAACAATAACTTCTGCCCAGCGCTGTCATAGCCTATCCTCTGCGTGACCTGCCTCTGCTGTAGCTTCTTGTGAGCAGGTTGCAACACAAGAAAGGCCCAGGAGGGGCCAGAGGGACTCTGTTTAAGTTGTTGTCTGCCAGTTACACATGGCACGTTTTCATGACTGCAGCAGAACATCATTGGGAGAGGTGGGATATGAACCCTTCCTTCCCTGGTTCTCAGCTTGCTGTCTGTTGTGCTTTTGAGCATTTGTTTGCTGAGGTGTTTTTTCTCCAGTTTTTAGTTGATTGTAAGAAAAGTTTCCCAAGATTAAAGCAGTGTTTGAGCTGTGTTTCTTTATTGATGTTTCAGCATGTTACATAACTCTTTCCTTAGTTGATGTATATTTTTTACATTCGAGAAGTGGTAATTTAAATTATCCATTGTTATAGTGTTGCCAAATTTGATGGCTTACCTAATTTCTGTTAATATTCTTTCACTTGTCTGTTCGTTCTGGCCTGGCTGATAGTAGTATAGCCTTACCAGTATTTTCTTTCACTTCACACATAGAATTTCTATCCATAAGAACTTCATGTTGCTATCTGTATCCTGCTGAATTTTTATTTTGTTAAACTCTATTCCCTCTTTAACCTATATCACCACTGCCTCTCCAATTTTTTCATTTTTATTTATTCTTTTGATAAATAAAATTCACAAGTTCATATTGATTAAGTAACATGATTCATGAACAATGTTACAAAGAAAATAAGCAATGACAGGAATGAGGAAACATTAAACAATTCTCCTTGGACTACTAATAAAAAGGGGGATGGAGTATAAATCAAGGAGATCTGAAAAAGAATCAGAAATGCCAGTGGCGTAACAAGGGGGGGTGGGGCAGGAGGGGTGCATGCCCTGGGTGCATGCTCTAAGTGGGTGCACAGCCAGCCCACCGGGTCTGGAACCTCCCGCCCTACTCTGCTGGTGCTGCTTTCCTGAAACAGCAGCAGGGGCAGTAACGTTTAAATTCAGTCATCGTGGGATCTTCCTGCACCTCACGTGGTTGCTGGTCCAACCCCCACATTGTTACTTCCTTGTTCTGTAGCAGAGCCGGCAGCTGCGGAGAGGTGTAGCAAGGTTCTGCGATGTCTGCGTTTAAGTTTACAGCCACTGCTGCTGGTTCAAGAAGCATACAGCAGTGGTGGAGAGGTGATGGGCAAGATACTGGATGGCATTAGGTTGGAGGGCAATGTTCCCTCTAAGCTGCCGTGAACCAGGAGCAGCACTTCCCGCCACCAGGATATATTTTGGAGCAGGCCAAATAGCTGCTCCCTGCAGTCTGGGGGTTAATCCATCTTCCACCCCCCACTCCCCCATGGGATCCATCTCTGCAGCTCTTTCATCCTTCAGGTAGCTGGCAGCGTGAGTGAATACATGCTGCCTTCGGCAGCCTAAAAGCTTTCTTTTTGCCACTGCTTCCTGTTGCTTGTCCTCTCATAGGCGGGAAGCAGGAATAGAGGGAAAGCATACGGGCTACTGAAGGCAGCATGTTTACTCACGCTGCCGGCTGCCGTACCAGATCCCATGGAGGGGAGGAACGCAGGGGTCACTGGTGGATTACAGGAGGTGTTAGAGAAATGCTGGACCAAGGGGATGGAGAGGGAAAAAGAAAGATACCAGACCTCCGTGGAAGGGGAGGATAGAAATGCCAGACCATGGTAGGGACTAGGAGGAGGAGGGAAGAGAAGGAGAGAAGAAGAGATACCAGACCACAAGAAGGGAAAAAAGGAAGGAGAGAGATGGACTACTGGAGGGAGAGAGAAGGAGAGAGAGAGATGCCAGACCAGGGAAGGGAAGAAGAAGAGAGATGTAGGGGAGAGGAAGAAGAGAAGGACAAAGATATACTACTCCACAAAGGGGGATGAGGGAAGGGAAGGAGGGGAGAGTGATTGATACCAGACTGAGGGAAGGAGAAGAGAAAGATGTCAGACCACTATTGGGGGAAGAGAGAGGGAAGAGATGTTGCACAGGGATGGAGAGGAAGGGGAGAGAAAGAGAGAGGAAATGGTGCACTGGAATGGGAGGGGTGGGAAAGGGAAGAGAGATGGAAAAAAATGCTGATTAAGAAAGGGTGGGATGGGGAGGGACAGTTTATTTTGTAGTTTTCAATGTTGAGGATGTTTTATTTTGACTCAGTTTGTATCAGTTGTTCTATGACAACGAATAAACATATTTAAATATATAAGAAAAGATGGGAATAGGGGAGAAGAAAGAGAGAGAATATGGTACACATGGATGGAAGGGAAGGGCAGAGAGAGGGAGGAGATGGTGCACATGGATAGATGGGAAGGGAAGATATGGAATAGTAGATAGAATTGAGAAAGAAGAAAAATTTAAGAAAGTTGAGTATTGAAAGTTAATGCCAAAGATGGATGTAGAACAAAACACAAAAGACTCCCTCCCATCAATAATGGGCAAGTTTCTCAAATAATATGATCATATAATATTTAAAGGATTTTAAATAAGCTCTTCAGCAAGGCGCCACAAGCAACGGTACAATGTCGCTGGAAAGGTGCTTGTTTACAAGAGTTGAGAGAGAAAGGAACTCCAAAGAAGGTTAAAGGATATAGTGAGAGGAATATTTGGAGGGCTTAGGATGCCAAAGATAGGGTAAGTATTACATTTTTGAAAACAGCCAGGTTTTCAGATGTTTGCGGAAGAGTTGGAGAGAACTCAGGATCCGAAGGGGGGAGGTAAGGTTGTTCCAGAGCTCAGTGAATCTGAAGGGGAGGGAGGTCCCTAGTTTTCCTGCACGGGAAATGCCTTTTAATGAAGGAAAGGATAGTTTTAGTTTGTGAGTGGGTCTGGTGGTATTAAGATTTATGGAGTTCCAGGAAAGTTTGTTGCAATCTCTCAATTGGTATTTCCTAACTTCCCTGTTTTGATGGGTATCTCACTCCAAACTGTATGTTCCTGAATGACCATTATCTTTTTCCCTCATTCTAGTTTATTTATTAAAAAATTTATATACCCCATACAACTATGTGGTTTCCATACCACATACATAAAATCTTGTTTCCCTACGATTATCACATATAACATAGACATGTCTAAACAACATCATTAATCGTCCCTGTTATAAACAGGGATAGAAAGCAAATTCAATCAATTCAGAAATACAAGCAAGCTTTAAATCATACATTGCTGTAAAAAAATAAAAAATAAAAAATAAATTCTAAAAGGCGATTATCAACTGAAATATACCTTAGCATAAGAAGGTATTGGCAAATAATTGAGTTTTCAGCATTTTCTTAAAATTCATCCTCCCCATACAAAACCACAGGATACCAGGCAAGGCATTCCATAGTTCTAAGCCAGCCACAGATATCATTGATGCTCCGATCCTAGCATGCATAGTTGACATTCTACCCTCCAAACTTTATTTCATCCCATTTACATCTCTAAACTCTCTTTTCGGTTTATAGATCTCAAAAAATTTTTGTAAGATCTTTGGGGAAGCATGATACAATGTCTGATGTATAATCTCAACAATCTTAAACTGCGCTCTTTGTTGCATAGGTAACCAATGTAATTTCTTCAACACAGGAGTTATATGGGTACTCCTAGGAGCCCCTATGATTAATCTTTTTTAAATAGCAGCCTGGTTCAATCTTGGTTAAAGTAAAGCCCATCCTTTCAGAATAGGGTCTCCCTTCCTGAGAATTTTACCAAGTTCCTAAGAAATCTATGTTGATAATCCTGTTGCTGAAGTGCCTTTCAGTTTGCTCTGAAATACAGTGAAACTGTAGAAGATATACCCAGGCTTCAAAGATGTGATTTATAGCTGCTGTACTAGGTGGCAGGCAGCAAGGGCATTAGAGAGCAAACTACTCTAGATCAATGTTTCCTAAGATGGTCTTGGGGTACCCCCTTGCCAGTCAGGTTTTCAGGATATCTAGAATGAATAATTATAAGATTGGTTTGCATATGCGGCTTTCATTGTATGTAAGTTTCTTTCAAGCATATTAATTATAGATATCCTGAAAACCTGACTAGGAAGGGGGTACTCTAAGATCAATTTGGGAAACATTGCTGTAGACCAGGGGTGTCAAAGTCCCTTCTCGAGGGCCGCAATCCAGTCAGATTTTCAGGATTTCCCCAATGAATATGCATGAGATCTATTTGCATGCACTGCTTTCATTGTATGCTAATAGATCTCATGCATATTCATTGAGGAAATTCTGAAAACCTGACTGGATTGCGGCCCTCGAGGAGGGACTTTGACACCCCTGCTCTAGACAGTGCTAATCAGGGCCTCTTGAATTGTAATATTTCTTTAGAAATATAATATTATTGTATTAACTTAATGTATCATTAATTACAGACATATTACTACTATTACTACTACTCTTTATTATTTCTAAAGTGCTACCAGACGCACGTAGCGCTATACAACAAACATGCAAGAGACGGTCCCTGCTCAAAGAACTAACACTCTAAATATGACAGACATACAGGACAAAAGTGATTTATACATGCAACTCAGGTGGGAAAGCACAAAGGACTTAGAGGTAGGGGAGTAAAGAGGGAATGACTACAGATATGGGTGCTTTTACAAGTTGGTAGGGTCAGATATAAATACAGTTTCCAAAAAGTGGTTTTTAAGTCCGAATTTGACCACCACCAGAGACAGGGCATGATGCATCAGAAGGACAAGACTTTCTCAGCTCATTAGACTCCTCCTTCTCCACATCGCAATACCCACCCCTGGATTGTTACTGATAAGTATTGTTCTGTTTGCTCTCCTTCAGTGGGCCCTCCTGACAATTTCGGGCCCTAGGCATTGCCCTAGGGAGGAAGACTCCGGATAAGTTCACGGGGAGGAGGGAGAGGGAGGGGGGAGAAATAGGAGGATTCCGGATAGGAGAATGGGGGGAGGAGGAGGAGGACTCCGGTTAGGTCCGCGAGTGTAGGATTACTAGATATCTGGTTTCCCCAGACAAAAGTTCTAAAATTTAAAAGTCACTTCCTATATCACTTCCTATATCAACCAATCTAGGTGACCCTTATTTAGTACAATCATTGTGGTGCTTTAGTTCCAAGGCGCACCATCTGGACACTTAGGGCTTGCCCCATCTGTCTTCAGCTTTCTAGTATTACGAAGAAGCTCAGTAATCTTAAGCAAGAATTGGATGCAATCAAAGCAGCTTCCATCACTGCACAGAATCATACCAATTTACTACCACTGCCTCAAAGAGTAATGCAATCAAGGAATAAATGGATCACAGCAGGGTCAGGCAGACTGTGACATGTGACACAGAAATATCCACCCTCACAGTTGCACCGACAGAATTCTTTTGCTCCATTACAGCATTGCAGTACTCAAGAAAGAACTGAAATGAAACTGGAACCAGTGAAGGTAACTCATGATGAAAAGCACTCACAAAGGAAGAGTAAGAAAGCTCAATCCAATAAATTATTAATTTTAGGGGATTCCATCATCAGAGACATTAACATTTAAACACAAGCAGGGCAGGATTAACCAATAGGCCAAGTAGGCACATGCCCAGGTGGGCCCAATGAAGGAGGCATCAATATTGTTTTTTCCAAATGGCGATGGGTCCCTCCAGCATTGATCGGCAATGCAGCCCCACCCCAGTCGGCAATGCAGCCCCCCCCCCATCGACGGAAAGTAAGACAAGCAAGCATCGTGGGTAAGAAAGGCAATGGGAACTGTAATTGTGCAAGCGGTGCTGCTTGCCCAAAGCTTCTCTCTGTTTCCGCCTGGGCGCATGGTGGGGTGGGGTGGGGTGGGTCAGGGGGCCCAGTGTACTTGTGTGCCAAGGGGCTCTCGACGAATTACTCCTGCCCTGAACACAAGTCAAGGAACCTAAAACAGTGACGTGTCTTCCACGATCCTCGGCTACCAGGAGAACCCAACAAATACTGTCTATAATTAAGGAAGAAACTAAGAATTCTAAAGCTGATGTTGTTATCCTTTTGGGAAGAAATGACCTGACCAACAACTCCCCACTTACAGCATTGAAAGCCTTTCGGGAGCTAGGGAAGGGCTTAAAACCTTTTGTAAAGACTGTAGCTTTCTCAGAAGTACTGCCTACATATGGAAAGGGAGAGTAAAGAGTTAATAACACAGAGGACTTCAATAGATGGCTCAAAGCCTAGTGTCATCAAGAAGGCTTTAGGTACATAGGAGGATGGGGAAATACATGGAAAAACAAGAAACTATATTGTACTGATGGGTTACATCTTACTACAGCAGGAAAAAAAAATCCATGGTACATACCGTATATGTCCCCCCAAAAGTGGGTGGAAATAAGGGTGTGTCTTATGGAGCGAATGTCACCTTACCCCCCATACCTTCCAAACTGAATGGAGAGAGTCTACTGGTGTTTTCAGGGCATGCGCGCAGTAGCAGCATGCTGGCCTTCCTTGTGGGCTGAGGGTAACAGTGAGACCGCAGCTCGAGTTGCTGTGCCAGTCCACTTGCGCTCTGGCTAGTGGAAGAACTCAGTCAGTGGTGCCAGTCAGTCACGGCTAGCGCTGTGCGTCGAAAAGGTCAGGCTGTGAAGTACCTGCGGGGAGCGAGCGAGGGGAGGGGCTGCTCAAGTCGGAGCCTCTGCTGCCGAGAAGGGCTGCTGCAAGAAGCTCAGCGCCAGAAAAAAGGGTTGCCCGAGTTAGAGCCTCTGCCACCAAAAAGGGCTGCTGTGAGGAGCTCAGCGCACAGAAGAAGCAGTGCACCGCCACTGCTGCTCGCACAGCTGGCCAATCCCTGGCACAACATGCTGCTGTTCCAGCATGACCCAGAGAATGGACAGAGTGGATGGAACTCAAGCCTCTTCCTGAACCCAGCACAGACAAGTGTCGACTAAGGGCACTATGGTTTCCTGGATGTTCTCCCGTGTTTGGTGTAAGTATGGCCTACAATAGCAGCACAAGGGTATTCATTGTTCCCTGACCATATTTTCAGCCCTTTTACCTTCCTTTTTAGAGTTCTGAGGTGGTTCTCACTTAGGTGGGCACTTATAGGACTTTGCTGCGTTTTACTTCCAGGTTGGAGATTTTTAAATGAGCCTGTCGCAGCCTACCTCTAGACCACCAGATGGGGGGACAGGGTACAGGGCAGGGTGAGGTGCTGGGTGCAGAGCCTGGCAGGGAAGGGGGCTGGGTTCAGAGCCTGCTAGGGAAGGGGGGGACAGGATGCAGAGCCTGGCAAGGAGTGAGGGGTTGATTGCAGAGCCTGGCAAGGAGTGAGGGGTTGGATGCAGAACCTGGCAGGGAGGGGGGAATAGGGTGCAGTGCCTGGCAAGGAGTGAGGGGGGCTGGGTGCAGAGCCTGGTATATATTAGTACACAATTTGGTTCAGAATATTTTTTTTCTTGTTTTCCTCCTCTAAATCTAGGGTGTGTCTTATGGTCAGGTGCGCCATATGGAGAGAAAATACGGTAATTGAAATGAAAATAAGTCTAAAAACCCACTTAAATTGGCACTTGGATGATGAAAAAGACAGGTCGTCCAACTGCCGATAATCAAAACGGGGTTTAGACATATCTAGAGGCAGCTTAGGCCTTTTGACCGCCGCTGTGCGCACAGAGCAAAAAGGGACATTTTTGGAGGAGTGGTTAGGGTGGGAGGTGGGGGATCTGGCCAATCAGAATCCTAGGTCACTCCCAGCACATCCCAGAATGCATTGGAAGACAGGCCTAAGATTCTGGTTGGTCCAGGTGCCTAAGGCTCCCTCCTATAAGGGGTTCAGGGGGTATCCAGCAAAAGAGATTGGGCATCTCTCCTGCTGGCAAACTTTTGGGGATTTGGGTGGGGGTGTCCGGCAGGAGATGAACATCTTTCCTACTGGTGAACTTTCAGGGGTTCCGGGGAAGGGATCTAGGAGGAGTGATTGGGCATCTCTCCTGCCGGCAAACTTTCAGGGGTTGTGACAGGTTCTGGCTGGAGGGACTGGGCATCCTTCCTGCTATGGTCGTTGGGAGGGGGTCATGATGGGTGTGGGCAGGAGGGACTGGGCATCCCTCCTGCTGAGATCATTGCATGGGAGGGGGGGACACAGTTCCATGATTCTCTAACCCTTGTGACAGACCCCGGTTAGAGAATCGTGGTTTTAGGTGAAGGACTAGTCCCTGCCAGGCCTAAAAGGTCTTGTTTTGGGCATTTGGGACTTGGACAAATTTTTGTTCGGGAATAGGGCTTAAAGACAGACGTAATGGGGGTCTGAGTGATTAAACGCCTGAATGTACAGGTAGGCCATTCTTGAAAAACCCACATTTTTAATGTTTATTTTGAGAATGGACATTTCCCTGCTGCCTACTTTGGGCGCCTAGGGCCTTAGGCCAAAAAGGGACTTAGACCTTTTTTTTTTATTATGCCCCTCCGTGTTAACAAAAGAAAATAACAGAAATAAATTGGATCCTCCTTTAGTCATCACAAAAGAATCCATATGGGCTTAAATTGTATCATTGCATATTGTAATGATACTTTCTGATTACTATAGATCTAACATTTAGAAATCATTATCCCCAGTAACTGTTCAGGGCAGTGGCGTACCTAGCATATGTGACACCCGGGGCCCATCATTTTTTGATCCACCCCCCATCTGTACAAAAAACATGATTTTTAGTAACAAGCCACACGTCACACATGAGTACCTAGGAAAAGGCAGCATCTTACATACTGCAGTGAGCAGTACAACATCAATACACCCATTGTAAAACTAAACAAGCCAGATCAATCCTACACCGTCAATCCTAATAGAAAACCATGTCTTTCGAACACACAGAAAACACCTTTGCCTAGTATGGAATATGTAATCACAAACTAACCCCTCCCTCTTTTACAAAACTGTAGTGTGGATTTTAGTCACGGTAGTAACAGCTCTGACACTCATAGAATTCTGAGCATCAGAGCTGCTACCACCACGGCTGGCACTAAAAAACGCTCCACAGTTTTGTAAAAGGGGGGATAAAATAGAAATACATAGACAAAGGTTACATTGAACCAGTAAGATGCTGGACTCTGCATACAATGCAACACCACAGAAACAGTGACACATGTCTCCTAAAGCAATAAATAGAAAATTTTTTTCTACCTTTGTCTTCTGTGGTTTCTGCTTTCCTCATCTTCTTGTAACTCTCTTCCTTCCATTCACTGTCTGCCATCTCTCTTCCCCTATATGGCATCTTCTCTCCTTCTATGCCCCTTCCAGAAACTGTATGCCTCCCCCTTCCATCTCTCCTTTCACCCCCATTGGTCTGGCATCTCTCTCCTCTCCTTCCCTCTCCCACACCTGTCCTCTGCAATCCCTTTCCATTTTTCCCCTCATTTTCCTTTTCAATTTATTTTCTGCATCTGTCTAGATTACGTTCTTACTACCCTCTCATCAATGTCCTTTTTTACTGTCTACCTAAGCTTGCCACCTCTTTCCCTCACCCCTCCAGTGTTTCCCTAACTCAATCTTTTTCTCCCCATCATGTCCCCTCCTTTTATTTATCCCCTCCTTCCATCATGCACTTCCATCCAGTGTCTTCTCCCCTCTTTCTCTCCTCCTGTTTCCTTCCTGCATTTGCTCCCTTATCTCTCCCATCTGCACTTCCATCCAGCATAGGCTCCCCACTACCATCCAATGTCTGCCATTTCTCTCTTTATCCACCCTTCTTCAATTAGCATCTGCCCCCTTTCTTTCCCTCCAATATCCTTCCCCCTTATGTCTCTTCCCTTTCTCTGTACATCAATTCAGCACCACCCTTCCATATCATCCTGCCCCCTTTCTTTCCCTCCACCACTCTTCCATTCCAGCAATCCTGCTCTTTTCTCTACCTTCATGCAGCAATGTCCCACGATGACTGTAGCTGCTGGCTGCCAGACCACCCCACTCCGACGTACTTGCTCTGGAGCGGACTCGGCAGCCGCATGCTGAAAGGTCCCGTGATGACTCGTCTGCTGGCTCTGCTCTGGAAGAAGTAAGTTACGTCGGAGGGGGTGGACCCGGAAGACGCAGGGAGTTGTGGCAAAGTCCCGCAATGACTGCGTCGGCCGGGTCCACCCCTCCGACGTAACTTACTTCTTCCGGAGCAAAGCTGGCAGATGAGTCATCGCGGGACCTTCCTGCACCTCAGCGCAGCTGCTGACTCTGCTGCAAAGAAAGTAAGTCAGAGGTAACGTGACCATTTATTTTTTCATCAAAAGGGGACATCTATTAATTGACTGTGTATCCTTTCTTTCATTTCTTTCTTTCTGCACTCAGGCCCAACAATTGTCCCTTTCTATTCCCTCCCTCCTTCCTTCCCATGTTCATAGTGCCCCCAGTGCCTCCTTCTCATGTCCTTAGTGTCCCCAGTGCCCCCGTCCTGTGTCCTTAGTGCCTCCAGTGCCTCCTTCTCATGTCCTTAGTTCCCCCAGTGCTTCCGTCCTGTGTCCATAGTGCCCCCAGTGCCTCCTTCCCGTGTCCTTAGTGCCCCCAGTGCCTCCTTCTTATGTCCCCCCACTGCCTTCCAGATTTTGTCCACCCACAAAGCCAGCCTGCCTGCCTGTCTACCTATCTCCCTCCCTCCCTGCCGCGCTAAAGCCAGCCAGCTTGCCTGCCTACATCCTTCTCTCCCTGCCGTGGGAAAAAAAAAGCACCTTCCTTTCTCCCGGTCCATGCCGCTGCAATCTTACCTCCCCGTTGCTGCTGCTAATCGTCGCCGACAATATGTCTTCTTTCCGATGTCAGAATTGACATCGGAAAGAAGACGTATTGTCGGCCAATTCTGACATCAGAGAGGACGTTCCGGGCCAGCCTGCCTGGCTGGCCCAGAATGTCCTCTCCACAGTCAGAATTGACATCGGACATAAGACATATTGTCGGCGGCGATTAACAGCAGCAATGGGGAGGTAAGATTGCAGCAGCGCGGATTGGGGGAAAGGAAGGAGAGAGGCACTTTTTTTTTTCCGCTTTGGGGGTGGACAAAATCTGGAAGGCAGTGGGGGGACATGAGAAGGAGGCACTGGGAGCACTAAGGACACAGGAAGGAGGCACTGGGGGGCATAAGACGCACCTTAGATTTAGAGGAGGAAAACAAGAAAAAAAACCAACATTCTGAACCAAATTCTCCCTGCCAGGCTCTGTGCCATACTCCTTGTCAGCACCCTGTCCCCCCTTCCTGCCAGGCTCTGTACCCTGTCCCCCCTCTGGTGGTCTAGTGGTAGGCAGGGGCAGGGCACAGGGCAGGCACGCCTAGTGGCAGGCAGGCACGCCTAGTGGCCTAGTGACAGGCAGGCTGGCCCCATACCCCTCACATACCCTAAATCATCCCCCCATATCCCCCCAGTACCTTAAATCATCCCCCTACGTACCCCCAGTACCTTTTTAAATCATACCCCCTGTACTTTTTAAAATCCCTCCCTTCTTCCCTCCCTAGATGGCTATCCTGGTATTTTAAAACATCCACTCATCCCCCCCTCCCCATACCGTGATGCAATCTTTGGCGGTCTAGCGCTGTATCGGCAGCCTCCCCTGTTGGACAGCCACCCAAGTCCCCATCTGCCGTGACGGTAATAGGCAGGTGTAAGCCCCGAGCGCGCCTGCCTGGTCTCGTGCCACCCGGTCTCAGCTCGGTCCAGCGCTGCATCGGTTGAAAGTGAAAGCCAGACATGAGCCCCGAGCGCGCCTGCCTGGTCCCGCGCCGAAGCTCGAATGGTGCCATCAACTCCCGTGAGTCTCGCGAGAACCAACAGCACCATTTGGGCGGCGGCACAGGACCAGGCAGGCGCGAGCTCCGAGCGCGGACCGGGGGAAAGGAAGAGCAGGAGGACCCGGACCTGGCCGGCTTTTCACCCCCTCAAGCCGTGCACCCGGGGCGGACCTCCCCCCCCCCCCCCCCGCCCCCGCTTGGTACGCCACTCTATCTGAGGCCCAGCCATAAGCCAACATCTGGTAGGTTTTGGCCTTGAGCAGACAAATCTGCCCTGCTTTTTAACAACTCTAGATTAGTATTTTTTTATTTATACACTGTTAACAGTTTTTACATCAAGAGTACTCTTTAAAAAAGTATCTGTAATAGAAATTTATGATTTAATTTGCTGCTGTGAATATATCAGTTTCCAACTCTAGCAATATATTCCACAGGCCCACTACTCTGTCCTTTCAGGAACTGTTCCTTGACCTGTCCATTGCGGCCTTCAGAACTTTTCTAATGAAATTCAGTGAGAATTTATGGTCCGGAGAATGCCTGGGGTATAATTTCGGACTCCTGCTCTGCTGGTTCTAAGCTAACTTGCATCTTATGCAAACACTGAAATTGTCTTCTGTTAGCAAATCTGACATCCTCTGGCAGAGTGGTGACTCCAGCATAATTGTTCTCCTGTCTCTCCTTTTATGCACCAGCTTTTTTATTCTCCACCCCCCCCCCCACACACCCCTTTCCACTTACCAGACGCGAGCCCCGAGCGTGCCTGTCTGGTCCTGCGCCGACGCTTGAGCGCGCCTGCCTGGTCTCGTGCCGCCCGGTCTCAGCTCGGTCCAGCGCTGCATCGTCCGGAAGTGAAAGCCAGACGCGAGCCCCGAGCGCACCTGCCTGGTTCCACGCCGACGCTCGAATGGTGCCGTCAACTCCCGTGAGTCTTGCGAGAACCAACAGCACCATTTGGGCGGCGGCACAGGACCAGGCAGGCACGAGCCCCGAGCGCGGACCGGGGGAAAGGAAGAGCAGGAGGACCCGGACCTGGCCGGCTGTGCACCCCCCCAAAGTCGTGCACCCAGGGCGGACCTCCCCCCACCCCTTGGTACGCCACTGGTTCAGGGTTTACTAGTATGAAGTCTAGGGTTACCAGATGTCCGGATTTCCCTGGACATGTCCTCTTTTTGAAGACTCTGTTGGCCATTCGGGCGCTTTTAAATTTTAGAACTTATGTCTGAGGAAACCAGATATCTAGTAATCCTACACTCGCGAACCTAACCGGAGTCCTCCTCCAACTCCCCCCGTGCTCCTATCCGGAATCCTCCTATTTCTCCCCCCCACACCCCGCAAACCTATCCGGAGTCTTCCTCCCCAGGGCTGGATTAAAGGGTAGGCCCAGTAGGCAAGTGCCTAGGGCCCGAAATTGTCAGGAGAGCAAACAGATCAATACTTTAAAAAAAAATTTTCAAATGGTGATGGGGATCCCCAGCATTGATTGGCAACGCGGGCCCCCCCATCGATGTAAAGTAAGATTGGCAACATGGGCCCCCCGGCATCGATGACAAGTAAGATCGGCAACGGCAACCATTATTTTGCAAGTGGTGCAGAGCCCAAAGCTTCCCCCTCTGACACAGCTTCCTGTTTCCGCCTGAGCGGAATGTCAGATGGAAAATTTGGTCAAGCAGCACCACTTGCAAGATAATGGTTACTGCTGCCGATCTTGTTGTCTATGCCGGGGGGAAGGGGAGCGCATTGCCAATTTTACCTATGTTGCAAATCTTACTTTCCATCGATGGGGGGGCTGTGTTATCGATTGATGCTGGGGGGCCCTGTCACTGTTTGAAAAAAAAAAAAAAAAATCGTTATTCAGAAAGAAAGGTGAGTGGTGACCCGTGAAACTGAGGGGAAGGGAGGGAGATGGGCTTGGGTGGAGGGAGAGAGAGCGAGAGAAGGGGGCCGTCAGGCAGATGATGAAAGTGGGGAGAAGGGAGAGAAAGGAGGGGGCAGGGCAGATGATGGAAGTGGGGAGAAGGTAGAGAGAGAGAGAAGGGGATAGATGATGGAAGTTGGGAGAACTTGTGTCCTCAGCATCAGGAGCATGTGGAAAAGCATCAGCAGCAGCAGCAGCAGTGAGGAAGTGAGGGGCCCTCACCTCTTCACCACTGATAAATCACCAGACAACAAAGGTAGGAAAAGTGATTTTATTTTCAATTTAGTGATTGAAATGTGTCAGTTTTCAGAATCTATATCTGCTGTCTATAGTTTGCACTATTCTGGAAGAAACATATTTCTTTCTATTTCTCTGGTGTTGTACAGTATGCAGAGTCTGGCATCTTAGGGTTTTGTTTGTGTATATTAAGACTTTTAGGTTGTGGTCCTGTATTTGCTTAGGGTTTATTTGTGTTCCACACATGTAACCAAGGCCAGGTGTTCTGGTAGGAATGAATATCGTGAAGCGTTATTGGTGTCATGGCCCCAAGTGGGAAGATATTTGTTGGCCCTGAGCTCAGGGCCACATCTGGAGGGCCTCTGTGCATATGTGGATGTCGATGTGATGACGCATGAGCGTGATGTGATGACATCGACGTCCATGCATTCCTAGAGGGCCCTCTAAATGCGGCCTTGTGCTCGGGGAAGGAAACATAAGGTTCGTGTGGGGATGGGGATGAAGGCAGAATGGGGTAGGGTGAGTGGTGGAACAGGGCAGGGTCTGAGGTGGGCCAAGTGTCCTCCTTTTGTAACCCTAATGAAGTCCATCAGCTATTAGCAGTAATTGAGCTATCATGTTGAAACAACTTAAATGTAAAAAATATGCAGGTTTCTTTAAAAAAAAAAAAGGAATAACCCAATAACTCTTTTTCTGAGGCAGCTTTTCATGTTTCAACTCTTGCGAGGCTTGGCCTATATCCATCGCCAACACATCCTGCACCGGGATCTGAAGCCACAGAACCTGCTCATCAGTTATCTAGGAGAGCTTAAGCTGGCTGACTTTGGTGAGCCATTCACAATTACTTTCTCCTTCTGATAGTCAACAGGCCAATATCTAGCTAGCAGCAGTCAGTGTTTCTTTAAACTGTCACCGGCTCTCAGAAGCTATCTTTGGCGATGCCCAGAAAGTAGCTGGATACAGTCATCATTCAGTGCTGTATCTGCATGGCTAATTGGTCATAGTTAGGATTGCTTTTTATGCAGTCCAACATACTTGGCTAGTTATGCAGGCATCTGCACTGAATCACTTGTGCCCGCATAACTCCTAGCTCCACTCTGATTCTGCTTCTTGACCACCCAGACACTAACTGGAGAGTTGCCATGGTGGTCAAAGTGGATATTCAATGGTACTACCTGGTTAAATGACACTGAATATTACTGTAGCTCCTAAGATGACCAGTACAATCTAATCAGGCAGGAGCTTCACTGAGCACTGGCTAAACCAAATATGGCTTTTTAATTTTAGCTTTAAATCCCAATGGTCCCATTTCTTAGATGATGACAAAATAAATCCCAGAATGCAACGGGCTACTTACTTGTGTCTCATCTTTTTTATAATTCTGTAGCTTCCTTTTTGTGTTAACTTTTCATACATACTTTTCAACACAATGAAGCCTGTGGAGGGAAATAAGATACCACTGGATGATGTGTTAGAATGGATGTTTTAGGATGAAAGTGACATCCCTTCAGTTAGACAAATTTTGATTTTTTTTTTTTTTTTAAAGCATCGCCACCTGTAAGTGCCAGCATTTCAGAAAATCACTATTTGCACATAGAGATCAACAGGTGTAGAGTGTAGCTTAAGCATGGTGTGGGTGGGGTAACCAAGTACACATGTATTCCCCATCTTACAGAGGGAATATATGTCTATGTGTAAATTTCCCCACTGGGGTTTGCACCAGCTCAAAATCACACACAGATTATTTTGCTCAGGGCTTTACAAGAGGGATTAAGGAAGTAATTCTCCTTGATCCCCACTGTCTATTTCTGCCTCCAAAAAGTGAACAATTGTGGCCTCACTTACTTAATTGACAGACAGGTTTGTAAAATGCAACTAGCTACATGTTGCTAAATTGCCACTTTCATGTATAAGAGCCAGCACTTAAATGTGGAACATGCTAAGCTGATGCCACTGTTTTTCTGCGATGTAAATTTGAAAAATGGCTGCCCCTGTTGTACATACTGGCAAAAATACATATGCATTTTTGCATTTCCTTATATGTTTACAAAAGGCTCTGGGGCTCATAATTTCAAAAAAGGCTAAAAAGTGGCCTAAATGGGTACTTGGACGATCAAAAAGCCTGATAGTCCAAGTACCCATAACCAAAGCTGATTTTAGACGAATCTAAAACCAGCTTAGGCCTTTCCCCTGCCTCTAAACGCATAGAGCGAAAAGAGGCGTTTTTAGAGGAGGGGAAAGGGCGGGAGGTGGATCAACCTAGACCTAGGCATCCAGCAGGTATAACCAAAAGTTTAGGCAGGTTGCCTAGTCAGCACTTATACATTTTGACTTAGACCAAGTCAAAACAAGTATAAGTGCCGAAAAAGGGCCCGCTGAGCTGATGGCGGCTGCCGCGATCAGCTCAGCGGCTCGGCATCCTACCCACCCACAACGCAACCATCATGGCAGGAGAGATGGCTCATCTCCCCTGCCATGATGGCGATCACCCCTCTACCCGAACTGCCGTGACCCGCAGCAGGAGAGATGCCCAATGTGGCAATCTCTCCTGCCGCGATGCATCATCCCCACCTACAAGATCAGGTAGAAGGGAGCTCAACCCCTCCTGCCCAGGCGACCTCCCTACCCCCCATCCCCACTAAGATACAGACAGGAGGGATCCCAGGCCCTCCTACCCTGATGCAGCCCGCCCCCGACCGTCCCCCCCGAACCCCCTATTGGCCCACAGAACACCCCCTCTGACAGCCCCCATACCTATAAAAAAGTTGGCTGGCTGGACGAGTCCCAAACCTGTCCGTCCGCTGTCTGTCGAATGGCGGGCCTTAGGGCCTGATTGGCCCAGGCACCTCAAACCCTGCCCACAGGTGGGGCCTCAGGCACCTGGGCCAACCAGAATAGGCCCCTCCTGTGCCCATGTGCCTAAGGCCCCGCCCACAGGAGAGGCCTAAGGCTACTGGGCCAATTCTGGTTGGCCTAGGCGCCTCAGGCCCTACCTGTGGGTGGAGTTTGAGGCACCTGGGCCAATCAGGCTCTAAAGCCTTCTATTCAATGGATGACGGGCCTGCTGGATGGATGGGCTTGGGACCCATCTGTCCATCCAACCTTTTTACAGGTACGGGGGGGTGTCGGCAAGGGGGGTGTCGGCAGGCCGATCAGGGGTTCGGGAGGGGGTGGTCTTAGGGTGGCTGCGTTGGGGCAGGAGGGCCTGGGATCCCTCCTGCCTGTATCTTAGTGGGGGTGGGTTGCCTGGGCAGAAGGGGTTGGGCTCCCTCCTGCCTGGATCTTGTCGAGGGGGGGTTGCCGGGCAGAAGGGGTTGGGCTACCTCCTGCCCGGATTGTTGTCAGGCGGGGTCGGGTGATCGCCTGAGCAGGAGGGATTGGGCTCCTTCCTGCCCGATCCGATGGGAGGGGAGGGTGGATTCTGTAACCGGTGTTGTTTTTGACAGACACCAGTTACCGAATCCAGCTTTTAGGCGAAGGACTGGCTCCTCCTTCACCTAAAAGCTCTTGTGTTGGGCGTTTGGGACTTAGGCTTTTTTTTCCATTGGTTATATGTTGTTAGTGTGGTCTGGGCGTTTAAACAGCTGAACGTAGAGGTAGGCCATTATAAAAAAACAAAAACCTCCTTTTGGATGTTTTTTTGATAATGGACATTTTCTCTGCTTCTACTTTCAACGTTTAGGGCCTTAGGCCAAAAGGGGACTTAGACGGTTTTTTTTATTATGCTCCTCCATGTATTTAACAGAGCCTTTTATAAAATATTGCTGAAATTGAGCAAAGCCCTACAATGATGTCTTGAATTTCATGGAATCCTAGTAGATTAGTGTCTTTTGAGGACTGTTGGCTACCTAACCCTGATCTGAACTCAATCAAAGGGAGAACTGGACAGGATGAGCTTAGAGGGAGTGAGCCTGTGTACTGGGCCTGCAGCTGACAAAACAGGAGTGATTTAGAAATATTGTGCAACAATGTGCATCCTTTGACTGTATTGGCAGGTCTTGCTCGTGCAAAATCTATCCCCAGTCAGACATACTCAGCAGAGGTAGTGACGCTCTGGTACCGGCCACCTGATGTGCTGTTAGGAGCCACCGACTACTCCTGTGACCTGGATATCTGGTGAGACAGCAGTACTGATCAATGTATGCCAATTGTTTAGGAACTGACAAAATGAATATTGTAGATTTACCTCATATACTGCCAAATAATTAATTTTATTTATGATAAGAAAAATCATTTTCTTTAATTTTTTAAATGCTAAGTTTTTTTTATAAGAATGTTTTATTAACATCACAAAACAGCATACAGCAGAGAATAAGCTAATTACAATCAGCATAGAAATACAAGCAGAACATAACAGTACAAATACATATTGTGATGTAAGTGTTTTATTTTCCCCCTTTTGAAATGTTTGCTGGTATGAGAAGCATCTTCCACCCACTGCTCACACTGGCTTCGGCTCCTTCTGACATCACGTCCTAGTCCCGCAACCAGGAAATGATATCAGAAAGGAGTCCTAATGGGCTCACACTCTCGAGACTACGACGGGAACTTATGGCAGTCATTTTGGTTGAGTGATCTGCACAGGGCAGGAGCGTAGGAAGATCGCTCCTGCCCCGAAAGACCGCTAGACCAAAATGGCTGCCATGAGTTTCCATCGTAGTCTCGAGAGTGTAAGCCCATTAGGACTCCTTTCTGATATCATTTCCTGGTTGCGGGACTAGGACGTGATGTCAAATTGCGAGCCTTAAAACCACGAATCGGGAGGGGGAAGTGTAGTTCTACCCCCTTTTCCTTACGTACCAGTTAGTATATGTATTTGTTTTGTTTTAATGTTTTTATTGAGATTAATGTTTTTAGGTTGTATACTTTATGTTCTTATATTTTTATTGGTGTACGTATTTCGCTTGTGCACAGGTTATACAACATCTACAGGTGTGCATAGCCAATTTGTGCGTACTTTGTAATTGTTTAACAAGACTAATCAGTGCAGATAATTGGTTATTACCACCTCATAATTACTGTTAATTGGCACTAATTAAAATTGATGTGCCCAACTTGGTGTGCATCAGTTTTAGAGCCTGAATCTGAAAAGGGGGCATGGCCGGGGGAGGAGCATGGCAGATTGCACTGATCTAGAATATGCCTGATCTGTGCACAATTTAGGCAGTTATTTAGGCCTGGTTTTCCTTGACCCAAATAGATTCACCTAAATATTAGTGATGCACGATTCTATATATTTAACGTGCCTATATATACTAAGCGCCATTCTAATTGGCGCTGGGTTTTTTGGCAATATATATATACAATCAGACCCTTAGGGCCTGATTCTAGTAACGGTGTCTACATCGGCTGGCATCTCCAAAATTGGCACCGGCTGCATATCGATCATGCATAGGTGTCATTAAGAGAATTGCGGCTTACGTCTGACATAAGCGCCAGTAATATAGGACAGGGTTTTGCAGGCCTACATTATCAGCACCTATGTTTGACAAGAATTGTGTCTACAGAGGTGCCTACTGGTGCCTAATTAATTTCCGGTGTAAACCATGCAGAACAAACCGCTCAAATAAATATAACAACTGGTTCGACTCCGAACTACAAAAAATGAAACAATCAACACGACGACTAGAAAGGATCTGGAACAAATCAGGTGAAATATCCGACAGGAATAATTGGAGATCAAACATAAAGGAATATAAACAACTGATAAAAGAAAAAAGGAAAAAATTCTACTCATCCAAAATATACACATCCAACACAAGTGCAAAAGGAATTAACACTCATGAATTGTTCAATCTAGTAAAAAATCTATTTGACACCACACGCCACAGTCAATCAACGCACGACATAAAACTTCCATCAGCAGACGATCTAGTACAACACTTTAACTCAAAAATTGTGAACCTAAGGAACAACTACCCAACAAATAACACAGATGAACAGCAAATAGCCAACATACACGAAAACGAAACACCAGTGGACATGTATTGGAACTCCTTTCAGGACCTAGAATGGAATAACTTCATAAAACTCTATAACAAATATACCACATCAAACTGCATCCTAGATCCCTGTCCACCCAACATAATGAAAGAAGCCCCTTTAGACTTTAAGATAACACTATGGACTCATATGTCCAACAATTTTAAAAATGGAAAATTCCTATCAAAAAACGGTCACATTATAATCACCCCAATCCCAAAAAATCATAAACTACCCCTAACATCAGCAACCAACTATAGACCAGTAGCATCTATCCCATTTTTCGTAAAAATAATGGAAGGCTTGGTACAAACCCAACTGATGGACTACCTAGATCGGTTCTCACTGCTACATGAAACCCAGTCAGGCTTCAGACCTCTGTTCAGTACTGAGACGGTGATAGCAGCAATCTTAGATTACCTACGTAACTTATTTAGTAAGGGCCACAAAGCCTTAGTGATGCAATTCAACATGAGCTCAGCCTTCGACTTGGTAGATCACAAAATACTACTACAATGTCTAGATTCAATCGGCATAGGAGGCGAAGTGCTGGACTGGTTCCGAGGTTTCCTTACGACCCGCACCTATCAAGTTCGCTTCAATTACAACCTCTCTAAAACATGGAGAAACCCATCAGGCGTTCCACAGGGGTCCCCACTATCCCCACTACTCTTCAACGTCTATATAGCTTCACTAGGAACGAAGCTAACCCAGCGAGGCATAAAAGTATTCAGTTATGCAGACAACTTCACAATCATAATCCCGTTTACAACATCCCCCTCTGAAATCACCCCCACAGCAACTGAAGCGCTAAACACGATGGATCAATGGACCACAGATTTCAAACTGAAGCTCAATTCAGAAAAAACTAAATTCTTCATAGCCTCGCCACACGCACAGAATACGACAATACCATTACATATTAACAATCTAAACTACCCCATTCAACCAACGATGAAGATTCTAGGAGTAATACTAGACCAAGGACTAACCATGAAAGACCACATAGACTCCTTAATCAAAAGAGGGTTTTTCACTCTCTGGAAACTTAAGTCCATTAAGGCGTACTTCCACACTTCCGCTTTCAGAATGCTAGTACAATCCCTAATACTAAACCACCTGGACTATTGTAACATCACCCATCTGACAATCCCCCAGAAGCAAATGCAAAGACTACAACTGATACAAAATGCAGCAGTCAGGATGATTTTCGGGCTGAAGAAGTCCGATCACATAACCCCTTCCCTACCGACTCCTACACTGGCTGCCGATGGAGGCGCGCACGAAGTTCAAACTAGGATGTCTCTGCTTCAAAGTATTAAATGGTCTAGCCCCAAAATACATTACAGACCTCTTCTCATTCCCAACCAACAGACATGAAAGAAAAACACACATGAAATTTGTCTCCCCACCGGCTAGAGGGTGCAAATATAAGAGACACCATCAACAACTGCTATCATATCAAGCAGCCAAATGGGGTAAAGACCTAGAAAAATTAATCATGCACACAAACAACTATGAAGAATTCAGGAAACACCTAAAAACTTACCTATTCCTGAAATACCTAGGTAACGAACCGGAACATCAACCCCCCTCATAACATCACCACATACCTGAACGTGCAAACTGTTAACCCCAACCCCTATTCGCTAAATATGAACACTCTATGAACTTACGGAATATTTCTACTTCTGTGTAAACAACTTGGCACTTCCTGGCCTTGCAACACACAAACTGACGTTAATATCATTAATGTCATCAGATGTACACTGCTATATTCTCTAATTCGTTGTACGAAATATACACTGCTATACTCTTTAATCAGCTGTTCGTAAAGCTTCACTTGATTGTATTTACAGTTTCTTTTATTGTAAACCGCCTAGAAGTCGCAAGATTGTTGGCGGTATATAAGAATAAAGTTATTATTATTATTATTATTATTATTTTGTCTTTATGCACCATTAGGCACCTTTGTAGACCTGACTATGGTGCCATTTTTTGTAGGCACTTGTGGACACCTACTTTAAAAAAAAAAAAAAAAAAAAGACTTTTTAATTGGTTTTAAATGATGCAGTTAATTACCGTGCTGATTAAGTTGGGCAGTGGTAGGGCACCTACTGCCGCCTATCTTACAGCGCAGTTACTAGAATCAGGCCCTTAGTGCATAACATTCCAGCAGCTAACTTATGGTGACAGGTAGAAAATTTCCCCTTGATGTTCAGATGAGTATCTCATACCTGTCTCAAAAAGGTGTTTTGGAATGTATGAAAAATCTTAGTAAGCCTGATGAAATGATTGCTAATCCCTTTGCATTGACTGGGAGTGTTGCTCTTTTCTCTCTTAGGGGAGCAGGCTGCATATTTATTGAAATGCTGCAAGGGCGGCCAGCATTCGCTGGAGATTCTGATATCGTTGAACAGTTACAGAAAATCTGGGCGGTAAGAAAGAAATCTACTCCTGTCTCACGAGTTCAGAATTCAGATCATGGTTGTGCTGCTAAACATTTTTTTTAGTTTACCTAAAGTTTGCATTTGCATGATAACTCTGGGTCCAATAGTCAGCTGGTGGCTGTGAGCGTTTTGCAAGGTTGATCACAGGTACTCCCAGAATGACACAAATAACACCTGTTTTAAAACATTACACTGGTTGCCAATTCAACAAAGAGTGCCTTTTAAAATTTTGTCAATAGTGCATCAGATATTGGACCACGCATCTCCTACTGTTTTGCAAGGATTTTTCAAAATTTAGCAACAGAGAAAGAGTTTGAGATCGGAAAATATTATGAAACTATGCTCCACTCCAGGATAGGCGACGCTATGTTGTCAGTGGGGAGTGCAAAGCTTTGGAATGCTTTGCTAGGAGTTCTGCGCTTATGCGCAGTAAGATTGGGTTTCAAGAAAATGTTGAAAACGCAATTGTTTGTAAAAGCTTTCTTATGATGGGATATTGTGTGATGTAATTACCTGCAAATGCTTTACTAGATAGATATTTTGGATCTTATAGCAAAGATCCTTTTAAGTATTGAATATGTGTGTACTGTCTAATATTTATGATTGTTGTCATGTAAACCGTATAAGATTTATATGGTATATAATTTTTTTTAATAAATAAAAATATTCAAAGCCAGGATCTGTGCAAGCTTTGGCTTTGGATATCTGTTTATTTGAGTCAGTTAACACATAGCCATTTAAGTTGAAATTCAGCACTTAAGTTGATTTTCAGCTGCTCCTTCTGACCCTGGGCAAGTCACGTAATCCCCCCATTGCGTCAGTTACATTAGATAGATTGTAAGCCCACTTGGACAGAAAGGGAAAAAATGCAAACCTTTCTGGCTCCCCTGAGAGAACGGTATAGAAATCTGAATAAATTAATTAATTAAGTGGCCAAGGGCAAACACATAAAAATAGGACAGACTTTTATGCAGTCCCACTTGTGCGTTAAACCTGGCTGATTAAAGGCTGACTTTGCCCCCGGAATGCCCTTGACATAGGCAGCTTTGAGTTAGGTGCTAACTGCAAGTTTCGGCACCACTTTGCTAGTTAAGTACTGCTGAAAATGAACAGCTAGTCCTGACTGTGTGATTTAACTGGTCAATGGCCAGCTAAATCACTTTAAATATTAGCCATTATTCACATCGGAGCTTGTTTTTCTATTAGTAAATTCAGTGTGGTGACATTCTGATATGCAGTGCCATTGGATGTATGTATCCCATTCAGAGAGCCTTTCCCTCGCTCTGAATGTGCTTATACAACTTTAACAGAAATGCACACCAATTTTCCGATCTCAAACTCCTTCTCGGCTGTATGTTGTTCCTCCTCCACTCTCTACATCTGACAGATTTCATACAGTTTGAAGGCTAGAAACACCACCAGCTCACCTACTCCTGTGACTATGTGTTATTGAAGCACTAACTTGTGAAAGATATTGGGATCCTGTTTGGACGAAATGCGCTTTGATAGTTCACTATGGACTGAATTCTATAAATGGCGCCTAAAAACTCGGTGCCGGAAAAAAAATAACAGTGCTATTCTATAAATGGTGCTTAAAGTTAGGCGCTGTTTATAACTTAGAGAACATGAAGAGTTTCTGGATTCACTGTACTTGAAGTGGGGGGGGGGCTTAAGGAAGAAGAGAGAGAGGTTCTGAATTCGTGGAGGCAAAGGAAGATGTGCTGAAACCATGGGTGGGAGTGGGAGAATTGTGGGACGGGGGAATTTATTTATTTAAAAAATTTTGGGTCAACAACAGAGTCTTGATATGACTGAGGCTCACTGATGAGCGCGGAGCCTGGCTGGTTGGAGCAGGACTCATGCGCCGACAAACAGGCATGCTGAGTATCACAGAGAGCTGCAGACTGAAGTGCTCCTGATTGGCTGTCAAGCTCTGTCTCTCTGATTAGTGATTGGTGGATGTGCAGAGCCCAGAAATAGGGAATTTTGGGCCGGAGCAGGATGCACATGCCCACAAACTCTGTCTCCCATGTTTAATTAATGAGTGCCAGTCAGCAACTGGTGTGCGGCACTGTGGAGCAAGCTGCGTGGTTGTGCAGCTGCACAACTTAAAGCAGGGGTGGGCAATGAGGGCTGCAGTCCAGTAGGGTTTTCAGGATTTTCCCAATGAATATGCATGAGATCTATTTGCATGCATTGCCTTCCATTGTATGTAAATGGATCTCATGCATATTCATTGGGGAACTCCTAAAAACCTGACTGGATTGCGGCCCTCGTTGCCCACCCCTGTCTTAAAGAGAACATTGCTTACAGGGTTAGGGAGATAGGAGAGTTGCCAGACTATGGGTGAGGGAATTAGGAAAATAGGATGAAGAAGACAGATCATTACAGTGGAGGTGGGGAGAGTGCTGGACAGAAGGAGAGATGGTAGCCTGGGGGAGCTGAGGGGAAGGGGAGATGGTGGACTATAGGTGGAGTGGAGATAGATAGATAGATAGAGATGCTGGTCTCACAAGAGATGCAGGCATACAAACCGTGATACTGTACTCTTGGGGTTGTGTAGGCAGTAAACCACACTTAGCAGGCTTTTCACTTCTGGTATTGCTGCTTACACAACCTGGGAAGGCTCACAGCACTGGGATTTCTGTAGCCGTGTCTCCTGGCATTAGGCTGGGTTTCCTGAGTGCGCTCGTCTCTTTGAGCCACTGCCCTGCTGAACACTGAAGTTGCACTTTTTGGAGGGGTGGAAAAGGGAGAGAGAAAGGGGACAGGAAGCTGTTGCAGCATAGGGGTGTAGGGAAAGGGAGAGGGGACAGGTAATTGCTGGATCATAAAGGGGCAGCGGGAGAGAGAGGAGATGGAAGTTGCTCATCTATAGAGGGGAAGAGAGAGGCCAAGGGGGGGGGGGGAAGAGGGGGAGACAGAGGACAAGAAATAGATGGACCAAAGGGGTAGAAGGAATAGGGAATTACTTGGCCATAGGGATTTAAGGGAAGGGACAGGGGACAAGGAAATGTTGAACCATAGTAGTGGAGGGAAGATAGATAGATAGATATAGAGAGAGAGTGATTGAGGGGGTGCTTAGGCCTGCCCCCTAAATGCCACTGGCCTTTGATTGGTGCCTAGAGAAGTTTGGAACAGCCCACCTGGCCCTCCCCTCCCAGATGACATGTGGCATGCTGGTTGCAAGGTATGCTGGGATTGGACACCCAACATCCAATTCCAGCATGCTTTGTAGAGAGGAGCAGGACACTGAAGTGTTTAAACTACTTCAGTGTTTACCACATTCTTTTTTTTTTTGCCTGCTGCTATCCCACCACTTGCTGTATGCAATGGCGTAGTGAGGGTGAAAGGTACCTGGGGCAGTGGTGTCCCTCCCCCACTCTCTTCTTTGCCCCCTTCCGCTCTTTCCTTGCCCCCTCCTGCCATGCACACTTGCCCCTTCCCTATACTTCTTTAATGTTCCCGGCACAAGCAGCAACCCCAACCTGCCAGCGTTGGCTCTTGCTCCGACGTCGCTTCCTAGGTGCGGATCCACAAAGTGGCATCATAGGAAGAGCCAATGCTGGCGCGAGCAGCAGGTTGGAGTTGCTGCTCGCACCTGGAATGTTATAAGGATATGAGGGAAGGGAAGAGGTGCACGTGTGAGGTGGGGATGGAGGGTGGGGAAGGAGTGGGGGGGGGCAAATAGGAAGATGGGTGCCGGCACCCCCACCAAGATGGCACCCGGAGCAGACCATCCCCCCTACTTACTACGCCATTGGTTGTATGCTACCCTCCTGCCGGCTATATACTGCACTGCTCCTGTGAAATTCTCTTATGAAGATGGCTTTAGCCTAGCACCTAAGTTTTTGGGTTATTTTAAACAACCAGCTACTGTGTGTTAAATATTGACCCATAAGAGTTAACTCCAATAGTAACTGGATAGTAAAGACAGCAAAAATATACAGCAGATACCTATGAATTAAGTTTAATTGATTTTGGAAGGATGGAATTGGTGTTTTAAATTTTTATTTACATAAGTTTAATTGGAGAAGAAAAGTTTGGTTTTAGAGGGAATATAAAGAGGAATTTAATTTTTTCCATATACTTTAATAGATACAAAGATGGCTGCTGAAATTGATTTGTTAACTGTTTTGGAATGAATGGAATAGTTTCGAATTAAAATAAATAAAATTCTACAAAAGAATGGAGAAAGCAAACATGCAGTTAATATTCAAACTTACCTGACGTCAAAGGAATGTGAAAGATTGTGGGAGGAGTATTGAATGAGGCCTGCATGGTCATGGTGGCCTTCTCCTGTGGTCGGGGTCGGAAGTTGGCAGCGTCTGGGGTTTAGCGGTAAATCGTCTTCATTGTAACAGCAGCAGCCGAGAGACTTCGGTCACCTGAACAGCAGTGCCTGTTGGCCAATCCGGAACATAGCGGCGAGCTGGGGCTGCATGGCTCTAACAGTTTGCTGTCGCATCCGACCAACGAGTCCTCCGCCGCTGTTGCCTAGCTACAGGCTACAGACAAAATTGCTTTAAGGCCCACCGGAAGGTCTGTTGCTGAGCTGCGGCGATGGGGGCTTGGGAAGCGCTGGTTTCGGCGGACTGCCGAGACGGGAGATGGTCGGTCCCCCGGCCCTGGGTAGCTCCGCCTCACCCACAATGCTCGGCTTCAGCACCACATAGTCTGTACGGACCTCTTCACCGCCTCCACCTGTCTCCAGAGCACCTAACTCCAGTGGCAGCGGCCAGACTGGTGTTTCGCCCGGCCCAGAGTCCTGTCATTCATCGGCCTGGCTTTTCTCCGGGGGTTCTCGCCGGTGTCGCAGGGTCCGTGTGGCGTGGTGGGTGCGGTGGTGGCGAAGCAGAGGTCTCCTGACAGCCCCAGCTCCAGTGGAAACATCACACACCAATAACTGTACCGGATAGCTTTTCGCACAAACTAGGAATTCTTATAATTAACATAGGCCTTGGTGTAGCTGTTCAGGGAATCAGATAGAGCTTGGGCAGTGTGTAGTGGGAAGGAATGCATAGAGGAGATCATCGCAGAGGAGGAGACATGCATCCTGATATAATCAACTAAATCTGTTCCTTGAAGAAGTGTTTTTTTTTTTTCTGGGAATGTCAGTGCTCCTCCAAAATCTGATTTACTCCATTTCATCACTGATGCTGAAGCCGTGGATTGAAGTCAATGTTTTGATTTTATTTTTATTTTTCTTTCAAGTTTATGATTTACTTTTAATATCATTCATTGTTTTGCCACTTGTTTTGTTTTGTTTATTTCTATCATTTTAAATTTCTCCACAATTATATTGTTCAATGGTTCCTCCCTTCTGCATCTTTTATGTGATGGAGTGAAATTTAATCTGCCTGGCCATTCAGTTTTTGTGTAAATGCATGAGAGATTTAATTCTATTCCCATAAATAGTTGTGTTATCTTTTCTGCTAAAGTGTTTCTTTCAATTTTATGCATTGAATGCTAGAGGTTATTTGGAATAGTAAGTGACCTTTCACATAAGGAGGAAGGAGTAATGGAGGATCAGATAAGTGGAATGTCTTATTTAGAAAATTTTTAAACTGCATATTTTATAATTGAGCTAATTGAATTTTTATTTTACTTGGTTTTGATGTATTTGAATATTATAATGCATTTATAGTTTAAAACTAATTTAATGCTGTTAAGGGGAATGATAATGAAAATTAAAGTTTTTGACATTTAGGATGGAAAAATTTAATATAAAATATTAAAATATACAGTCCTTTCTTGGTATGATTTTAGGTAGAGGTCTGTGTACTAGACTGGGGACATATATAGAGTGGAATTTAAGGGATTTAAATATATGGATGGATCAATTTTTATAATATAGAGGAAACAGTGAAGTAAGATGCTTGGGGGGAGGGTGATGGCCTGATATTTTGTCTTCAAGTTATCGTATGATTAGAAGGGGAGGGTTATGGGAGGGAATAGGGGAGGGTTTTGGGTTTTTTAGTAATATAATCTTTAAGGAATTAAGGGAGGGGAGAGTTGCACCTTATAGTAAATTAAGGGAATTGAAATATGCGCAGGAAAATTATATGTTGAAGTATTTGTTGAATTTCATAGGTGAAAAGATTATTTATATTAATGGAGCTTAAAATATTTTCACTAAACGTTAATGGTTTAAATCATCCAATAAAAAGGAAGAAAACACTTTTGTTTTTAAAACAACAAAATATTGATATTTGTTATATTCAAGAGACTCACTTGTCAGCCTTAGAGTCTCAAAAACTGAAAGAAAATTGGATTAAACATTGCTTTTATGCCCCAGCTGTAAAGAAGAAAGCAGGTGTTGCAATATTGGTAAATAAGAGATGCAATGCTACATTCAAGTTTATTGCTGCTGATCCTGCAGGAAGGTGGATACATGTGGACATGGTTTTGGGAAATACTACAATGGCGCTTTTCAATGTATACGCACCTAATTCGAATCAAATTGAATTTTTTAAATCTCTACAACAATTGTTGTTACCACTGGCTGCTTCTAATTTAGTTGTGGCTGGGGATTTTAATGCTGTTATAGATCCTATAATGGATAAAAAACCTAGTAGAAGTATGAAATCATTAGGATTGGATAATTTGGTACTAAATTGTGATCTGAAAGATATTTGGCGAATATTTCATTTTGATGATCGGGAATTTTCATTTTGTTCCCATGTTCATAAATCTTTTTCGAGAATAGATTATATTTTGATTTCAAATTCATTAGTTCAACAAGTAACACAAGCCTCCATAGATCCAATTATTTTGTCTGATCATGGTGGGGTGTGGATTAAAATTAAAATAGTTGATAAAGAAGATAGTAGACCTATATGGAGATTTGATAATGCTTTGCTTGTGGAACCAAATTTTATTGAGGAATTTCAAGTGAAAATGAAGGATTATTTTCAAATTAATAATACGAAGGATATTTCAATAGAAACGTTATGGGATGCTTTTAAGGCAACCCTTAGAGGTCAAATTATTTCATTTTCGGCATATCTTAAAAAACAAATTAAAGAACAATTTTATAGTTTGGAAAAAGATATAAAGTTATTGGAATCTAAATTAGTTCAAAAATGGGAATATTCTACATTACAAGACCTCTTGAAAGCGAAAGGGAAATATAATAAAATTTCTTCTAAGGTTAATTAGGAAAGACTTATTTTCTCAACAAGCATTGTATTATGGAAATTCAAATAAGGCGGGAAGATTACTGGCAAATTATCTAAAAGCTAAAAAAAGAAAAACAAAAATAGCGATGATAAAAGACGAAAAGGGAAATAGTTATTCTCAAACTGGACCGATTTTAAAACAATTTTTAAGTTTTTACAAAAACCTGTATTCTTCTGAGCCTTATTTAGATAAGGAAAGGGATGGTTTAAAATTTTTAGAGTCAATTACGGGACCAAAAATTCCTGAGCATATAAAAGAAAGTTTAGAAAAGTCAATATTAATAAACGAATTGCAAACAGCATTGAAGTCCCTTAGAGTTGGATCCGCTCCAGGTGGAGATGGTTTTACTGTAGAGTTTTATAAATCATTTCAAATTACCCTGTTGCCATATTTATTAAATTTATATCAGACCCAACTTACTAAAGGATATATTACGGGTACCATGGCTGAATCATTAACTATTGTTTTGCCAAAGCCAAATAAAGATCCCACACTGGTTTCAAATTAATTTATTTATTCAAATTATTTATTCAAATTATTTATTCAAATTTATTTATTCAAATTATTTCTTTAATTAATGTTGATGGGAAAATTTTAGCTAAGATTTTGGCTATACGTTTGGCCAAGGCTCTCCCTTTTATGATTGGTATGCATCAAACAGGTTTCGTTGCTCAAAGACATTCTTCTAACAACACTAGGCTTGCATTACATATGTTGAATTTATCCAAAGCCTTAAAAGATCCAGTTTTTTCTGTATCACTTGATGCAGAAAAGGCTTTTGATCGTGTTGAATGGACCTTTATGTATCAAGCGATGGAATGGTTTGGTATAGGCTCGGGATTTATACAAATGGTTGAAGCATTGTATAGCTCCCCTATTGCTAAATTATATATTAATAATAATTTCTCGGAAGGTTTTAGGCTGCAAAGGGGGGTTAGACAAGGTTGTCCCTTATCTCCTTTGCTTTTTGATATTGTATTGGAACCCTTGTTATTAGCCATTCAGCAAACAGAGGAGATACAGGGTATTCCTCATAAAGATAGGGAATATAAGATCTCAGCTTATGCGGATGATATATTGCTCTATTTGAGAAATCCTGAGAAAACCATTCCTTGCTTACTTGAAATTATTGAGAATTTTGGAAAATTTTCAGGATATAAGATAAATTGGAATAAATCAGAAATTCTTCCACTCAATGTTCATTGTACAAAAGGTTTGTTTGATTCTTTTCCCTTTCTTTGGAAAGAGGATGGAATAAAGTATTTAGGCATTTGGATTAAAAATACATTGGATGAAACAATGAAAATAAATGAAAAATCGTTATTACAGAAGGTTACGGAGATGTGTGAGCAATGGAATCCTTTACACCTTTCATGGTGGGGGAGAGTCCAAACTATTAAAATGATGATTTTACCTGTGGTTTGTTATCAGATGGGAATGTTGCCGGTATATTTTCAAGGGTCCTTTTATAAAAAATTAAATAGCATTCTTTTAAAATTTATTTGGCTGGGTAAAACTCCTAGAGTGGCTTTGGTATCCTTACAAAGATCAATTTCGGAGGGAGGGGTAAATTTTCCAAATTTTTATAGGTATCATCAAGCCTATATTTTGCGCCAAGGTATGTATTGGGTCCTCCCAGAACTCATGGAAAAACTCCCTGACTGGTTGTGGTTAGAATGGCAACTCATGTCTCCTTTGCGTTTGTACCATGTACTCAGTATCAAAATGCCTAGCTATAGTAAAGATAATAGTATACTAGTAGATACATGGAAAACATTGCGATAAGTAAGCAACCTAACAACTATTCCAATTTATAAATCTACAAAACAGTCTATATGGGTAAACTCCAAGATACAAATTGGCGGGGAGAGACTAGTCTGGAAGCAATGGATGATAGCAGGAATACGAATATTGGATGATGTTATTGCTAATGGTACTATGCTGGAGTTTTCACAGTTGCAACATAAATTTGGTCTCAAAAACTCAGAAAACTTTAGATGGTTGCAACTGAAGCATGCCATTCAGGCGGGGTTCCCTGAATGGAAATACCTTAATAAACATAATAGTATGGAGTTTATGTGTTTTCAGACAGACTTCTTGGGTCACCAGGCCGCCCAGTGGTACAAAACATTAAGTGGATTTAATAAAAATAATTTAAAAACTGGTCTAAGAGATATTTGGAGTATTGAGATTAAGCATGAAATTACTGCATCTCAATGGCCACGAATTTGGTCTTGGAGGATGAAATGTACGGTGTCAGCATCTATGAGACAAACTTGGTTTTTTCTGTTGCACCGAGCATTATGGACCCCTGTTAGGTTACAAAAAATAGATAGTTCTTTGTCTAATAGATGTTGGCATTGCCATTTAGAGGCAGGAACTTTAGATCATTTATTGTTTCATTGCCCATTTATTATGAATTTTTGGAAATCAATTTGGGACCAAATTAATAATTTATTAGATAACCCAGTGGCATTATCCTATGATACTGTGATATTTGGTATGGAAATGAGAGCCAAAAGTCAGATTTCTGCAAATAACAATAAATTATTACTTATAATGACTGGAGTTGCCATTCAACAAATCACATTTAATTGGAAGGATTGGAGGAAATTAAATTACAACTTCTGGTGGTACTCTTTATGCCATATATATAAAATGGAAAGGTTTATTGCAATACAGCGGGGTTATCTTAAAAAGTTTCAGGATGTGTGGAAACCATTAATGAAATATTGTAAAGATTAATTTAAAATTGGTTCCCTTATTTTATTTGTTAATTTAAGGTGAAGGGAGGGGGGTATTTTAATATCACATGTTTTATATGATAATGAAATATATGGGAGGGAGGGTTGGGATAGGGAAGGGTATAAGAATTTGTGAGATGTGTCAATGATTATTTCTAAGTGATGTATTTATTGTTTATGTGATTGAATATATTTCAACACTTAATGTAATCTTGAAAATGAATAAAAAATATTTTTAAAAAAAAGACAGCAAAAATATACAGCAGATGCAAGCAGTAGTGACAAAAATACGAGAATCAAGGAGAATGATGCCCTTGTCATCCCCAAAAAACTTAAATATCCTCCAAAAAGTCGTGAAACACACAAAAAAACCTTAAAAAGGCTAAATCACAAGTAGGAAAGGATTCTAATAAGAGCTCAGGGAGAGTATAGAAAGGGTCTCAAGCGCTCACGGCTAAAAGCTCGATATGTCTTACAAGCTGATAACCTTAGGGTGAGCTATCATCGATCTTTATTCACTACTCCAGTATATGCTCTATATTATCAGAAACCCACTATAGATAGTTTTTATCTCAAAAATTTTTTTATTTTTAATTTACTTTTAATAATTCTATGAAATTCTATAACTTATAATTCTAAAATAGAACTGTCGGAGTTTATAACTTCCATATATATCCCCAAAAAACTGTCACCTTGACTTTCTGTGCTGACCGCTGGCTCCTGAACTTAGGCCTTGGAGAAGAGGTGTAACACCATTCCAGGGACTGATTCTTTTTTGGATTATAAAGATACACCCACATTTCATTCCTATCATCAGATCAGAAAAACACTTGACTTCATTGGCTTCAAATACTTCCAGCAGATCAGAGCAGACTTCCACCCTTCTCTCCTTTAAATCGGATGTTAACTGCCGAGGTACCCACTTTGCACACCCTTTCTGATATCCTAGGTCTTCCACCATCTTCTGTATGGCATTGTGATCACAGTCCAGTTATGCAGCAAACACTTGTCTGTCTGTGTGAATCAATTCATTTGTGAATCAATTCAATTGAATCAATTCATTTGTGAATCAATCCAATTGATTTGTGTCAGTGGTCACAATTAATGGTCTCCCCCTGTGTGGTTTAACCTCAGTGCTGGTTTCCCCTTCTTTAAACTTCTTCTTTAAACATCTGTGCACATTGCTGTTGTCAATGGTGCCATCTCTGTAAACATTCTGTAGCCTTCTATAGCTATAGTCAGATAGCCTGCACCCCTCCGTCGTCAAGAACTCAGTGACGGCATGTTGCTTCTACTTGGAATCCATTATTCACCTGCAATGAAGAAAAAGATTCTGAAATAACTGTATAGAGGAAGAATTACTCTACCAACATGTCCAATGTAAACTACCTATGTCCATCTTAATAATGGCTTATGGACTTTTGTTTAGGAAGTTATCCAAACCTTTTTAAAACCCTGCTAAGCTAACTGCTTTCACAATTCTCTAGCAATGAATTCCAGAATTTAATTACATGTTGAATGAAGAAATATTTTCTATGGTTTGTTTTAAATCTATTACTTAGTTGCTTCATTGCATGCCAGGCAAGCACAGGAGATATGTAGGATAACAAGCAGGTTTTTTGCTGTAGAGCGCAGAGACCAAGCACATATATAAGGGATAAGGAGAACAGACAATTAAGATGAGATACTGGTATATGGCTCCAGAAAAAGGAGGACGGATTGAGACATCTGGGTTTTACAGTGGTGCCTCACACAACGAACTTAATTGGTTCCAGGAGCAAGTTTGTTATGCGAAACGTTCGTTATGTGAAACGCGTTTTCCCATAAGAATACATGTAAAAAAAAATAATTCGTTCTGCAGCATAAAATATGCTAAGATGACATAAAAAAAGATAAATTTTTGGTTATTATTTTTATTTAGATACATCTAAAAACATAATTGTTTTTTAAAACAACACACATTTTTTAAATTTAAAGACAGACTAAGTAGAGTCTAATTTTACAGTGAGAGAGGGCAGAGTCTCAGCGGCAAAAACTGGGACTTAACTGTTCATTTTTTTTTTTTTTTCTACCGTGTTTCCCCGATGATAAGGCAGGGCCATCAAATAAGACAGCCCCCCCTTTTTAGAAAAAAATGTAAAATAAGGCACCCCCCCGCAAATAAGCCACCCACCGATACCTGCGCTTACCCGAATCGGGTGGTACGGTGGGTGACTCCGTGTGGTCCCTGGCACCCCCGACACGATCGGGGCAAGAGGGAGCTCAAGCCCTCTTGCCCCCCCGACTCCCCGACACGATCGGGGCAAGAGGGAGCCCAAGCCCTCTTGCCCCCCGACTCCCCGACACGATCGGGGCAAGAGGGAGCCCAAGCCCTCTTGCCCCCCCGACTCCCCGACACGATCGGGGCAAGAGGGAGCCCAAGCCCTCTTGCCCCCCCGACTCCCCGACACGATCGGGGCAAGAGGGAGCCCAAGCCCTCTTGCCCCCCCCCGACACGATCGGGGCAAGAGGGAGCCCAAGCCCTCTTGCCCCCCCCCCCGACTCCCCGACACGATCGGGGCAAGAGGGAGCCCAAGCCCTCTTGCCCCCCCGACTCCCCGACACGATCGGGGCAAGAGGGAGCCCAAGCCCTCTTGCCCCGCCGATTCCCCAACTCCCCGACAATATCGGGCCAGGAGGGAGCCCAAGTCCTCCTGGCCACGGCGACCCCCTAACCCCCCCCTGCACTACATTACGGGCAGGAGGGATCCCAGGCCCTCCTGCCCTCGACGCAACCCCCCCCTCCCCCCAACGACCGCCCCCCCCCCAAGAACCTCCGACCGACCCCCCAGCCGACCCGCGACCCCCCTGGCCGACCCCCACGACACCCCCAACCCCCTTCCCCGTACCTTTCTGTAGTTGGCCGGACAGACGGGAGCCAAACCCGCCTGTCCGGCAGGCAGCCAACGACGGAATGAGGCCGGATTGGCCCATCCGTCCCAAAGCTCCGCCTACTGGTGGGGCCTAAGGCGCCTGGGCCAATCAGAATAGGCCCGGGAGCCTTAGGTCCCTCCTGGGGGCAGGGCCTGAGGCACATGGTCGGGTTGGGCCCATGTGCCTCAGGCCCCGCCCCCAGGAGGGACCTAAGGCTCCCGGGCCTATTCTGATTGGCCCAGGCGCCTTAGGCCCCACCAGTAGGCGGAGCTTTGGGACGGATGGGCCAATCCGGCCTCATTCCGTCGTTGGCTGCCTGCCGGACAGGCGGGTTTGGCTCCCGTCTGTCCGGCCAACTACAGACGCCTGGGCCAATCAGAATAGGCCCGGGAGCCTTAGGTCCCTCCTGGGGGCAGGGCCTGAGGCACATGGTCGGGTTGGGCCCATGTGCCTCAGGCCCCGCCCCAGGAGGGACCTAAGGCTCCCGGGCCTATTCTGATTGGCCCAGGCGCCTTAGGCCCCACCAGTAGGCGGAGCTTTGGGACGGATGGGCCAATCCGGCCTCATTCCGTCGTTGGCTGCCTGCCGGACAGGCGGGTTTGGCTCCCGTCTGTCCGGCCAACTACAGAAAGGTACGGGGAAGGGGGTTGGGGGTGTCGTGGGGGTCGGCCAGGGGGGTCGCGGGTCGGCTGGGGGGCGGTCGGAGGTTCTTGGGGGGGGCGGTCGTTGGGGGGAGGGGGGGTTTGCGTCGAGGGCAGGAGGGCCTGGGATCCCTCCTGCCCGTAATGTAGTGCAGGGTGGGGTTAGGGGGTCGCCGTGGCCAGGAGGACTTGGGCTCCCTCCTGGCCCGATCGTGTCGGGGAGTCGGGGGGGCAAGAGGGCTTGGGCTCCCTCTTGCCCCGATCGTGTCGGGGAGTCGGGGGGGCAAGAGGGCTTGGGCTCCCTCTTGCCCCGATCGTGTCGGGGAGTCGGGGGGGCAAGAGGGCTTGGGCTCCCTCTTGCCCCGATCGTGTCGGGGAGTCGGGGGGGGGGGCAAGAGGGAGCCAGGCGGAGAGAGGGCAGTTAAGGATGCAGCTCGGGCGACTTCGTTGTGTGAAACGAAGTTCGTTGTACGAATCAAGACATAAAGTTCGTTGTGCGCAGCGTTCGCTGTGCGAGGCGTCCGTTATGCGAGGCACCACTTGTATATCCATTTTTTTCAATAGACGTAAAGCCCAGATGTCTGTCCTCCTTACTTCCATTGCTTTCAGTAGAAGTAAAACCCGGATGTTTCAATTTGTCCTCCTTTTTCTGGAACCATATGGTAACCCTAGTTAGAAGGCTCTATGTTGATGTTACAGCTCTGCAGCCTCTGCCTTTGTTTCTAGTCTGTTGTTTCATGCCTCTTGTTTCTTTCTCCTGTTTTTTGCAGGTCTTGGGAATTCCAACTGAGGATACTTGGCCTGGAGTTTCAGAGCTGCCCAACTATAAACCAGGTATTTATTCATATTATACAGTGACCACTATAGTCTTCAAGGTGACATACACCCAAAATTTGAGTGTAATGTTGAATGACAGACAATGCAAAGAAATATGGAAAACAATGTATTGTAAGTGATCTAATATTAAAAAAGAATATGTTCCATAAAATAAAACCAGCCTAGTCTGACTCATTTTCCGTAAACTAAACTGTTGATCTCACTAAAAGCTAAAATTGAAACAGTTAAGTTATTCATGCATCATATCATTAAGATTTGTACTTTAGATGTACATAAATTGGCATTTAGATGTTTATATTGCCTAATTGTCTCTAAAACCTGATTTTACAAAGCCAGGGCCACCAAAAGAAAATCCAGGCTGAGGGCAAATAATCTTAAGGGCCACTCCCCCACCATTAGTCAAAAGTAAAGTTCTCTCCCTCCCACTCCTCTACTCCAATGTCCAATATTTCCCCCTCTCCCCCATGTATAATGTTTTGAACGGGACAGTCCCGTTTTCGGATCCCCTGTCCCGTTGTCCCCACACACAGCTTCGGGACGCCAAAATGTCCCGTTTTCAGGGACAACGTCCCGAAGCTGTGCGCGGGGACAATGGGACAGGCGATCGCTTCCTGTCCCTCCCTGCTGCACCAAAAAAAAAAAAAAAAAAAGCCTCCTTCCTAGTCCGATTTAAACTTCCCCCGGTCCACCGCCGCTGCTCCTCTGCTTACCTCCCTGACACTAATCGTGCCCAGAAGTCTTCTTCCCGACATCAATTCTGATGTCGGAGAGGACGTTCCGGGCTAGCCAGGCAGCGATTGGCTGGCCCAGAACGTGCTCTCCAACATCAGAATTCACGTCGGGAAGAAGGCTTCTGGACGCGATTAGCGTCAGGGAGGTAAGCAGAGGAGCAGCGGCGGTAGACTGGGGGAAAGTTTAAATCGGGCCTGGAGGGAGGCTTTTGTTTTCCACGGTAGGGGGGGGGGAAGGAGGTAGGCAGGCAGGCAGGCTGGCTGGCTGGCTCTGGGGGAGGGAGGTAGACAGGCAGGCAGGCATTGGGGGAGATAGGCAGGCAGGCTTGCTGACTTTGGGGGAGGCAGACAGGCAGTCTCTGGGGGAGATAGGCAGGCAGGCTGGCTGGCTCTGGGGGAGGTAGGCAGGCAGGCTTTTTGAGAGGGGGGTGGGACAAAGGCTGGAAGACAGTGAGGGGACATAGGAAGGAGGGATGAAGGAAGGAGAGAAAAAGACAGAGAAGATGGGGGGGGGTTTGTAAGTAGAAGAAAGACTAGAGAGATAAAGGCCTGGACCAAAGGGAAAAGACAGGAGGCAGAAGCAGGACTTTGGGAGGTGCAGACAGAGGGGGAGAGCCCCTGAGGAAGAGCAGAGAGAGGCAAGATCATAACAGAGGAAGGAGAGAGAGAGAGGGAGACCTGGAACAAAGGTACAAAGGAGAAATGACACTGGATCTGGGGGCACTAAGGACATAGGAAGGAAGCACTGGGGGCACTAAGGACATAGGAAGGAGGTGCTGGGGACACTAAGGACATAGGAAGACACTGGGGGCAATAAGGACATAGGAAGGAAGGAGGGAGGGAATAGAAAGGAACAATTGTTGGGCCTGAGTGCAGAAAGAAATGAAAGATAGAATGCACAGTCAGAAGGAAACGCAACCCGAGACTCATGGAATCACCAGACAGCAAAGGTAGGAAAAATGATTTTATTTTCAATTTAGTGATCAAAATGTGTCAGTTTTGAGAATTTATATCTGCTGTCTATATTTTGCACTATATTTGTCTATTTTTCTATAGTTACTGAGGTGACATCGTTGAAACCCCCCACATATAAATGATAATTAACATTTTCTCTGCGTATAGGGTACTTTGTGTTTTTTTTAAATTTTATGGTTACCATTATGAAATAATAAGATATTGTGTGCACATGAAAAATGAATGGAAGAAATTGGGGGCGGGGCTAGGGTGGAATTGGGGGTGGGACTAGAGTGGAATTGGGGTGGGACTAGGGCAGGATTGGGGGGCGGGACTGAATATTAATAGATGTCCCATTTTGATGAAAAAAATAAATGGTCACGTTACCCATGTAGCATCTCTTTCTCTGCCTCCCCTCCCCCCATGTCCAACATTTCTTCCTCACCCCCCTCAAGCATCTCTTTTCTTCCCTCCCTTCATGTCCAAAAATGATCCCTTTATCTTTCCTCCTCCCTTTCTCAGTCCGAATCTTCACCTGTGGCTGTCTGAGAAACCTCCTCTCTCCTATATCAGGAAATTGCATGGGGTGGGGGCAGGATGCGGCAGAAGGAAGGTTTCTAGGTTAGCCGCAGGCAATGTTTGAGAGTCAGTGCTGTCAGTGACCCCTTAAGAGAGAGACTTATGTAGAGAAGGAGACGAGGGAGCTACAGGACAAGAGTAAAGAACATACATATGACAGTGGGCTTTGTCAGATGGGTTTTGGGTGGGTATATGGTAGAACTGAAAATGAAATATGTATTCCCTATTTCAAGATAGGGAATGCATGATTATGTCCAAATTGGATGTCAAGGTTCTGGCATTTAGCAGTGTTTCACTAGGGGGATTATGGGAGGTTATCCTCTTAATCTCCCCGAATACAAAACTTGCAAATGATAACTTGCAAAACTTTGCAAAACTTGCAAAAATAAATGTTCATGTTTCTAAAATGGCTAGCATAAACAGGTAAGTTTCGCCACATATATGTGTATGTTTGTACTTCAGAACACAATGATAGAGATGTTTAAACACCTATGTAATGTAAATGCACACGGGTCAAGTCTCTTTGAAACTCTGCAATGAGAGGGCATAGGATGAAGTTAAGTGACGATAGGCTCCGGAGTAATCTAAGGAAATACTTTTTTACAGAAAGGATGGTAGATTCGTGGAACAGTCTCCTGGAAGAGGTGGTGGAAACAGAGATTGTGTCTGAATTCAGTAGAGCCTGGAATAGGCACGTGGGATCTCTCGTAGAGAGAAAGAGATAATGGTTACTGCGGATGGGCAGACTGGTTGGGCCATTTGGCCTTTATCTGCCATCATATTTATATGTTGCTGTACTAACTCCACTAATATTGTAAACATTGTTTGTTTGTTTTTTGTTTCTTTGGTACTTGCATCAATTTAAAATATCAAGAAACAAGCACAGGTGCTAGAAAAGAACTCCATTCATAACAGAAAAGGAATAGCACAGTAGGAATTATCCAAAAATAAATAAATAAATAAATAAAATAACAGGAAAGGAAGAGGAGGAGAAGGGGATGAGAAGGCATATGTCACTCAATGTGCCCTGGGAACCCCCCTGACTAGAGGTTAAGATTAAATGCTAAGAAGAACAAATGGGCTTTTTAAGAACTTTTAAATTTACTGCAGGAGGATTCAGTGCGAAGGGCATAAGAAAAAGAGTTCCAGAGTGAAGGCACTAAGCAGAAGAAAGCTAATTGATGGGTCGAATGAAGCCAAGCTTGGGAAAGGGGAGGCAAACTAAGAAGAAATTCTGAACAAGAATAAGTGTCACACTAAGAACATAAGAACATAAGAAGCGCCATCTCCGGATCAGACCTTCGGTCCATCAAGTCCGGCGATCCGCACACGCGGAGGCCCTGCTAGGTATTCACCTGGCTTATTTTATAGCCAACCATATCTTTATATGCCTATCTCAAGGAGATATGCATCTAGTTTGCTTTTGAAACCTAGGACTGTCGATTCCGCAATAATCTCCCCTGGGAGAGTATTCCAGATGTCAACCACTCTCTGTGTGAAGCAGAACTTCCTGACATTGGTCCTGAACTTGCCCCCCCTTAGCTTCATTTCATGTCCTCTTGTCCGTGTCAAATTGGACATTGTAAATAATCTTCTCTGCTCTATTTTGTCAATTCCTTTCAGTATTTTGAAGGTCTCGATCATATCCCCACGCAGTCTCCTTTTCTCAAGGGAGAACAATCCCAGTGTTTTAAGTCGATCCTCATATTCCAGTTTCTCCATACCCTTCACTAGTTTAGTTGCTCGTCTCTGCACCCTCTCCAGCAGTTTTATATCCTTCTTTAGGTAGGGAGACCAATGTTGGACGCAGTATTCCAAGTGGGGTCTGACCATTGCCCTATAAAGCGGCATTATAACTTTCTCCGATCTACTCGAGATTCCTTTCTTTATCATGCCCAACATTCTATTTGCCTTATTTGCCGCTGCCACGCATTGTGCCGACGGCTTCAGGGTCCTATCTATCAGTACACCCAGATCTCTTTCTTGTTCACTTTTCCCCAGAGTTGCACCTGACATTCTGTACTCGTATTCCTTATTTTTACTGCCTAAATGCATTACCTTGCATTTCTCCACGTTGAACTTCATCTGCCATTTCTCCGCCCATTTTTCTAACCGACACAAATCGCTCTGGAGTTCCTCACTGTCCTCTTGCGATCTGATTGCCCGGCAGAGTTTTGTGTCGTCTGCAAACTTGATGATCTCACTGGATGTTCCGTTTTCCAGGTCATTGATATAAATATTAAAAAGGATCGGCCCAAGTACCGAGCCCTGGGGCACACCACTAGTCACTCTCTCCCAGTCGGAGAACTTCCCATTTATGCCCACTCTCTGCTTTCGGTTTTCCAGCCATTTGCCTATCCATCTTTGTATATCTCCCTCTATGCCATGGCTTTGTAGCTTCCTGAGAAGTCTTTCGTGTGGAACTTTGTCAAATGCTTTCTGGAAGTCCAAGTATATTATGTCCACCGGCTTTCCACTATCAATTTGCTCGTTCACGGTCTCAAAGAATTGGAGTAAATTCGTCAGACACGATTTCCCTTTCCTGAATCCATGTTGACTGGGTTTCATCAAGTCGTGTGGCAGTATCGATGAGGCAAGGTATGGAGGAAGGCCAGTGGGAATAGCATTATGAGTTAAAAGTAGTAAATTGAAAACAAAATTTTATGGGCAACCGGTGCAAGTTGAATAAGTAGGAAGAAATATGCTCCATCTTCGAAAGGTGGAAGAATTCATGGATAGCAGTATTATGAGCAGATTGCCACTGAACATAACTGGTAAAGAAATGTCCATTTTTCATTTTTTTTTTTAGAACAGGCTGTATATTGGCAGAACCTGTTCTAGATTTCTGGTAGAACTTAAGATGCCCCCATCTGGACTCTTTCCTAAAATCTCCTTTTAAATTTTGTTGTAGCCTGGCTAAACTGAGTAGCACTCTCAATAGCTAATCAATCAAAGAATGGACACTCCATGTTCTTACTGTAAAGCTTGACCAACAATTAGCTCCTGTGGTGACATGAAACAAAATTGGGATGTAGCAGACTAAAACCTATCTCTGCTGAAATACACAGATAATGATCCACAAGATGTGAACTAAGCTCCTGTTTGGATCCTCAGTTGGAGAGCCACACAATATCGAAAATCACAATAGAGGAAAAAGACTTGACTAACTGGCCTATAGTCAGTATATTGAACCAGCCAGAAATGGCACTGACCGGTTAAATAAGGCTTAGCCAGCTACATCAGTAAGAGATATCTAGTTATTTCTGCTGAATATTCATAGCTAGACTTTAACCGGCTAGATCGCATAATAACTGCCAATTTTCAGTGTTGACTGGCCAAGTATAGTGGACAAATCTGATTGTGCAAATAGCAGTCCTTTCTTTGGCCTGTTAAGTTTGAGCTGCCCCAAAATAAACCGGATATTCAATACCAGTCACTCGAAATGGCCTGACATTGAATATTTATGGTTGGCGCTGATTTGGTACCCAAGCACTGGAGGCATCCTACATGCCTAGTCCAGAGAGATTAAGCATCAGGAGAAATTGTAAAGGAGTGAGAGACAGGCGACTAAGTCCTAGAGAGGAGAGAAGGAACTTTCCTAAGGAACGAGAAGCTGTGAGGAACATAAGAAGCAAAGAAGTGAGAAATTGGAGGCCAGGGTATATTCCATGCACTAAAAGTATCTAGAAGGAGGAGCTGGGGCTGCTAAATGCCCTGTGAGTGAAAAGACACTTACCAAGGAGTAGAGAGGGTTCAAAACCCATCTGCCAGTGAAGGAGCACAGGAGATGCAGAACAGAGGAGATCAAGGACTGTATACACTTTGAACAAGATTGATACTTTTTTTTTTGTTATTTCTTTACTTTGTTTTTATGGACTGTGTGCCTTATTGTTTTCCTGGTACTGCTTTTTGTATATTTTTATGTGCTTGGGGAGATCCCAGTAAATGAGGGAATTTTTAGTCTAAAACTGGTGTGTCTCCTTTAGTATTTTTCCAGCATGTGTTTTGTGTGCCTGTTCAGAGACTATTCTCTAATTATACAGTCAGCCATCAAAGGACCATTATATTGTTCTGTGTGTTTGGGGAAAGGATTTTGGAGAACACTTTTATATTAAATTCACAGGCACTAAAACTAACCACGTCAAAATTCAGCCGGCAGCGGTCAGCCTTTTTTGAAGCACTGACCACCGCCAGCAAAATTAAACCTAGATATTCAATGCTGGGCACTTCATTGAATATCCAGGTCATTCACTGGCCTTTTCTGTGGCCTTTTCTGGCTAGCTATGTGGGTACTAGCACGAAATATAGCCAGTGTTCATAACTGTCAGCTCCTCCCTGACTCTGACCCCGGACCACCCTGGCACAACACTGTGGCGTAAAAGGCCTCAGGAAAAGGGATAACAAGCGCTTTTGGCAGTGAGAACAGTCTGTGTCCATTCTGCTGTTACTGTTGCATCAGTTACACAAGATTATGATCTGGTGCAAGTAAAGCAAGAAGGGGATACACCCATCGGTTGACAATAATGACCCCTGATGCAGGTTTTGGTTGAAACATGGGCTGTGTCAGGTCAATAAAAGTACTCGACGTCCCGTTTTGTGAGGCCTTTTGGCACAGATTTTTTTAGGTGCCAGTAGGTGCCGAAACTCAGTAAAAAGTGTTGTTTAAATGATGTCTTTAACTGAGTCTCAAGGCGCCTAAAAATAATCAGCACCAGAATCACACCTCTGTAGGCGCTATAGGCCTCCTAACGCCACTGTGGGTGTGGCTAACACCAGAAGTGGAAAACCCTGGCCTACATTTCCAGCACCTATCTTTGTTGGAGGCAGGATTTTGTAAAACGCTATCCAACAGTACTCATCTTATTGAGTCTGTGCTAAACACGATGGAATCCTGGATGCAGGAATTCAAATTGAAATTAAACCAGGAAAAAATTCTTCCTTGTGTCATCATAAAAGCTCATTTTTGAACCAATAATTAAGATCAATTCAATGTCATATACAATAAGCCCTACAATTAAAATCTTGGGAGTTGTTCTTGATCAGTGCTTGACCATGAAAAATCAGATAGATGCAGTGGTTCAAAAGGGATACTATACCTTATGGAAACTACGTATCATCAGATCCTACTTCGATGCCGCTGCTTATACAATTTTAGTTCAGACATTACTTCTGAATATACTGGACTATTGTATATTTGACAAGTACTAAGGAAAATTTGGCTAGATTGACCCTGGTTCAGAATACAGCAATAAGAATGATTTATGGTCCGAGGAAGTATGACCACGTAACCCCCCTATTATTGTGAGCTGCATTGGCTTCCGGTTGAGGCCCGGGTGATCTTTAAGTTGGAATGCTTATACTACAAAGTTGCTTTTGGTGTTGCTCCATTATATCTTGCCGACAGATTTGTTATTGTGGCGCATGAGAATAGTAGAAAATCTCATGCCCTATTTATTATGTTCCCTTCAGCCAAGGGCTGTAAAAGTAAGAAACATCATGGGCATTGTCTTTCCTACCAAGCAGCTTACTAGGGCAAAGATTTCCGTTCATTATTAATTAGATCCACATCTTATGAACATTTCAGAAAACTGTTGAAAACTTTTCTTTTTTCTAAATCTCTGATCAATTAGATTTCTGTATATCATATTATTCCTGTATTTTCTCATAGCATAATCTTTTGTTAACCGCATTGAACTTACTGCTATTATGTTATGTACCTGACACCATTGTGTGATTGACTCACGATCAGCGGCTGCTTTTAAGGCGGCCGCCGACAATGGCACTGGTTATAGAAACCTAGAGTTGATGAAGCAACAAGCTGTGATGCGGACAAGTTCTTTGAATGATCATTGTCCCCAAGTCTGTCATAGAATCATCCTGACCACTGGCTTAGTAATGAGGGGTGGTCCGCCCAGGGAGTCCTCCTCTCTGCCTCCCCCTGCCACGTGTGTGTGCCCCTTCCCTCATACCTCTTAAATTTTTTTCCCTGCGCGAGCAACATTGCAAACTTGCTGCCCACGTCAGTGTCGCCTCTCTCTGATGTCACTTCCGGGCCTTGTGCCTAGAAAGTGACATCAGAGGGATAGCTGACACTAAGTGGGCAGCAAGTTTGTGCTGTTGCTCTCACTTGGAAAATTAAAAAGGTACAGGGGAAGGGAAAGGGGACACGCGTGTGGCGTGGAGGGCGGAGAAGAAGGCAGGGGAGGGGCACCCCCACACCAGGTGCCACTTACCCTCGCTACGCCACTGATCCTTACCCTAATCATAAAAGCAGGTCACTGAGTCTAATTAGGTCCCTTGGTTTAGGAAGTAAGTGTCTCTGCTCCAGAAGACTAAATTGCTTAAAGAGAATTTTAAAGTATTTTCATGCAGGATGGTTAAGAAATCTACAGTCCATCCTAAAAGCTCAAACAGCCTTTGACTGTTCTCTGGATGAAGGTGAGCCTGAAGCTACACTTTGAAATGCAGACTTCTCTCCTGGGATGTGTTTGAGACCAGACTTGTTCTATCGTAGTTTGATTCTATACTTCAGCTTTCTACCTCACAGCAGGAGCGTTCTCTAACTGCAATATGAAAGTGAAATATTAAAACCCTGAGACTGGATCATGGCTCAGTATAGCTGCAATCAGTGCCTAAGTCCCACAAACTAGGAGAAAGGAGTGGGGGATGTATCTGGGAAAAGTATTGGAAAGAACAGTAAGCACTCTAATATCCCCTCAAAAAAACTGGGTGTTGCCATCTAGGCTCCCTAAAATGCTCCTCCTTTGACTGATTCTCTCTCTCCCTCCCCAGGCCCTCTTTTCACAAGCTGACAGAAGCCCTCCTGATTACTAAAAGTGCTCCAGCCACACTCCAGTCACTTATCAAAAAGGACTACTATCTTACATAAAATTAGATGAGACACATTAATCAAAGTGGCCTTTACTTGTATTTATGTATTTCAACATTTTCTAGACCGCACTATCCCAATGTGCTAGGTGGTTTGCAGCTCCACATACATATTATAAAACAATAAAATAATCTAACTTACAAAACATAAATCAAAACTTATAATTAAGTACTATCAGTGGCATAGTGAAGGGGCATGGGGTGGGGGCAGACCGCTCTGGGTGCTGTCTTCATGGGAACCCTGGTGCCTCTCCTCCTCTCCCCTTCCACCTGTTGCTTGCGCTACCCTTGGCTTCCTTCTGACATCACTTCCTGATTGTGGTACAGGATGTTAAAAAAAAACAAAAAACCTTGGATCATTTGAGACGCGAGTGGCATCCGGATGAGAGTGTGATCGGACTTGTTACACCCTGAGGCAGCTTGACAGTGAAACGCTGGCCACCGTTGGTGTACCAATCCTTAAAGGAGAAAGTTAAGTTATTATCTTCTTCTACTTCATTCAACTCTGAAAGCAATTTTCAAACACATTGCTAGGACCATCTAAACAGGAGGTTTTGTGCCAGTGAAGTAATCGCCCGAACACCGCTATTCCACCATTGTGGAGGTGGGCGGGCCCCTGTCTGAGGCTTTTTCCTCCGTCAAGATTGGTTTCTGCTTGTGTTTTATTACTGTTATACCTTTGTGGTACAGGATGTGACATGAGAAGGGAATTGAGGCTGGCGTGAGCAGGTGGAAGATGATGCTTGCATTGGTGAACATTCAAGAGGTACGTGGGGGACAAGGAGCATTCGAGAGGCAGGGAAGAGCAGGGAGTACATGGCGCAGTGATGCCTGGTGCCACTACCTCGAACACCAACCTACCTAGCTACACCGCTGAGTAGTATAGTTTTTAATAAAGGAGGGAAGGGCAGGCCTGGGTGATTTTTAATTTGTTTTAGCAGTTAGGAGCTTTAGGGAACTTAGAAAAGTTAGGTTGAGAAACACTGCTCTATGGAATTGAGATACATGATCAAAATTTTCAGGTGTTTTAGGTGTTTTCTGTGTATATGAAAGACATGGTTCTCTGTTAGCACTGACTGGGCAGGATCGATCTATATTAGTCTGGCTTGTTTAGTTTTACAATGGGTGTATTGATGTTCTACTGCTCACTGCAGTATGTAAGATGCTGCCTTTTCTTGTGCGATGTGTGCATTGTTACTAAAAATTTTGTTTTTCATATAGATGACGGGGCTGTAAAAAATGATGGGCCCTGGGTGTCACATATGCTAGGTATGCCACTGGTATAATCAGCATACAAATGGCGGTATTAATGCCCCTCTACAGGTCATTGGTGAGACCTCAGAGTGCTGTGTTCAGTTTTGGAGGGCGTATCCTGACAAGGATATAAAAAGACATGAAATGGTTCATAGGAAAGCAACCAAAATATGAGTAGTATAGGATCTATGTCAGAAAATATATGAGAAGAGGCTTGAATATGTATACCCTAAAGGAAATTTGGGACAAAGGAGATAAGATACAGACAGGCCTTCTTTTATCAGGTTGCCTTATAGGTTTCTAGAGCAGGCTGGTGAGGTAAGTGGTCCTATGCTCAAGTGTTATTTGATTTTATTTTTAAATTTTTTCTTCCAGTTTATGAATTATTTTAAATTTTATTCCATTGTTTTTACCCCTATTGTTTTTATTTTATTAACTGAATTCTATTGTTTAATGGTTCCTCCCTTCTAGTCCTTTTTACATATTCCTTTAATTCATTTAGATATCATTTACATAGATGATGCTCCTCTCTGTAAAGTTAGGAATTTCTATGAAATATTCTACACACTTCTCTCCTCTCCACTCCTTCCTGCCCTCCATAGTCCTCCCTACCCTCTTCTAACCCCTTCCTATGTAAATGTTGCCTGGAGCTTATATAGGTATGTGCAACGCACAAATGGAAGAAATAAAATAAATAAATAAATTTACTGCACCGGTCTGGGCTAAAAACCTCTAGTGCAGCTTGATAAAAAGGGTTGGAGGTGGGGTTGGTTAAATACTTGAAAAGTGTTAATGAACAAACAAATCTTTTTCAAATGTCAGATAAACACAGAGGATCCCTATATAGCAAGAGGGTAGAATCTGAGAAAAACATAAATGACTTTCACATTTCAAAATAAGAACAGATACAACTCTAGCCATCTTACTGAGCAGACTAGAAGAACCATGCTGTCATTTACAATGTTGCCATTTAATGAAAGCAAAAAGAAACAGACAGGCCGAAATTAAATGCAACCAATAATATAAATTCAGTTTAAGATGAGAGAAATTCCATGAGTGCTTTGAAGCAAGATTTGAGACACCAGATGGCAGTGTAAGACTGCTGGTTATGAGAACACTGCACTGTGGTGATAAAGCTGCTAGAGATGTCCTACAGACTGAGCATCCAAATAAGTATCTGTTTCAGCAGACCCAGTTCAGTGAATTGTTAATTCACATCATGTAAGCAAGGCATATGTTTTTTTCAAAATTGTTCCTTCAAGTTATGCATCAGAGATACTGAATTATTTCCTAAGGCACAATCATCTTTGAGTTTTTACTTTATTACAGGGGTGTCAAAGTCCTTCCTCGAGGGTTGCAATCCAGTCGGGTTTTCAGGATTCCCCCAATGAAAATGCATGAGATCTATTAGTGTTTTCTGGTGGAAAACGTTAGCATTGCAGCATCTGAGGCATTTTCCCCTATTCAGTTACAATTGTTTGAAGTTAAGTGCTCACCAGGGGTTAAGGTATCAAGCAAGTGCCACCAGTGTATATTTAAACTGGAATCTTATTATTTTGTTTGATTTATATGGATATTTTTTCCAGTTCCTCCATTGTTTGTTGTTTTGTTATACATTTTAAGATAAACCACTTATACTTTTGCCAATGGTTTGCCAACATATATTTGCCTTTGAATATTGGCTCTTGGAGCTCATTTTTGAAATAGAAATATATCCCCCCTCCCCCCGAAACAGCACAAAGCTGCAGATGGATTTCTTTTTTCACAAGAACATCCAAAATGCTATTTTTGAAACTAAGTTTTTCTTCGCAGTTTGTCTAAATTTCAAGGGGACGTGGTTTAGGTAGGACTAGGGCGGGTTTATGATTTGGACTGCAATAATGGGATATTGTAAGACTGTCCATGGCAAAAAGTAGGATTTTTTGTTGTTGTTGTTAGACCTGTTTCAATCATGACTAAATGCCCAAAAAGTGCACATACTGACCAGATGACCACTGGAAGGATAAAGCTCTAGCCTGCTTAAATCACTTGAGGCTGCACAAACACCGATATTCAGCTGTGCTAAGCCAGACAATGCTGTTGAATGTTAGTGCTGACCAGCCCCAAAAAAGTGGGCCAGTCAGGGGAGTGCTGGGGAGGAGCCAAGGCTTATGTGGGATCTGGCGATATTTAGCTGGGACCTGCATAAGATAAGCAAGTGAATTTAGGACAGCTGACCTAAATTCCTGTAATATTGTGAGCTAACATGAGAGGTTGCAGCAGCCATTTTGGAAGGCAGACTAAAGAGGGACATGCGCCTGCTCTTCAAGGCTCCTGTTGGACCACCAAGGAGACAGGTATGCCTGGGGGGGGGGGGGGCTACTAAATCTTGGTGGGGGGAGGAGGACCTGGCAGGAGGGGGATCGGGGGCTCCAGAGGAGGGTTGTGATTTAAAAAATGAATACTTATGCAGACGACCTGATATTCAGCCAAGGCCACCTAATTCTTAAGTGGTCCCAGCTAAAAATTGGCCAGGCTGCCCAAAATTATCCAATAATATTCAGTCTGGTGCTTGGGCATGACTCTGAATTGAATATCAGTGGATAATTTAGCTATTGATGATCAATGTTTAAGAAAACACTGACCATTGCCTGCTGAATATTAGGGGGAGTGAGCACAAAAACATTTAAAATGGGGTGATTTCCAAACCAAGAAAGACATTTTCTGGTTTGAAAATACCCATGTATGGCAGTGGAATTTTGGACCTTTTTTTTTTCTTTTAATGTCTAAAATCAGATTTGGACATCTTATCAAAAATGTTTTCTGATTGTCTACTTGGCTTGTGAGATATTCTTTTTGGCTGCTCAAGTAACTTATAAAATATCCTCAAAAGTCTTTTCTATGGCAAAATAAGTCTTTTATCCACATTAATGGCTTTGAAAATAATTTTCGCACTAGTTAAATAAGAATAATATAATTTAGGCTATATTAATGACTGCTTGAAGGGGAGATCAGAGAAGATATAACTACAGGTGGCATAATAATTGATAAATTTGATTATCCTTATACAAAATAAACATATCCACTGGGTATGACAGTGAGAAAATGTTTTTGAATACTGCCAATGACTGCAGTCCCAGAACCAACAAATGATGAAACAATTCTTTCTTGAATTCTGAGTAATGCCCAGAGATTGGTTCCGTTGATAATTATGGAAGATGTTTAACAATAACTACAATTAGATCATCTGATGTTTGATTGAACTGGAACACCATGATAAAATACCCCCGATAGAGAATTTAGGGTTTCTGGATATTACCAAAAACACTGTGAAAAATTGTCCATTCTGGCCCATTCCAATGATGCCATCTGCCAGCTTACATTGCTGAGAGATGACATCATCAGAGTTGGCTACTGATGTGAGATACTCAAGTGCCTAGTGTCAGGATTCACTGCTAAGCAACAGGAGCTTGCTCTGGCTGCTTAGCTTGCCTCTCAGCCTTAAGCTGCCAATACCATGAGTGCAAGCACTTCTCATGAGGAGCAGAAGTATCTGCTCTTAAATTTTTACTCTTGTGTGGTATCATGGGCAGGAGACTGAGAGGAAGACTGAGTAGTGAGAGTGAAGGAGCAAGCTCCCACCACCCTGCAGAGAATCTCAGCATTGGGTAAAGGAGGAAAGAGGCAGACATGGGCTGGAAATGGAAAAAGAGGACAGATGCTAAGGAATGGAAATGAAAGAAGGGGACTGGTGCTGGGACTGGGAGAAGGGAGATGCTGAGCTCACAGGAGGCCTGGAGATAGTAGAAAAGGGCTCTTCTAACAGATGGTAAATGGAGTAGAATAAACCCTTAGAAATACGTAGAAGCCCTAACCATGATGTGACCAAGTCAGACTCCTTGCAGGAGAAAATACAAGGGGCGTTCAATAATTTATCCACTTGAGTATGAAAGAAAGTAGCAAGCATGTTGAAACAAGTCTGTGCATGTCTCAAGGCTACTCATGTACAGCTGCGGCTCAGTGCGAGTCCAACATTCCAAAAGACAATATGTCAGGAAAGTCCTTGTGTGAATCAAGCAAGAAACTGCTAGATTTGGAGCACCATTCAGTGATAAATTTTCTCACAAAAGAGAAAAAGCCAAAGGAGATCCATGAATGCATGACTGCAGTTTATGTTGAGTCTGCCCTCTCCTACAAAGTAAAACTTTGGAGCAAGCAGTTTAAGTGGGGTGGAGAGTCCATTGAAGCTGACCCTCACACTGGACGGCCAGTGGAAGCAACTTCCACAGAAATGTTTGAGAAAGTCAAGGATTTAATTTTGAAAGACAGACAAATTAAGGTTTCTTGCATAGCTGAAGAAATGGGCATCTTGGCAGGCACAGTTTGGAAAATAATTCATGAAATGTTGGGCATGTCCAAGGTTAGTACAAGATGGGTTCCAAGAATGCTGACACCATATCAGAAGGCCACGAGGAATGGGAGTTGTGCAGGTTGCTGGGATGTAGATGAAGCATGGTCATATCCTCCATGCTGAAGAATTGTAACTTTGTTAAGTATCGTAAAATGAAACAACCTTAGATGGTGAGAAAAACATAGAATCATTGGACATTTAAAAATACTCCCTTCCCCAGAGAGGTATTCAACATATTATTATGCAGGTGCCAGTTTCAGAAGGAGGCCTGTTGCAGAGTTTATCATTAATGACTCAGTGGTGGTACCTTGAGACCCAGCTGGTATGAATATGAATTCTTCTCTTGAAGTAGTTCACATGCCCTGCAGTGCTGTACATTTTCAATTTCCTTAGTCCCAGTTTTATCTTTTATGTACATAAATGCCTTCAGCTCTCCCACTGAACCAAATATAGAATGTGGAGACTACAGTAATTAACTGAGGCCTTTAACAGGCTGCTAAATGTTTGGTCAGCAGCTGCTTCTTGATCAACTCATGTCTTTTCAAAGGAATAGTAACATGAATTTATAAGAAAATTTCATTCGTATGCTGTGTAATTGCTGTCTTGGAACGCTTCATATATATATATTTCAGTGATAGTTTCTTTCTGTGTTGACTCTACCAGGCACCTATTGTCCTCTGAAATCCTTTCTACTTCCGTTCTATATGTGATATCATCTTTCAGTGACAGTTTAGGTCACAGGATAAAGTTACCGATAAAAATGCCCTATAATTCTATAAATGGTGCTCAAATGTGTTCCCGGTTTTTGGTGTAATTTAACTGAGTAATGAGCCAGTTAGCAGCAATAATTGGGCACTAGCAATCAATTATTGGCACTGATTGGAAGAAGGGATGGCCTTGTGGTTAAAGCTACAGCCTCAGCACCCTGAGGTTTGGGTTTAAACCCTGCACTGCTCCTTGTGACCCTGGGCAAGTCACTTAATCATCCCATTGCCCCAGGTACATTAGATAGATTGTGAGACCACCAGAACAGATAGGGCAAATGCTTGAGAACCTGATTTTAAACTGCTTAGATAACTTTGATAGGCAGTATATAAATACCTAATAAAATTAAAATAAATAAATTCAGATTTATGCATGCATTTTTCTAGTCAGTATTCTATAAAGATGTACGCATATATTTTTAATTGTGAATCTGAAAAGAGGGCATAACCTTGGCAGAGGCATGGGTGGGTCAGGGGCGTTCACTTCAGATGCACGCAGTATTATAGAATATGGAAGATAATTTAGGAGTAAATCATCATGCCCAAAATTGGGCATGGATCCTGGCGCTAAACGCTATTATATAAATGGCACCCAACTCGGAACACTGTTTATAGAATAGGCAGTGGTATAGTAAGGGGGCTGGGTGGGGGGGGATGAACCACCCCAGGTGCCATCTTTATGGGGGTGCTGGCACCTCTCTACCTCCCCATGCTGTGCTTGCACCCTCTCTTCTCCCTTTCTTTAAATCTTCGCCAGTGCGAGTAACTTCCTGGCTCCCCTATGAAATCACTTCCTGGTCATGGGGCGAGGAAGTGATATCAGAGGGAAAGCCAACACCGGCGTAAGCAGAGGGTCAGAGAAACTGCTTGTGTTGGCAAATATTTAAAGAGGTCCAGGGAGAAAGGAGTGTGCAAGTGTAGCTTGGGAGGTAGAGAAGGAGGAGGGGGGAGGCATGAAAAGAGTGAGGAGGGCAGAGAGGAGGGAGTAGGGAGGAAGGCGTTACTGCCCCAGGCGCCTCATACCCTCACTAAACTACTACGCTCAGGGCTTCTTATTTCGCCACACCCCAATATGGATGCTATTTACTGAATGTAGTCCATAAAGTGTATTTAGGTGTCTTCCATTTGTGGATAACATTACACAGTAGCAAACCAATAAGAAAAAAACAAATGGGGAAAGCAGGTAGAGGTATAGCATGGATAATTCTTTCACATATAGATTTCTGGAGGATGTGTGTGTGTTTAGGAATAATGGAGAGTATGCTTGTATATGGGAGGGTATAGGTGGGATCTATGTGACATGGCTGGAGTTGTAGGTATGGGAACACATATGATTTAAAAATTTTGTGTTTGGCCTTTACGAATTGTCACAAGCCCAACTCTCATTACGGCCTTGTGCCAGTTAAGAGCCCCAGAAATCGCCAGGTAAAAATGATTAGAGCTAACCATTATGTCCCCGCTGGGCAGGAACAGGAAGTCCAGGCTGAGTTTAGGCAGGACTCAGTATATAGCCCTGGGAAAAACAGTCTGGCCCCTTTAAATCCTCCATCTTGGAAATTGCTGACCAAGCGGGATAGAAGGCAGCCTCAGGTGGAGAAAGCCCTACCCTGCGGAGGGCTGGGCGTGGCACAGCAGCTCTGGAGCACTTAGAGAGCTGGCTATCTAGGAGGAGAGGGCAGTCAAAGGAGCCTCTCATGTTGGAAGAGCCTAAAACTCCTCCAGAGCTCACGGATGTGGAAATGTTGAACCCAGAGTCAGAAGCAGCAGCCCTGATAAACCAGGAACATGAGAAAATGGACTGGAGTGCTTTGCCAGAATTGATGCTTGCTGAAGAGATGGAAGTAAGCTGAGTGAATTGTGGGCTTGTGTTATGAAAAGTTTTCTTTTTGTGAATTTTTTTGGGTTGTGGATGTTTGACCGCTGGGACAATAATTTAACTACGGTGATGTTTTGAGGGAAGTCACTGCTAAATAAGTGAATTCTCTGTGTTTGCTAGCAGAGGGAAGTGTGCTTGAAATTTATTCTGCTTTGGAAGTTGTTGGGTTTTTTTGAGCCAAGATGGCTACTGCAAGCTGAGGCTGGGCTGCAGTGAGGAGCTACTTGCAGTGTTCTTCCTAGAGTGGGAAAACCCTGAAGGCTGGGGCAGGATCTGCCCAACATCTGTGTGGAGGGATTTGAGGGTTCATTTTGCTCCTTGTCCTGAAAAGGATCCTTTTTTTTGGCAAGTCCACCAACCTTCTACTATGGAACTCTGAGGAGAAGGGAAGATCTATGTTGTTGCAATATGATAAGTTTTTTTTTTTCTGTTTGCATTGAGGACTACAAGAGGCTGAATTAAGTTTTGTTGCAGTACTATTATAAGGAAATAAGACTTACCTGGGACAAAAGGTGAACTGTTTTGAGTTCTAATCAGACCAGGCTGATGAGCGCAGCATTATTGAACTGTCAATTAATGTTACTGTTGTTTTGCACTTTTGTTTTTTTCTTGCATTCTTTTGATCCTGACTGGATAACAAATAAACTTAAGTTTATCCTTTTGATACTTAACTGTGAGAGGCCATTCTGTTCAGTTTGCACAGTGTAAGCTATCCACCACAGGACTTCCTCCCGTTTGAGGAAGCACGCCTGGGCTATTTTGTGGTTGTGTGCCGGTCCCTGCTTTACCTTAAGGGACGGCCACGCTACAGAGTACAATGTTTATTTTAATATTTGCTATACCATCTTTAAACAAAAGTAACAAGGCAGTTTACAGACTAATTGTAAGGAAAGGAACACCAGAATATTTGAATAGTGTGAGAGAGCGATCGAGCAGGAGAAGGGCAAAGCAAGAGTCATAATACAAGGACATGATACAAGGACATGAAAGGACATTATGGAGCTCTCGACCTCTCCAACTTGTTGAGTCCTCCTGGACATATTGTTTATGTTTTTTTGATCATACGACTTAGGCGTTTCTGGCTGATTTGGACATCCACCGGGGTTTAGAGCGGTTTTTAGACATCTATATTTTTTGATTATGAGCTCGATAGGGTGCAGTTGATGTGCTTATAGGACATTTCATGTCCTATAAGCACATCAACTGCACCCTATCGAGCTCATAATCAAAAAATATAGATGTCTAAAAACCGCTCTAAACCCCGGTGGATGTCCAAATCAGCCAGAAACGCCTAAGTCGTATGATCAAAAAAACATAAACAATATGTCCAGGAGGACTCAACAAGTTGGAGAGGTCGAGAGCTCCATAATGAAGGGCCGGTAACTGAAAAGATCGAAAAACAAATGAAGTCGTATAGAACATGTCTAAATGAAGGGTTGTTGAGAAGATATTTTTCTAATAAGCATAGTAGCAATAAGTGGTTGTTAGCACTCCATTATTGCTAGTTAAGGGCTCGTTAATCAATTCAGTTGCATGCACATCTTGGATTTGCGCCCCAAATTCGGTACACAACATTTGTTGTGATATATAGAATTTAAGGGTATGGGTGTAACTGCAAACATTTTCCCAACCGTATCCCTGGAAACTTGTCTGTGCAATTCAGGTAAAGGTATGTACATATAGGTTGTATATGTGTAATTTTTGTGCATATTGAGTGCATGATTTTATGATTGCCTATTTTCATGCACAAAAATTAGAGTCCTCAGAGTATTTTTTTGTAATTTCTTGTATACTTATTTCCATAGGAGCCATTTTATGCTTTCACACAGTTTGTAATCTGTGTAAATTGTTAATAAGAATGCCGAAGGAAGCCTTGCAGCCATTAGATTACATCAGAGCATGCCTAAAACACACCACAGAGTGATGACTATAAATCAACTTAAAGATCATTAAGGAGAAATTACAGAACAGACAAGACGGTGCCTATTTTATGCCTATTATATAATGGCGCCAAACACCATCCAAAAATAAATCTCCAAAGTCCAATCAGAGATGATACCTAATAATCTTCAATCCCACATCTCCCTCAATAAAAACAATTTAGAAAGTTCTCCAGGCAGCTACTTCAGAAGTAATTGTATTCAGTTAGGTAGATCATCAGCCATTGGAGATCATATGTCATGATCTTCCAATTTATCCACCAGGAAAAAAAAAAGTAAAAAAATATATTTTACTTGACAGTTTATCAGACCAACACAATCACATTTCGAACAACACCTTGCAACAGGGTAAGAGATTTATTTTCCAATGAGAGGCAACACCTCTTCTCTGCCATCAGTTTGTTGGACTATATTAAAACAGCTCTCAGATTTTATTCATAATGCATATTTTTATTCATTTATTTTTATCTAGATTGGTTCATGCCCTGTAAACCTCAGCAGTTTGGGATCACATGGGACAGGTAAGTTATTTTCAATTTTACAGTGAATGTGATATAATGGCAAGTTAATAAGAGTTTAAAAAATATCTATTTGTGCATCTTTTTGTAATTGAATTATACAATTGGTTTAATTGTATTTCAAATGAAGTTGTTCAATTTATCCACAGATTACAGATAGAATGGACTGTTACAGTTCAAATTTTCCCATACTTCAATGTTTAAAAATACCCTTCAGTTTAGTTGGTTCTATGTGTTAACTTTTTGTTTATTTTCACACACACATCCAGGGAAGGGGGAAAGGGTGGGTGGGATTGTATTATTATTTTACAGAAAGAAAGGTTACTGAATGAATATATGTATTTGTGCTTTTATTGATCAATCAGTGGATGGGTGGGTGGGTTAAAATTATTGCTTAGATATGTTTATAAGACAATAGTGCTTATCTTGTTTTGCTATATGTCCACATACTTGTTTATTGCACTGTTAATATTTTAAAATCAATAAAGTTTAATTAAAAAAAAATTATCCCATACTTTCCTGGCAATATGTTCTATTTTGCTCTTCCATTTGTACCCCATTTTTCTTTTGAAGGACTCAAAGTTGCATACTGCCTAAAACTACCACATACCCCCTGTTTTACTAAACCGTGATAGCGGTTATTAGCGCAGGGAGCCGCGCTGAATACTCCGCGCTCATAAGAACATTCTTATTTTGTGCTGTTCAGCTGTCAGAAAAAAAGTCGTGAGCTTGACCTCAGTTCCGGGGAAGATGGTCGAATCACTGATCAGGGAAGGTATCAATGAGCATATAGAAAAAAACAAACTGATGAGAACAAACCAGCACGGTTTCTGTAAAGGACGATCGTGCCAAACGAATCTACTGCATTTCTTTGAGGGGATAAGCAAACATTTGGACCAAGGTAACCCCATTGACATAGTATATCTGGATTTCCAAAAAGACATGATACAGACGTATAAAATCATGAAAGGCATAGAGAAGGTGGAGAGGGGCAGATTCTTCAGATTAGCGGGGACAACAAAAACAAGAGGTCATTCAGAAAAACTGAGAGGGGACAGATTCAAAATGAATGCAAGGAAGTTTTTCTTCACTCAGAGGGTGGTGGACACCTGGAACACGCTTCCAAATGAGGTAGTAGGACAGAGTACAATAATGAGTTTCAAAATGGACTGGATGACTTCCTGGAAGTGAAGGGGATTACAGGGTATAGATAGAAGGTTACTCTACAGGACATAAGCGAAAAGCGTATGACAGTTTTAGGGTATGAGCACTATCAGGTCCTGGACCTGAGGGGCCGAAGTGTCGGGCACGATGACCTCCGGTCTGACCCAACAGGGGCAATTCTTATGTTCTTATCTGAATGAGATTTGGAGCTCCTTTCTTCAAAAATTCCAAAATGGCACGTATGTTCATTTGACCTTTTAGCTGCTTGGGTTTCACACCAAGGGCAGGATTCAGTAAATGGTGCTCAAAATTTAGTGCTGAAAATCGGCGCTGAATGATTTAGAACAGGCATTCCAGGTTCAGTGCCCTTTATAGAACAGTATGTAAAGCCAATTTCCACATATTGTGCATATTAATGTAATTGTTTTGTGTGGATGAATGTGAAACTCCTAGCAAGTCTTTAACAACACATTTTTGATTTTGTATATTGGGGGTTGATTAAGGATGTGCCTTTGAAAATAGTGGTTTTTATAATCTAACTAGTCTTATAGCCCGTTACATTAACGGGTGCTAGAATATATGTGTGTGTGTCTGTCTTTATTTCTTTCTCTCTCTCTCCTTAGCCTCTTTCTGTATTTCTGTCTTTCTTTTTCCTCGGCTGTCCACCACCACCCCTTGCCTGCTCCCCCTGTCCATTCTCCCTTCCTTTTACCTCCCTTGTGTCCACCATTATCCAGCAGCAGCCCTTCTCCCTTTGTTTTACCTCCCCCCTGTCCAGCAGCACCTCTTTCCTGCTCCCTCTGTCTAGCAGTAGACCTCCCTTCCCTTTTCCTCCCCCTGTGCAGCAGCACCTCTTTCCTGCTCCCCCTGTCCAGAAGTAGGCCTCCCTTCCTTTTTCTTCCCCCCCCTGTCCATCAGCACCTCTTCCCCTGTCCAGCAGCCCCTCTTTCCTGCTCCCCCTGTCCTGCAGTAGGCCTCCCTTCCTTTTTCTGCCCCCCCTGTCCATCAGCACCTCTTCCCCTGTCCAGCAGCAACCCTTACCTCCATTCGCGTCTGCCCTCCGCAGGCCTCCCTTCCTTTTTCTGCCCCACCGTCCATCAGCACCTCTTCCCCTGTCCAGCAGCAACCCTTACCTCCGTTCACGTCTGCCCTCCGCTGACAGCTGCCTCAAGCCGCCATGGCATGCAGACACCGACAGCTTCCGCGGCCTGCAGGCGCCGACAGCCACCGTGCGCGCCTGAAGCCAACAGCCGCCATGCGTAAGAACTACCTAAGGGCGAAGTGGTGGCCGCGTTGACAGGAGGCAATGCGGAGCCCGAGGCAGATGCTGGTAGCCCCTCCTCACGCTGGCTGAATGAGCTGCGCACTTCACCAGTGCAGGTGCTGTGTGTGCTGAGCAGTCCATGAAGTGTAAGATGCGTGGTAAGCGCGCATGCGCATTCCTGGCGACCACAGACCGACAGATCAGGGATCAGGGAACATGGCAGTAAGAGTGCGCATGCACGCTTAGCATTTTATTATAGTAGATGCTAACATTAGCACAGATCCAGAAATAAAACAAATATAAAAAAAGCCTTTTTCGATGTCCGGGCTAGAAATGTGCTTAGCATGTGGAAAAGACCTGCTTAAAGAGGACCCCCAAGAGAGTAACAAGAAGGTCAAACATTACACTGAACCAAATGAACCAAAATCATTTCTAACATGGCAACTACAACATTTTATTCAAAAATATTGTATGTTAATGCTTAGAGCTATTTTATAATATTGGCTTCACACCGACACCCAGTGGCGTACCAAGGGGGGGGCGGGAAGGGTGGTTCGCCCCGGGTGCCAGCCCTGAGGGGGTGCTCCCGGCCTTGCCGTTCAGTCCCCCCCCCTCCCCCGAAGGACCGCTCGCCCCACTGACCTTCCTGCACCACCTGTGAAGCAGCCCGCAGCGTCAGCGATCCCTGAACTGCTTGGGCGCTGCTTCCTGCGCCGCGGTCCCGCCCCTCCTCTGACGTCAGAGGAGGGACGGGACCGCGGCGCAGGAAGCAGTGCCTAAGCAGCACAGGGATTGTGTCGCGATCCTGCTGCGGCTGCTTCATAGGTGGTGCAGGAAGGTCAGTGGGGCGAATGGTCCTTCGGGCGTGGTGGGGGGGGACTGAATGGCAAGGCCGGGAGCATAGGTAGTGCTGCTTCATAAGTGGTGCGGGGAGGCCAGGGGGGCGATCGGTCCTTCGGGGTGGGGCGGGCGGGCAGGCAGGCAGGCTTTCAAGGGGGAAGGGGGTGACAGGCAGGCCTTCAAGGGGGGACAGGCCTTCAAGGGGGGAGGCAGGCCTTCAAGGGGGGGACAGGCCTTCGGGGGGTGTGCAGACCTTCAAGGGGGAGGGACAGGCCTTCAAGGGGGGGCAGGCAGGCCTTCAAGGGGGGGGGCAGGCAGCCTTCAAGGGGGGACAGGTCTACAAGGGGGTAGGACAGGCCTACAAGGGGGTGGGACAGGCCTTCAAGGGGGGGACAGGCCTTCGTGGGGGGGTGCAGGCCTTCAGGAGGGTGCAGGACTTCGGGGGGTGCAGACCTTCAAGGGGGTGCAGGCCTTCAAGGGGGGGACAGGCCTTCAAGGGGGGGACAGGCCTTTAAGGGGGGTACAGGCAGGCAGGCCTTCAAGGGGGGGACAGGCCTACAAGGGGGTGGAACAGGCCTTCAAGGGGGGTGCAGGCCTTCAGGGGGGGTGCAGACCTTCAAGGGGGTGCAGGCCTTCAAGGGGGGGTACAGGCCTTCGGGGGGGGGTGCAGGCCTTCAAGGGGGTGCAGACCTTCAAGGGGGTGCAGGCCTTCAAGGGGGGGACAGGCAGGCAGACCTACAAGGGGGGACAGGCCTACAAGGGGGAAACAGGCAGGCAGGCCTTCAAGGGGGGGGGGACAGGCCTACAAGGGGGTGGGACAGGCCTTCAAGGGGGGTGCAGGCCTTTAAGGGGGGACAGGCCTTTGGGGGGGGGACCCTGGTTTAGAAGTACACGGAGGGAAGGGGGTGTTCAAAGAGACGTGCATATGCCAAACTTTGGGGGGGAGGAAGAAATAATGGGTCTGAAAATAGAGGAGAGGGAGAGAGATGATGGACCATGGGATTTAGGTAGGGAAGGAGCAGAAAGGGAGGGAAATTGGACACAAGGGATGGTGTGGAGGAGTGATAGAGATACTGGATAGGAGGGTAATTGGGAAAAGAAAGGGAGAGATGGTGGACTCTGGGGTGGTGGGGAAGGAGGGAGAGATGCCGGATGAAAGGGTAGTTAAGAAAAGGTGGATCTGTGGAGGGAGATGAAAAAAAGGAAAGATACCAGACTTCCTGGGGAGGGAAGGGAAATGGAAAGGGAGGACAGAGTTGGCAGATGGATGGTTAGCTTGCAGAAAGAAGAAAGAAGGAGACCCTGGCAAGCAAGTTATCAGAAGAAAACCAGAGCCTTGGACCAACAAGATTTGAAATATAACCAGACAACAAAAGGTAGAAAAAATTAATTTTATTTTCTGTTTTGTGATTATAATATGTCAGATTTGAAATGTGTATCCTGCCAGAGCTGGTGTTGGACTGCAAACGTGAGCTAGGATTTAACAGAGAGAGGAAAAGTCCTTTTTGTTTCTTTATTTTATTTACACCACAGCGCCAGTGTGGTTAGGAGAAGCCAAAGGGAATGTAAAAGCTATAAAACCCACCAGGAGTTTTGAAAAAAATCACCCAACTGGGCAGGAAAATCGAATTGAAAAATCAATTCAATAGGCTGAATCGAATCAAATTTTTTTTTCCTGAATCTGGCAGCATTAGTTTGCGCTACTGTCTTAGACTTTAGGATCTGGGATTGGGTAGAGATTGCATCCTCAGTACTTTATAATGCAAGTGAAACGAGGATTTGGTCAGACTTTTGAAGGGTCTGCAGAAAAAAAATATTGTATAGGCCGGGGACATGAGACAGCAGGAAATGGGAACTTTTCTTCCTTCTATTTTTGTGAATGGAAAGGCTGAGGATGTCAGAGAGTTCAGTTAAAATATGTGCTTTATAAGAAAATATAATAACGTGTTTTATAAAGTTTATAGCATAGCTGGCCTACCCAGTGAGGTGTTCCTAGTGGTGGTGGTGGCAGCATGTCAATGTGTTGAGAGGAAGAGGTGGTCTGGGAAATTCTGCTGAGCAAACTCCGGGCCCATTTCCACCCCCCAGTTAGTCCACTCCACTCAACTGGTTCACACACTGAGTGGGTCTTTGGGTGTTGTTTTGGGATCTCTTCCAGTGGTTTATCAGTATCTCCTTCTGGTCCAAGGAAGGAAACTTTGTTATCTTTAGCATTGACCTACAGAATATGTTTGTAACAGCGCTGCTTGTGTGGTATTAGGCTATGTAGTGATCGAAAGAAAAAAAACAGACCTTTGCACATTTTTGCACGATATGGTGGGTATATGAGGAGATTCACATTTCCTGCACAGCTAAGTCCATGTGAAGTTACCTTGTGCTGTATTTGACATCTAGCAAGGTCTCTGTTTGAAAGGAAAGATCTAAACTTAAAAATGAAGTGGCCAGAAGTTATGGTAAAAGCAGATAGTGTAGCTGGTTTTAAGAAAGATTTGGACAAATTCCTGGAGGAAAAGTCCATAATCTGTTATTAAGACATGGGGGAAGAGTCTGCTTGCCCTGGATCGGTAGCATGGAATGTTGCTACTCTTTGGGTTTTGACCAGGTATTAGTGTCCTGGATTGGCTACCATGAGAATGGGCTACTGGGCATGATGGACCATTGGTCTGACCCAGTTAGGCTATTCTTATGTTATGTTCTCATCTGTAGGGGCCTTTGTTTTCACTTCTTATTTTAATGTATTTTTTTTCTGGGAACTTTTATCAGTGTTTTTTATAATGGGAACAAAAATGGAAGAGAATTAATGTGTGTGGGATGAGGGAGGGGGTAACTAATTTCTTCAGCTAAATAATTCAATCCACTTCAAACAGACATAGGAGAACTCACGCACCATTCACACACCCTCCAACCAAAAACGTCAAAAGAAAAAAACTGCTTGACAACCTCCTAGCCATTCGAGCTGCAACACTCGACCCCCAACTCTACAACCAATTGACATCGACCACAGACTGCAAAACCTTCAAAAAGAAATAAAAACCCTTCTATTCAAAAAACACATAAAACCGAACTAACACAATCAGAACTGTCCCAAGCATCACCTGCAACTACTCCATATGTACTTCTGATGTCATGACAATTCAGACATAATTTATGTTATGTTTGGAATATAAGAAAATTTTCACTGCCTGTTTCTATTCTGACCATTTATTCCGTTTCATGGTCATTACAAAAAATATTTTTTACATAGGGGGGGGTGTCAAAAAATGATGGGCCCCGGGTGCCACATACCCTAGGTACGCCACTGCCGACACCCCATCTTATTGGCACTGGCGGAACAGGTTGCTTGCACAGCTGATGTTGGGGCTTCAAATTACGGTTTGTACTTTAAAACAGAGGAAAACATTGGGTGACCAGAGAGCTGGATCAAGGACATATGCTAGATGTAATTTACTTGGATTTCAGCAAAGCCTTTGATACAGTTCCTCATAGGAGGCTGTTGAACAAACTTGAAGGGCTGAAGTTAGGACCCAAAGTGGTGAACTGGGTCAGAAACTGGCTGTCGGACAGACGCCAGAGTGTGGTGTTTAATGGAAGTCGCTCGAAGGAAGGAAACATAAGAACATAAGAACATAAGCAATGCCTCTGCTGGGTCAGACCTGAGGTCCATCATGCCCAACAGTCCGCTCACGCAGTAATCCTCTATTTATACCCCTCTATCCCCTTTTCCAGCAGGAAATTGTCCAATCCTTTCTTAAACCCCTGTACTGTACTCTGCCCTATTACTCCCTCTGGAAGCGCATTCCAGGTGTCCACCACTCGTTGGGTAAAGAAGAACTTCCTAGCATTCGTTTTAAATCTGTCCCCTTTCAACTTTTCCAAGTGTCCTCTTGTTCTTTTATTTTTCGAAAGTTTGAAGAATCTGTCCTTCTCTACTCTCTCTATGCCCTTCATGATCTTATAAGTCTCTATCATATCCCCTCTAAGTCTCCTCTTCTCCAGGGAAAAGAGACCCAGTTTCTCCAATCTCTCAGCGTATGAGAGGTTTTCCATCCCTTTTATCAAGCGTGTCGCTCTCCTCTGAACCCTCTCGAGTAACGCCATATCCTTCCTAAGGTACGGAGACCAATATTGGACGCAGTATTCCAGATGCGGGCGCACCATCGCCCGATACAATGGCAGGATAACTTCTTTTGTCCTTGTTGTAATACCCATAAGAACATAAGAACATAAGAACTGCCTTCTCCGGATCAGACCTTCGGTCCATCAAGTCCGGCGATCCGCACACGCGGAGGCCCTGCCAGGTGTACACCTGGCGTAATTTATAGTCCATCAAATCCTTATATGCCTCTCTTAAGGAGATATGCATCTAGTTTGCTCTTGAAGCCTAGGATGGTCGATTCTGTCATAATCTCCTCTGGGAGAGCATTCCAGGTGTCAACCACTCTCTGAGTAAAGCAGAACTTCCTGACATTAGTCCTGAACCTGTCCCCCCTCAGCTTCATTACATGTCCTCTAGTCCGTGTCAAATTGTACAATGTAAATAATCTTCTCTGCTCTATTTTGTCGATTCCTTTCAGTATTTTGAAGGTCTCGATCATATCCCCACGCAGTCTCCTTTTCTCAAGGGAGAACAATCCTAGTGTTATAAGTCTGTCCTCGTATTCCAGTTTCTCCATACCCTTCACCAGTTTTGTTGCTCGTCTCTGCACCCTCTCCAGCAGCTTTATATCCTTCTTTAGGTAGGGGGACCAATGTTGGACACAGTATTCCAAGTGTGGTCTGACCATTGCCCTATAAAGCGGCATTATAACTTTCTCTGATCTACTCGAGATTCCTTTCTTTATCATGCCCAACATTCTATTTGCCTTCTTTGCCGCTGCCGCGCATTGTGCCGACGGCTTCAGGGTCCTATCTATCAGTACACCCAGGTCCTTTTCTTGTTCACTCTTCCCCAGAGTTGCACCTGACATTGTATACTCGTATTCCTTATTTTTATTGCCTAAATGCATTACCTTGCATTTCTCCACATTGAACTTCATCTGCCATTTCTCCGCCCATGTTTCTAACCGACACAAGTCGCTCTGGAGTTTCTCTCGATCCTCCTGCGATCTGATTGCCCGGCATAGTTTTGTATCGTCTGCAAACTTGATGATCTCACTGGATGTTCCTTCCTCCAGGTCATTGATATAAATATTAAAAAGGATCGGCCCAAGTACCGAGCCCTGGGGTACACCACTAGTCACTTTCTCCCAGTCGGAGAACTTCCCATTTATGCCCACTCTCTGCTTTCGGTTTTCCAGCCATTTGCCTATCCATCTTTGTATATCCCCCTCTATGCCATGACTTTGTAGTTTCCTGAGAAGTCTTTCGTGTGGAACTTTGTCGAACGCTTTCTGGAAGTCCAAGTATATTATGTCCACCGGCTTCCCACTATCAATTTGCTCGTTCACGGTCTCGAAAAATTGGAGTAAATTAGTCAAACATGATTTCCCTTTCCTGAATCCATGTTGACTGGGTTTCATCAAGTCGTATGCGTCCAAGTGCCGGACTATGCTATCCTTGATCAGTGCTTCAACCATCTTGCCAGGGACAGACGTAAGACTAACAGGTCTATAGTTGCCCGGTTCCCCTCTCGATCCTTTTTTGAAAATTGGGGTGACGTTCGCTATCCTCCAGTCGTCCGGTATCTGTCCAGTTCTGATTGTCAGGTTTGCAAGTTTTTGCAATAACTCTCCGATTTCAAACTTCAATTCCTTTAAGACTCTCGGATGAATCCCATCCGGTCCAGGGGATTTGTCACTTTTAAGTTTGTCGATCTGATAGTATATCTGGTCTAAGTCCACTTCAACTGTGGTGAGGCTGTCTTCTATTTCTCCTGCAAACACTTTCTCCGCTTCAGGTATTGTTGAGGTGTCCTCCTTCGTAAAGACGGACGCAAAGAAGGAATTTAGTTTGTCTGCGATTTGTTTATCTTCCTTGATGTACCCTTTTCTTCCCTGGTCGTCCAGGGGTCCCACTGCCTCTTTTGCAGGTTTTTTCCCTTTCACGTATCTAAAGAAGGGCTTGAAGTTTTTGGCCTCCTGGGCTATTTTTTCCTCATATTCCTGTTTTGCATCCCTCACCGCCTTGTGACATTTCTTCTGATCATCTTTATGTTTGTTCCAGGCTTCGGTTGTCTTTATGCATTTCCATTTTTTGAAAGAGTCCTTCTTTTCTTTTATGGCTTCCTTCACCTGTATGGTAAGCCATGCCGGTTCTCTTTTGCTCTTTGTTCTCCGATCTTTGGAAATCCTCGGAATGTAGAGATCTTGTGCTTCTGTGATAGTATTTTTCAGTAGGGTCCATGCCTGATCAACCGTTTCAAGTTTGTCCACCATCTTCTCGAGTCGTTTTTCTACCATGGCTCTCATGCTATCGTATTTACCCTTTTTAAAGTTCAAGGTGGTGGTTAAGGTTTTGGCATGTTTCCCTTTCCCGATGTCAAGTTTAAAGTTGATTACATTGTGATCACTCGTTCCCAGTGGAACTATGACTTCCACTTCTGTTATCGGTCCCGTGAGGCCATTTAGGACCAAGTCCAAGGTGGCGTTGCCTCTTGTCGGCTCTTTTACCATTTGTTCCAGGAAGCAATCCCCTAGCACCTCCAGGAACTTGGCTTCCTTGCCGCAGTTGGAGGTTGCTAGTTTCCAGTCTATCCCTGGGAAATTGAAGTCTCCCAATATAATTACATTGCCTGTCTTGCATTCTTGTTTGATTTCCTCCATCATTTCTGAGTCAGTTTCCTCCGCCTGTCCTGGTGGACGATAGTAAAGGCCAATTTTCGTATCTGCGCCATATTGACCAGGAATTTTGATCCAGAGTGATTCAAGCTTCTCTTTCATTTCTGTTGTAACCATTTCAACAGAATCTATTCCCTCCTTAACATATAGAGCAATACCTCCACCTTTCTGCCCTACTCGATCTCTTCTATACAGTTTGTATCCCTGTAGTACTGTGTCCCATTTGTTTTCTTCATTCCACCATGTTTCTGTTATGCCAATGATATCCAATATGTCATGTCTTGCTATTGTCTCTAGTTCCCCCATTTTGTTACCCAGACTTCTAGCATTCGTATACATACATCTAAGTTCCCTTCGTGTTACCTTTTTGGACCTTCTACTCTTGGCCTTCCCTGTAGTTTCAATTACGGTATCCTTTACTGCTCCTGTGTTATCACCTTTGTTTGCTGTGTGGTCGTCCCCTCCTGTGTCTGAGTTGTCCCTTCCTGCTTTTTCTCCCTTATTGGCTGTGAGGTCGTCTTCTCTTGTGTAGGTGTAGTTGTCCTTGGCTTCTTCGTCGGGGCATCCTGCTATCCGTACCATCGACCGGTGGTCGACTGTCGGCTTTCCCCTGTCTTTCAGTTTAAAGCCTTCTCGATTGCCTTCTTCATGTTGCCTGCCAAAACTCTTGCTCCTTCCTTGTTGAGGTGTAGTCCGTCCCTTCTGTAGTACTTGCTTTTTCCCCAGAACGCCGTCCAGTTGCGCACGAAGTCGAAGCCTTCTTCTTCGCACCATCGTCTCATCCAGGCGTTGATTACTTGCAATTCCCCTTGTCTCTTTCCATCCGCTCTTGGTACTGGGAGGATCTCAGAGAAGGCCACCTTCACCTCCCTGATCTTCAGTTGTCTTCCGAGAGAGCGGAGCTGGCCCTTCAGCTCTTCCCTGTCATACTTCCGCCCGCTCACATCATTTGTTCCCACGTGGATAAGTACAGCGGTGTCCTCTCCCCCTGCTCCATCTATGATCCTGGAGATCCTGTTGGTCACATCCTTCACTCTTGCTCCAGGCAGACAGGTGACGACTCTGTCCTCTCTTCCTCCTGCGGTGTAGCTGTCCACATGTCGTATGATGGAGTCGCCTACGATGATCCCCATCCTCTTTATTCGGGAGTTCCTTGGGGGGCGTTGGTCCACGTCCTTGGAGTAGGGCCAGTCTTCTTCCTCCAATGATACTCTTGAAATTTTTTCCTGTTCTTTGGGTGGGGCGATGTCTTCCTGTGCTCTCACTATTCCTCCTGGTGTGCGGTTGTCTCCTACCTCGTCTTCGGTTTCTTCTGTGTTTGCATGGGTGTCTTCTCTCCTCACATCGGTTTCCTGAGTACAGTTTTCCAGCCCTGGGATCTCTACGTGGTGCTGATGAGCTTCCTCTATGAACATTTCTAGTTCCTTGACCTCGTCGTTTGGACTGTACTCCACTAGAATCTTCTCCTGTGCTCGGATTCTGTCTTCGAGTTCCATCACTGTTCCTTCCAGTAGTCTTACCTGATATTTCAAGCTATCCATCTCCATGCATCGATTGCAAATGTATGCCTGGGTCCCCGAAGGGAGGTAGTCATACATATTGCAGCCGATACAGAAGACCGGAAAGCTCACCTTCTGACTTCCTTGGGCTTCCATTTCTTGCTTCCCTTGTGTGTGCTTGTGTCCCTTGCCTGCTGCTTCCTTATGTTGCTTGCCTTGCTGTCTCTTTTGTGTGTGCTGTCTCCGCTCTACTTCACCTTGATTGTATGTGTGGATTTGTTCCTTTGGCGTCTGTCTCTTCCTTACCTTCTGTGTTTGTCGCTTCCTTACCGTTCAGTCCTCCTCGGTGTTCTTGATAGTAGATACTCGTCCCTTGCAAGGCCCTTCGCAAAGGCGCTCTCGCTAAGGCGAGCGCCTTTGCCGCTCGCCTTCGCCGCGCGCCGAACGGCCTCGCGCCGTTGACTCCTCCCCTTTTAAGGGGGAGTCTGTCCGATGACGCTGAGGGGGGGCGGAGCTACCTCTCGCCGCTACCCCTAGGCTTGCTGGTCTCCCGGCTGCTAGTCTCCCTTACGCAGCCCTTCTCCTCCGCTTCCTGCCGGTGCTGGTGTCTCACTCTCCTCTCCTTCCTCTTCCACGAGGCACGCCTGGCTGGTGAGCGATCTCTTGCCTCGCGCCGTTGACTCCTCCCCTTTTAAGGGGGAGTCTGTCCGATGACGCTGAGGGGGGGCGGAGCTACCTCTCGCCGCTACCCCTAGGCTTGCTGGTCTCCCGGCTGCTAGTCTCCCTTCCGCAGCCCTTCTCCTCCGCTTCCTGCCGGTGCTGGTGTCTCACTCTCCTCTCCTTCCTCTTCCACGAGGCACGCCTGGCTGGTGAGCGATCTCTTGCCTCGCGCCGTTGACTCCTCCCCTTTTAAGGGGGAGTCTGTCCGATGACGCTGAGGGGGGGCGGAGCTACCTCTCGCCGCTACCCCTAGGCTTGCTGGTCTCCCGGCTGCTAGTCTCCCTTCCGCAGCCCTTCTCCTCCGCTTCCTGCCGGTGCTGGTGTCTCACTCTCCTCTCCTTCCTCTTCCACGAGGCACGCCTGGCTGGTGAGCGATCTCTTGCCTCGCGCCGTTGACTCCTCCCCTTTTAAGGGGGAGTCTGTCCGATGACGCTGAGTGGGGGCGGAGCTACCTCTCGCCGCTACCCCTAGGCTTGCTGGTCTCCCGGCTGCTAGTCTCCCTTCCGCAGCCCTTCTCCTCCGCTTCCTGCCGGTGCTGGTGTCTCACTCTCCTCTCCTTCCTCTTCCACGAGGCACGCCTGGCTGGTGAGCGATCTCTTGCCTAGCATTCTATTTGCTTTCTTAGCGGCTGTTGCGCACTGTGCCGTCGGCTTCATTGTCATGTCCACCATTACCCCCAAGTCCCTTTCTTGGTTGCTCTCATTCAATAATATCCCTCCCATCGTATAGTTGTACCTCGGGTTTCTGTTTCCAACATGCAATACTTTACATTTCTCAACGTTGAACTTCATCTGCCATCTCGCCGCCCATTCCCCCAATTTGTTCAAGTCCCTTTGCAATTCTTCGCATTCCTCTTTAGTCCCAGCTCCACTAAATAGTTTTGTATCGTCCGCAAATTTTATTATCTCACACTTCGTGCCTGTTTCTAGATCATTTATGAATATATTAAATAGCAGCGGCCCGAGCACCGAGCCCTGCGGAACACCACTCGTGACCCCCATCCAGTCCGAGTAGTGGCCCTTCACCCCTACCCTCTGTTTCCTACCCGCCAACCAGTTTCTGATCCATCTATGTACGTCTCCGTCCACTCCATGGTTCTTCAGTTTCCGGAGTAGACGTTCGTGAGGCACCTTGTCAAAGGCTTTTTGGAAATCAAGGTATATGATGTCTATGGGGTCTCCTCTGTCCATCCGTTTGTTAATTCCTTCGAAGAAGTGCAATAAGTTCGTTAGGCACGATCTCCCCCTGCAGAAACCATGTTGGGTTGTTTTCAAAAGTTCGTTTCTTTCCAGATGTTCATCGATGTGTTCTTTAACCAGTGCTTCTGTCAGTTTCCCCGGAACCGAAGTCAAACTCACTGGTCTGTAGTTTCCCGGGTCACCTCTTGATCCCTTTTTAAAGATGGGCGTGACATTGGCTATCTTCCAATCCTCCGGGATCATGCCTGTTTTCAAGGATAGGTTGCAAATTTGCTGCAGTAGTTCCGCTATCTCCTCCTTTAATTCCTTCAGAACCCTGGGATGGATTCCGTCCGGACCCGGGGATTTGTCAGTTTTAAGTTTTTCTATCTGCCTGTGTACATCATCAAGGCTCACTTCCATGGATGTTAATTTTTCTGCTTGATTTCCATTGAATATTTGTTCAGGTTCCGGTATGTTGGTTGTGTCTTCGTTTGTAAATACAGACGAGAAGAACATGTTGAGTCTTTCTGCGACTTCTTTCTCCTCCTTCACCGCTCCCTTCCTGTCTCCTTCGTCCAGCGGTCCTACCTCCTCCCTAGCTGGCTGTTTCCCTTTAACATATCTGAAGAACGGTTTGAAATTTCGTGCCTCCCTGGCTAGCCTCTCTTCATACTCTCTTTTGGCTTTTCGAACCACACGGTGACATTCTTTTTGATACTTCCTGTGCTCCTTCTGGTTCCCTTCAGTTTTGTCCTTTTTCCATTCCCTGAATGAATTTTTCTTATTGCCTATCGCTTCCTTCACTATTTTAGTCATCCATACTGGGTCTTTTGTTCGACCCTTTTTGCACCCCTTTCTGAATCTGGGGATGTGCAGATTTTGTGCCTCGCTCACTGTGTCTTTGAAAAAAGACCAGGCATGTTCTACTGTTTGCCATTTTTTGGAAGTGTTCCTAAGTTTCTTCCTTACCATTTCCCTCATTGCTTCATAGTTTCCTTTCCTGAAGTTGAAAGATGTCGCTATGGTTCTCTTTCCGTTCGGTATGCCTACTTCAACCTTGAACTTGATCATATTATGATCACTGTTTCCCAACGGTCCCACTACTTCCACTTCCTTTGCAGGTCCCCTTAGTCCATTTAGGATTAAATCCAGAGTGGCATTTCCTCTCGTCGGTTCTCTAACAAGCTGCTCCATGAAGCAATCTTGTATAGCCTCCAGGAATTCTGTCTCCCTAGCGCATCTTGAGCTTCCAAGACTCCAGTCTATCCCAGGATAGTTGAAGTCTCCCATAACAACTGTGTAACCACTTTTGCATTCTCGCTTCATCTCGGCATCCATTTCTTTATCGCTATCTCCGGTTTGCCCGGGTGGACGATAGTATAGGCCCATCTTTATTTCATGCCCTTTCCTACCCGGTATTTTAACCCATAGCGATTCCAGTTTGTTGATCATCTCCGCTGTGTCCATTCTTGTCGATTGTATGCTTTCTTTTACGTATAGGGCTATTCCTCCTCCTTTCTGACCTGACCTATCCCGGCGATAGAGCTTGTACCCCGGCAGTGCTGTATCCCATTTGTTTTCCTCATTCCACCACGTTTCAGAGATTCCAATGATGTCTATGTCCTCTGCATTGGCCATGGCTTCTAGCTCCCCCATTTTGTTTCTTAAACTCCTTGCATTAGTATATATGCAGTTTAGATCCTGGCATTTTGTCGTCTTCATTTCTTTTCCCTGTGCTTCAGTCTTTGGTGTCTTCTCTTTTGCTACAATCTTTCTAACCTCCTCTTCTGGGTTAGTTGACTCCTGTAATTTGTCTCTTGTTTCTTCCCTGCCTTTTTTCCCCTTAGTATCTTCACGGGATACCTTCTTCCGAATCATCGACGCTAGGTCGACTGTCGGCTTTCCCCTTTCTCTTAGTTTAAAGCCTGTTCTATTCCTCTCTTGACGTTGTTTGCTAGAAGTCTTGTTCCCGCCACGCTCAGGTGCAGTCCATCTCTCCTGTAGAGCTTGCTCTTGCCCCAGAACGTTGTCCAGTTCCTCACGAAGTGGAACCCTTCTTCCTCACACCATCTCCTCATCCATGCATTTATTGATTGTAGTTCTTCCTGCCTTTTCACATCTGCCCTCGGTACCGGTAGGATCTCTGAGAATGCTATCTTCTGGGTCCTCATCTTCAGTTTCCTTCCTAGAATCTTGAACTGTTCTATCAGCGTGCCTCTTCTGTAGTCTCTCCTGCTGACATCATTCGTCCCGATGTGGATCATTACTGCGGTCTCTTCCGTCTCCGCTCCTTCCAGGACCTTCCCAATTTTGTCCACGATGTCCTTGGTTCTCGCTCCTGGGAGGCAGGTCACCAGTCGATCCTCTCTTCCTCCTGCTATGTGGCTATCCACATGCCTCAATATCGAGTCTCCCACCAGGATCGCTGACTTTCCCTTCTTCAATTTTCTTATCGGTCTCAGGTCAATGTCCTCGGTGTGCTTAGCTCTCTCTTCTTCTGGGCATCGACTAGCCAATTCTTCCCCCTCGTGTGGTATTCTTCTGTGGGTGTCTTCTTTGAGGTCATCTGCTTCTTGCTCCCCCTTCCAAGTTGGTGTTGCATCATCTCTCATCTGGAGTTCGTTCTCTTCCACCCTCCTCCTGTATGCTTCCTCAATGAATTCCTCGAGTTCCCTGACTTCCTTCTCGATGTGTTTCTCACTCCTGAAGTCTTCAAATGCCCTGGTAGGGTCCTCCGTGGTGTAAAGTCCTTCTAGCTCCTGTATCTTGTCCTCAAGTCGCTTGACTTCTTTCTTCAAGCTTTTCAGCTCCTGACACCGACTGCATACGTATGACTGTCTCCCCGAGGGGAGGTAGTCATACATATGACAGTCCGCGCAGAACACTGGAAAGCTCATCTTCTGGTTACCTTCTGCTTCCATCGGGGTTACTACTTTAAGAAAACAGATAAGTTTACGTGTTCCTTCGGTGCCTGCTTCCTTCTGCACCTGCTTCTTGCTTTACTGCCTTCTGCCTTTGTATGGACTGCCTACGCTCTACCTTTCCTTACTTTTGTTTGTGTGATTGTTCTTTCTGTGCCTGGTGCCTTTGCACAACCTTGCCTAACTTTTGCTTGTGTGTGGTTGTTCCTTCTGTATCTGCTTCTTGCCTTGCTGCTTTCTTGTGTGTGTTGTCTTTTCTCTTCCTTACCTTACTGCTGCTTGTGTGTTCGTCTCTTCTGCGCTGCTTGCCACTTCCTCACCTTTCAGTCCTTCCCTGTGCTCTTGGGTGTAGTGACTTGGCCCTTCTTGAGGCCCTTCGCAAAGGCGCTCTCGCTAAGGCGAGCGCCTTTGCCGCTCGCCTTCGCCGCGCGCCTAACGGCTGTGCGCCGTTGGCTCCGCCCCCTTTTATGGGGGGTTCGGGTGCTGACTCCTCTGACGCGGTGGGGGTGGGCGGAGCTAACTCTCGCCCAGCCCCTAGCCTCCTGCTCTCCTCTGTCTCCCTCCTCTGCTCGTTTTTGCTTCTAAAACTGCTTTTCTCCCTTGCTGCTTCTACTCCTCTTGCCTGATGCTGTGCACCACGTTCGTCGTTGGCTCCGCCCCCTTTTATGGGGGGTTCGGGTGCTGACTCCTCTGACGCGGTGGGGGTGGGCGGAGCTAACTCTCGCCCAGCCCCTAGCCTCCTGCTCTCCTCTGTCTCCCTCCTCTGCTCGTTTTTGCTTCAGAGTTCGGTGCTGGGGCCAATCCTGTTCAATATGTTTGTGAGTGACATTGCTGAAGGGTTAGACAGAAAAGGGTGCCTTTTTGCAGATGATACCAAAATTTGTAACAGAGTAGACACCGAAGAGGGAGTGGAAAATATGAAAAAGGATCTGCAAAAGTTAGAGGAATGGTCTAATGCCTGGCAACTAAAATTCAATGCAAAGAAATGCAGAGTAATGCATTTGGGGATTAATAATAGGAAGGAACAGTATATGCTGGGAGGAGAGAAGCTGATATGCACGGACGGAGAGAGGGACCTTGGGGTTATAATGTCCGAAGATCTAAAGGCGAAAAAACAGTGTGACAAGGCAGTGGCTGCTGCCAGAAGGATGCTGGGCTGTATAAAGAGAGGCGTAGTCAGTAGAAGGAAGAAGGTGTTGATGCCCCTGTACAGGTCATTGGTAAGGCCCCACTTGGACTATTGTGTTCAGTTTTGGAGACCGTATCTGGCGAAAGACGTAAGAAGACTTGAGGCAGTCCAGAGGAGGGCGACGAAAATGATAGGAGGCTTGCGCCAGAAGACGTATGAGGAGAGACTGGAAGCCCTGAATATGTATACCCTGGAGGAAAGGAGAGACAGGGGAGATGTGATTCAGACGTTCAAATACTTGAAGGGTATTAACATAGAACAAAATCTTTTCCAGAGAAAGGAAAATGGTAAAACCAGAGGACATAATTTGAGGTTGAGGGGTGGTAGATTCAGGGGCAATGTTAGGAAATTCTACTTTACGGAAAGGGTAGTGGATGCCTGGAATGCGCTCCCGAGAGAGGTGGTGGAGAGTAAAACTGTGACTGGGTTCAAAGAAGCGTGGGATGAACACAGAAGATTTAGAATCAGAAAATAATATTAAATATTGAACTAGGCCAGTACTGGGCAGACTTGCACGGTCTGTGTCTGTGTATAGCCCTTTGGTGGAGGATAGGCTGGGGAGGGCTTCAATGGCTGGGAGGGTGTAGATGGGCTGGAGTAAGTCTTAACAGAGATTTCGGCAGTTGGAACCCAAGCACAGTACCGGGTAAAGCTTTGGATTCTTGCCCAGAAATAGCTAAGAAGAAAAAAAAAAAAAAAAATTTAAATTGAATCAGGTTGGGCAGACTGGATGGACCATTCGGGTCTTTATCTGCCGTCATCTACTATGTTACTATGTTACTATACTGACACTGACGAGTGGCTGCTTCAGGGAATAGGAGGGAACTCCCTGAAGCAGCCACTCGTTGGTGAAACAAGGGCCTTGTTGGACTTGGATACTGGTTCCTTATCTGCACTCTAAATGCCGAACATGGAAGAAGATCACTGCGTCGGATCGCAATCCTGGCTCTATTAACAGCTTTGAAGATAAGTGAAACTTTTCCTTAGGTTCTTTTACCTGTTCCCTGTACACAGTGGTGGGATATGCTCCCATTTTGAAAGATTGCATTTTTGAAAAATAGTGGAGTTGTTTGCCCATGATACAGAATAAGAACGGCTGAAAAACTCATCGGGTTGCCGTCTGCACATGAAACAAAGTTGAGGCTTTTTTCCCACTGTAAGGAAATGGTTTTTCAGTGGGCATTTCCACCACTTGGCTAATAACATTTCTTGATTGTAGGTTGATTTAAATGTCTCTATCATATTTCCCCTCGCCCTGTTTTCCTCCAAAGTATACATATTGAATTCTTTAAGCTGTCCTCATACGCCTATGACGAAGACCACTGACCATTTTAATAGCCTTTCTGTTGAATACTTCTGTTGGTGTACATGAATTGTTATAATTTTAATTGCAATGTTAAATGACAATTCAAACAAGATGTTTCACACTAAACTAATGGATCCCTCCCTAATAAAAAAAATCCTCTGGACTTGTTCTCACACACACACACACACACAAGGATGTCAGGCCTTCTTCCCTGAGAAGGTAAGCAAATAAAGTAAAAAAGAAAAGCACATTTATAATCGTGAAGGTATTTAATGGTCTAATAGTGGCAGTAATTGTTTCACGCATTTCATGTCTGGCAAATGGCTGTCTTTGGATGAAAAAGGAGATTCAGTGACTGTCTTGCTTTGATTTCCTAGGTTGGGCAGAGTAATAGAAGCTGAGGATCTCGCAACAAGAATGTTGAAATGTTGTCCCCGGGGCCGCGTGTCTGCTGGAAATGCCCTACATCATGACTTCTTCAGTACTCTGCCACCTCAGCTGTACCAGCTTCCTGATGGTGGGTTGTCTGGAAAACCTTTAACTTACTATGACATAAGGGTGATTTAAGTTTTAGCTGATGAGTAATGTGCTGACCTCTGCTTTTGTCACCATTAACACTGTACCAACTCATCTTTCCTACAAGCCCTACCCTACCATAATACTATATCATGTATATCCCCCAGTACTAACCATTATCCCCCCAATTCTATAAAAAGTGCTCAAAATTGCATGTGCATATTTGGGCACGTGCCCAATTTGTGCATGCAATTTAATTGAATGAGCCAATTAGCTCCGATGACTGGGATCCTAATGAGCAAGTATTGGTGCTAATCGAAATTGATTAAAATTTACATACCTACATTTTGTGGGTCCTAAAAGGGTTGTAGCAATGGGAAGGTCTTGGGCAGATCAGGGGCATTCCTGCAATTTACATGCATAGTTATAGAATAAAGGGGGATCCGTGCCTAATTTAGGCACAAGGATTTGTACCGCATTTCAATTGGTGTAAATGTCCACGTCTAAAATTTGGTTCGGTTCCTGGCGCTAAGCACTATTCTAAAACCGGCACCTAACATTGAGTGCCATTTATATAGAATTGCAGATTTATTTTTTTTTGGCACCATTTATAGAATCTAGTCCCAAATCATCTTATGCCAAGTTCTCCTCATTAAATGTTGGGGAATTCTAAAAGAGGCACCTAAAATTAGGCACCTAACTTCATTATTTAATTGGTTTCAGTTATGAGCTTTAACAAGCTCATAATTGAAAAAAAATAAAATTTAATTGGGAAATAGGCGCCTATCTTCATAAGCGCGATTCTATCGCATAATGCCTAGTGGCGCCTAACACCAAAGTAGGCATGTTTAGGGGTGAAGAAAGACTTAGGCGCCGCTAGGTGTGATTCTCTAAAGGACTTACAGTAGGTGCCTATAATGTAGGCCTTTAAAATCCTGGCCTACATTACAGGTACCTAAGTTTTAAGTAAAGTGCCACTAAGCACGATTCTGTAATGGGCACCGAAATGTGATTGACATGCAATAGGCACCTATCTTTTATAGGTACCAATTATTGAGTCTGGCCCTGTGTTCTTCTCACAAATTCATGCACATGTGTTTGCCCCCCCCCCCCCCTCTTTTTTTTTTTTTTTCATTTCCATTCTGCCTGGCCACAAATATTGTTCCCAGACTGCAAAGGTTTTTAATGTTACATGAGCTCAACCTCTTGAGTATTCTTAAAACTTTCCTGAGTGTGGGCTTTTGCCTATGCACAGCCAGTCAAAAGGGGGACCTTTTCTGACCTAGCTGTTAAGTTGTCAGAAGATTTAAGATTTTCTGACTGCTCCCCGAGTAAAGCAACTGCCAGCTTCTATTTCTTGTAAGCTACCATCCTCATGGAGAGGCTGTGAGAGCTACGCATTCCTTTTCTCTTCACCCAACCACAGAGCACAAATCTACTTTGACACTTTTAGAAAAATGAAAAGCTGGAATCTCGCAGGAGCCTGCCTGGGCCGGGGGAGAGAGGGGGGAGCGCTCACAGCAGGAGGGAAGTTGACTTTTCTTTATGTGTATAGGATTTTTTTTTTCCATGCAGAGTTTAAATTATGCCTGATAAAAGGAGTTTCATAGATATTTCAGTTCTTTCAAACCCTCCTGGCTTCCTCCCAATTAAACGAGGTTTGTTAAAGCCACAGGGCTCTGCTGCTGCCTGAGAAGCGGACAAGCACTTCCTGCAGTGACATGTAAAATCCCAGAGGTGGGAGATGAAAGTGCTAGTGCCCAGAGATAGGAGCAGGGAGAGGGAAGAAAAACAAGAGCAAAGATAGACAGACGTGAAAATATTTTGTGAGAATGGGCTAGCGATAAATGATATAGGTGCATAAATTTTGAGGGACAGATTCATAGAGACAAGGGAGAACAGATGAAAGTAAAATGGCAGAGGGATGGAATTGTTACAAAGATACTGTATATAATAGCAGATATGCTGAGGATATGACCCCCCCTACCCCATACTGATAAAATGGAAATGATCCTAACATGCATTTGGGCCCACAGGGAGAAAAGGCAGAAATAATTTAAGCAGAGGAAAAGAGAAGAGGTAGATGGGCATCAACAGTGGGCATGAGAGGGAACTGTTCAAAGGCAGACAGAGTGAAAGGAAACAGGTTAGTATGTAAGAGAGAGAAAATAAGCAAAAATTAACCTAGAGCTGATGCAAAGAGGTAGAGAATCTCCTGACATAGATTACATCTCAGTCACACAAGAGTTTATACTACTGATATCACTTTCTACACTCTCTACATTAGTGCTTCCCAAAATGAGGGTTGAGACTCCAAATGGGGTTACATCATAGGAATGCTCCCCAGTGGCGTACCTAGGGTATGTGGCACCCGGGGCCCATCATTTTTTGACACCCCCCTCCTATGTAAAAAAATATTTTTTGTAATGACCATGAAACGGAATAAATGGTCAGAATAGAAACAGGCAGTGAAAATTTTTTTTTAATTGAACCTCATATATTACATTACATTACAAGCAGCGCTGTTACAAACATATTCTGAAGGTCAATGTTAAGGTTAACAAAGTTTCCTTCCTTGGACCACAAGGAGATACTGACAAACCACTGGAAGAGATCCCAAAACAACTACCCAGGAACAACATCCAAAGACCCACTCAGTGTGTGAACCAGTTGAGTGGAGTGGACTAACTGGGGGGGTGAAAATGGGCCCAAAGTTTGCTCAGCAGAATTTTCCAGACCACCTCTTCCTCTCAACACATTGACACGCTGCCACCACCACCACCATTAGGAACACCTCACCGGGTAGGCCGGCAATGCTTATAAACTTTATAAAACACATTATTATATTTTCATATAAAGCACATATTTTAACTGAACTCTCTGACATCCTCAGCCTTGCCATTCACAAAAATAGAAGGAAGAAAAGTTCCCATTTCCTGCTGTCTCATGTCCCCGGCCTATACAATATTTTTCTTCTGCAGACCCTTCAAAAGTCTGACCAAATCCTCGTTTCACTTGCATTATAAAGTACTGAGGATGCCATCTCTCCCCAATCCCAGGTCCTAAAGTCTAAGACAGTAACCATTATTCCAAACATAACATAACATAAATTATGTCTGAATTGTCATGACATCAGAAGTACATAAGGAGTAGTTGCAGGTGATGCTTGGGACAGTGCTGATTATGTTAGTTCGGTTTTATGTGTTTTTTGAATAGAAGGGTTTTTATTTCTTTTTTGAAGGTTTTGTAGTCTGTGGTCGAGGTCAAGAGGTTGTAGAGTTGGGGGTCGAGTGTTGCAGCTCGAATGACTAGGAAGTTGTCGAGCAGTTTTTTTCTTTTGATGTTTTTGGTTGGAGGGTGTGTGAATGGTACTTGAGTTCTCCTATGTCTGGTTGAGGTAGATTGAATTATTTAGCTGAAGAAATTAGTTACCCCCCCATTCCACACACATTAATTCTCTTCCATTTTTGTTCCCAGTATAAAAAAACACTGATAAGTTCCCAGAAAAAAAATACATTAAAATAAGAAGTGAAAACAAAGGCCCCTACAGATGAGAACATAACATAAGAATAGCCTAACTGGGTCAGACCAATGGTCCATCATGCCCAGTAGCCCATTCTTATGGTAGCCAATCCAGGTCAAAATCCAAAGAATAGCAACATTCCATGCTACTGATCCAGGGCAAGCAGACACTTCCCCCATGTGTTAATAACAGACTATGGACTTTTCCTCCAGGAATTTGTCCAAATATTTCTTAAAACCAGCTACACTTTCTGCTTTTACCATAACTTCTGGCCACTTCATTTTTAAGTTTAGATCTTTCCTTCCAAACAGAGACCTTGCTAGATGTCAAATACAGCACAAGGTAACTTCACACGGACTTAGCTGTGCAGGAAATGTGAATCTCCTCATACACCCACCATATAGTGCAAAAATGTGCAAAGGTCTGTTTTTTTCTTTCGATCACTACATAGCCTAATGCCACACAAGCAGCGCTGTTACAAACATATTCTGAAGGTTAATGCTAAGGTTAACAAAGTTTCCTTCCTTCAACCACAAGGAGATACTGACAAACTATTGGAAGAGATCCCAAAACAACTACCCAGGAACAACACCCAAAGACCTACTCAGTGTATGAACCAGTTGAGTGGAGTGGACTAATTGGGGAGTGGAAATGGGCCTGGAGTTTGCTCAGCAGAATTTCTCAGACCACCTCTTCCTCTCAACACATTGACACGCTGCCACCACCACTAGGAACAGTTCACCGGGTAGGCCAGCAATGCTTATAAATTTTATAAAACACATTATTATATTTTCTTATAAAGCACATATTTTAACTGAACTCTGACATCCTCAGCCTTTCCATTCACAAAAATAGAAGGAAGAAAAGTTCCCATACAGGATCGGTAATACCACCTGGGTCCGCAGTGATCCGATTTTTGATTGACTCCAAAAGAGCGATTGATGCACAAATAAGTTTGCATGCAAATGATTTGCCGGAGGTTCGCCGTAATCACCATCTCTCCCATCCGATTGATCGCTGTAAGAGCGACTCTCACACATGTGCAGAGCCAGCAGGAGAAGCCCAAACAACTGAGAGGCAGGGAAAGCCCTCATAGCAGCCTCCTGCCACTCAGCTGTTCAGAGCAGGAAACCTTTTTTTTTTCTTTTTTAATGGACACAGATGTGCGTGTGTTAAACATGCACAATATCTGCCCCATTTTTTAAAAAAACCCTCCCACCGATAACGTTCCTCCCTAACATCCCCCTGACAAACCAACACTGGCACCGACACCTGGAATTGACATCGACCCCCCCCCCGCGGCAAAAATGGTAGTAGGGATGTCCAGTCCCTCCTGCCATGCAGACCCCAACCCCTGTACAAGAAAAAAAATGGCAGGAGGGATACCCACTCCTTCCTTTCAACGGAGGCCAACCATGCCACACAGCCCTCCTGAACCATCCCTTACTCTTCCCCTTCCCCTTTGCCCTCTCCATGCAAAATATCTGTCCTATAAAAAAAAGAGAAAACGTCCCCCACTACCAATGAAGGCCCTCTTCAATGGCCCCCGACAAATGCGGTCCCCTGAGCCACTGTCCCCCCAAACCCAAAACAAATGGCAGGAGGGATGCCCAATCCCTCCTGCCATGCAGAACACCCTGCACCCCGCACCATGACTCCCCCTGCACCAGGCATCACAGAGCCACTGCCCCTTCCCGAACCCCTCCCAAAATGACAGGAGGGATGCTCACTCCCTCATGCCACTAGATATCCCCCCCCCCCACACACACCACCTCAAACTCCCCCATACCTTTTTAAAATGTTGGAAGCAAGAAGCTCACTCTTAGGCTCCTGTTTTGGGCCTGCCTGTCTAAATGGTGGGTTTTCCCCTCCCCGTTGCATCATGTAAATCATGGGGAGGGGCCAAAGGAGAGAGGCCAGAGGAGATCAAAGAATTCCACACTCAAGTGTAGCTAATAGTCAAAGCTTTGAGAAGCATTTCTGTATCCTCCAAAATAATGGGACGTCAGAAAGGCTTCTCAAATACAGGTTACTGGCCGTTTTATTGGGCATTGACATCATTAATTAATTCATTATTAAACATTCGTAGGTGGTACATCTTCCAATTACAATCCATTTACAAATTACATATTTCAACAATATTCTATTGGTACTATTCAAGCCACATGGTTTCTGGTTAAATTTTACTTCCTTAGCAACAATGATGTAACTCATCACATGCTATTGAATAGAAGGAAGTGAATAACATGTTGACATTGCACACATATGTTCTATTTTATTGCAAATATCTCATTTACAAAACCAATCTCATGATTTTCTATAACTACAAATTCATCAATATTTGCCCTAACTATGTAAGTGGAAGAAAACTATGTTCTTATAAACAGATGTGGTTTTCTTTCTAAGCTGTCTAAACAACTACTGTAAGAAAAATATGTTTTTATAAACAGATATGTTAGTGTGACTTTTAGCTCATCCTCTGGGACCTACTGTTATGTCTCCAACATCTTGTTCCAGACATTAAATCTAAATATTTTGTTCTATGAAGGAAAAATATGTACTCTGCGAGCTGTGCTGTTTATACTTTGCTGTGCCAATTATTCAGCTACATCTTACATATAATATTAGTGTCTTTTAAAGTTTTAACTAAAAGTGTATCTTATACATATTGGTTATGGGGGCCCCCCTTATATTATGCATAATACAATTATTCCCATCAGTTCAGATACCTAAGGCCCCTCCCAAGGGGTTGAGGCCATAGGCGTCTGAGTCAATGAGGCCTTAGGCACCTCCCTCTGTATCCAGGATACTGAGGGAGGAGCCTAAAGCCCTGATTCCAGAATGTAAGGAATCATTGGAGGCAGTGCAGCTTGTACGTGTGTACGTAATCTCGTGCTGGAGGTGAGAGCTGAAGGCGGTTGCGGACATGACCACTGGACACTTAAGGCACAAGTTTTCCATAAAGAATCATTCTTTATATACCGAGGGTCTCAAAATAGTACCTGGTGGGCTGCAAGTTTGAGACCACTGCTCTAGACCCCAGTAACCCCAATAAGGGAGTAGGGAGGATTACCATCTACTGTGGGGGAGGGAAGATCAATTGCCTGCCAGGGGTGTCAGATGGGCTGGGGTGACTGGAGCTGCTGAATCAGCATATGCCTGCAGCCAGGTAATAGTGATTTTACAAAGCTACTTCCATGCACTTGTGAGCTAGAGCAGTGTTCTTCAACCTTTTTACACCTATGGACTGGCGGAAATAAAATAATTATTTAGTGGACCGGCAAACTAATAAGACTGAAATTTTTAAAAACCCCATTGCCGCCCTGTCCCCGCGAGCTCGGTCCCGTTAATCATCTGATCCCATCCGTACCAGCCTCAAATAGTTATGATTTTATATTGAACATATTTTATTAAAGTATAAAGAGAAACAATATTCTGTACAATTGTCATTTTATAAATATAAATAATACAGGGCAAAGATGAACAAAACTCCCGTCTCCCCTCCCCTTCACATATATCCCCTCTACTATCAAGAAAACTGAATAAGCCAAATTATTACAGAATGCTACACAAATATCATGCTAACAGAATACTGCAGTCACACATGGCAGGAATGGTGTTAGGGGGAGTGCAACTAGGGCAACTGCCTCCTGGTCAGAGAGAGCCCTAAGCCAGCTGGAAGCTAAAGACGCACTGCCTGGGCTTTGTACTCCCCAGTTATGTCTAACATCAGCTCTAGCAGGATACATATTTTAAATTTGATATATTCTAATCACAAGATAGAAATAAAATTATTTTTTTCTACCTTTTGTCGTCTATGGTTTCTGCTTTCATTGTCTTTTCACTCTCTTCCATCTAGGGTCTGCCCTCTGTCTCTTCAATCCAGCATCTGCCTCTTCCATCCACTGTCTGCCCTCTACCCCTCCCCCTCCCATATGGTATCTGCGTTCTTTCTATGCCCCTCTCTCCTACACCAGATCTAGCATCTTTGTCCCTCTTTCCTTATTTTTCATCTGACCCCCCTTCCCAGCATCAATCTCTCTCTACCTTGTCATTCCTCTGTCTCTCCCCTTTCCCTCATCTGATCTCTCCATTCCATCCTGACTTCTTCCCCTCCTCTAATCTCCCTGCCAGCTGTTTCCTTCCAATGTTCCTCCTCCCCTGTCCAGCAGTACCTTCTCCCTTTCTTCCTCCCCTTATCCAACAGTAACTCTCTACCCTTTTCCTTCTCCCCTGCCAGCAGCAGCCCCTTCCCCTCCCTTGTCCAGGAGCACCCCTACTCCCTTCCCTCTCCAGCAAATGTTTCCTCTTTGTAGGCTAGCGGCAGCTCTGTGTGCTTTTAACTTCGGGACACAGCTGCCCCTAGGCAGTATTTTAGCGCGGTTTCATGAGGCAGCCTCGGGGCCTTTGGTAAGCCGGCCTGCTTCGATGATGCGATGTGGGCCGGCCTACCAAAGGCCCCGAGGCTGCCTCATGAAACCGTGCTAAAATACTGCCTAGGGGCAGCTGTGTGCCAAAGTTAAAAGCACACAGACCTGCCGCTGCTTTTCTGGGGGTGCGGAGAAGTCGGTGGTGGCAGACAGGAGTGCCGGCATAGTGACGGCAACAGGAAGTTGCATGTCAGCTGACGCCGGCACCTTTTGCTGCGGCAGGGTCTGAATCCTTCGCGGACCGGCAAGACTTTTTTGCGGACCGGCACCAGTCCGCGGACCAGCAGTTGAAGAACTGTGAGCTAGAGAAACACTTTTTACCCACATGCAGCTTTGCAAAATCACTGATCTCACTGCACATCCATATGGTTTTATAATAGATTTTGTGTTTGGCAGAACCTCTAAACTTTGGTGGGGATTTTCCACTTCTCAGCATGGACATTTTAATTCCCATCTCCATGTCCTTTCCGAAACTGAATACATGTAGGTTAGCAGTGGGCAGATAAATGCCAGATGAGCTTTAATGTGGAGAAATGTAAAGTTATGCACATAGGGAAAGGGAACCTGATGTACAACTACACGATGGGGGGGAAGACATTGGGAAAAGGCAACCTAGAAAAGGACTTGGGGGTTTTGGTGGATAAAACAATGAAACTGGCAGCACAATGCGCAGCGGCCTCAAAAAAGGCGAACAGAATATTGGGCATTATCAAAAAAGGTATCACTACCAGAACCAAGGAAGTTATCCTCCCGCTGTGCAGGGCAATGGTACGACCGCATCTGGAGTACTGCGTCCAGTTCTGGTCGCCGTACCTAAAGAAAGATATGGCAATACTCGAGAGGGTCCAGAGAAGAGCAACAAAAATGATAAAGGGCATGGAAAACCTCTCGTATGCTGAGAGGCTGGAGAAGCTGGGGCTCTTTTCCCTGGAAAAGCGGAGACTTAGAGGGGATATGATAGAAACTTATAAGATCATGAAGAGTATAGTGAAGGTAGAGAGAGACAGATTCTTCAGACTGGCGGGGGCAACAAAAACTAGAGGGCACTCAAAAAAATTGAAGGGAGATAGGTTCAGAACAAATGCTAGGAAGTTCTTCTTCACCCAGAGGGTGGTGAATACCTTGAATGCGCTTCAAGAGGGGGTGGTTGAGCAGAGTACGGTTTTGGGTTTCAAAAAGGGATTGGACGAGTTCCTGAAGGGTAAGGGTAAGGGAGGGTTACTATACAAGACAAAATGCTCTTGAGTAATAGATCACTACAGGTCATTGACCTGGGGGGCCGCCGCGGGAGCGGACTGCTGGGCATGATGGACCTATGGTTTGACTCGGCAGAGGCAATGCTTATGTGCTTATAAAGGAATTGGCACCTGAATACAGAAAACTGATGATGCAAGCCATGATTTCAGCTTTCTTCACTATAACTTCGCCAGTTTGGTAGCACAGTCTTATGCTTTGGTTTCATGCTGGTTTCTTAGCTTCCACATTTGTTTTTTCTGATCTCATAGCATAATCAAGAACCCCTGAAGAAGGCATGTTTGTCGAAACACGGACTGTGATGGGTCCATCTTATGCATATGTGGATTATCATTTCAATTGACTGAATAAATGCCTGCATCAGGAACATTTTCTCCACAGTTTCTTTTGTTTTTGGTTATTACCGAATTATAACTTTTTGAAAAAGAAATGTTTTCAGGGATTTTCTAAATAATCTGTAATTTGAAATGGATTTTAGTTGGGATGGGAGATTTCTCCACAGCTTTGCTGCTTGAAATGAAAAGAAGAAGTAAGTAATTTTGTCAACTTTTTCCCTCTTAGATCAGGAAAAATAAAAGGAATAATATATCTCAGTGCATAAGTGGCTGGGGTCAGAGGAAAATCAAAAGAATCATACAGATTGCCTGGGGCCTCATCTTGTATAGTCTTAAAGAGAAAACAGTAAAGCTTAAATAATATTCTTGCATTGACTGGAAGCCAGTGAAGATGCAAGAAATAAAAGAAGATATGATCAGTCTTGGACAATGAGACAATCTAAGAAACCAATATTACAATAGTCTACTTGCAATAATAAACTATTCTATGGGAAATGTAACAAAACCATTGCTTTCTAAAATCTTAGGCCTCCTTCCCGGTACATCCTGGGATGCAGTGGGAGTGGCTTAATACTCCGGTTGTCCCAGTTGGCCTGACTGGCCCTGAGCTAATCAGAGCCTTAGAACCCTTGCTGGTGCATCCCAGAATGCACTGAGAAGGGGAAGGCCCACCATTTTGGAGTGGCGGGCCTGACAGCCGGAGGGTGTGATTCTCCCTCCTGCAAGATTTGCAAATACAAGGTACGGGGGTGGGGGTTGGGGGTGGGTGGGTGATAGAATTAGAGGTATGGAGGGCGTACAGCCTTGGGGGGTGTCAGGGGTATTTCTTGTTCACAAGGTATCGGAGGTTCCATGAGGGTTCAGGGGTGGCAGAAGGGAGTGGGCATCCATCCTGCAGGTCTTCAATGGGGGGGAGGGTTTCTGGAGCAGGAGGGGAGTGGGCATCTCTCCTGCCTGGCTGCTTCAACAGGGGGGCAGGAGGGTTCAGGGGCAGAAGGGAGTGGGCATCTCTTCTGCCCAGATGCTTCCTGAAGGGTTCGGGGGCAGGAGGGAGTGGGCATCTCTTCTGCCTGGCTGCTTCAACGGGTGGGGGCATAGGGGTTCAGGGGCAGAGAGTGGGCATCCCTCCTGCTCGGATGCTTCCTG